>NC_081418.1:22126922-22454422 GCF_949786415.1 Peromyscus eremicus | reverse complement strand
CAGTGAATGGATTGTCACCATTCTGATTTATATGAATTAGCTTATGACAGTGGCGCTCAACCTTTTATACAGTTAGTTCCTCATGTTGTGATGACACCCCAAGCATAAAATTATTTTCATTGCTACTTCATAACTGTAATTTGCTACTGTTTTAAATCATAATATAAATATCTGATATGCAGGATATCTGATATGTTACCTCCCAGGAGGTCGAGACCCACAGGTTGAGTATCACGGTCTTACGCAGTGATGGCAGGAATGAGGGTAGATAAGGTTGTTTTGTATGCCTTTTTATTTTCAAACATCATGTTATTGTAACTTTAAAGATATCTGTATAACTTCCAACATTCCAAGGGATCAAGAGCATTCTATTCACAATATTCATTTTCAGCAAATGGAGGAAAATATATGCAATCTAAAGGAAGAGAAAAGGAGTCAGAAAGTGAGCAGCAGCCTCAGGGAGGCATCGGAGGGCTGTTTATGTCTTTAAATAGAAGTCCTCTGTGTTACAAACCTTCATGCTAGTGACTTATTTGTTAGGCGTTGCTTCTGCTACACATTCTGTTGGATGAAAGGCAAGTATTAAATTTAAACCACCAGTATAAAACAAACTTACTTCATGGCACAGAGATGCGACTTTTTGAGAAGACTTCTTTTTTTATATAGATGTATCTATTTATTCTGTGTATAGTGTTCTGCCTGCATGTATGCCTGCATGCCAGAAAAGGACACCAGATCTCAGTATAGATGGTTGTGAGCCACCATGTGGTTGCTGGAAATTGAACTCAGGACCTCTGGAAAAGCAGCCAATGCTCATAACCTCTGAGCCATCTCTCCAGACATCTAGGTAGGGTCGTGTGGGCAAGCTGCTGTCACAGATGTGTTTAACACTTAAAACAATTGCAGACAAAAGGAAACATGGAGAAATGGCAAAAGAGATTTTTTTCTTAAGGTTTATCATGGCATTTATAATTTTAGAGTTCTGCACATGGGTTAGGCATTGGATGAAATGCCAGGAGCTGACTTCAGCTCACTAACACCATCATTCCCTTTGGCTGATTAACCTGGTATACGAATGGGATCTTAAATGGTTATCTTATGTTTAGCGTTTGCATCTATGCCCCGAAACTTCATAAAGAATGTGTTGTGTGGCTGGAGAGAGGGCTTAGTGCCTGAGTGTGTGTCTGTCGTGCCTGAGTGTGTGTCTGTCGTTCCTGCCGAAGCCCGAGTTTGATTCTCAGCACCACATCAGGTGCCTCACAACCACCTGCAACTCCAGCTTCAGGGAGTTCACGACCAGCCGCCAAGGACACCTGCACTCACACACACAGACACACACATGGATACACTAAAAAGAAAAATAAGCTTTAACAAAAGAAAGACTATGTTTTCAAAGTGTAATTCATCTGACACTGGTTCTTTGGTTTCGAATACGGAAGAAGCAGTATTTTGTACCGCAAATAAATATTTTACCTAAAGTTAGGAGATGCCTTCCTTTTTTAATGAATAAATAACAGTTTGTTATGGCTGATGGCTACTGTTATAATAATTTTACACTTGGACAGTGTACATTTATTTCTAGTGTGACGTTTGTTTGTTTACTGGTAATGTTTGAGATGGAACCCAGGCCTTTGCTCGTGCGGGGCAATTGTGCACCACTGAGCTGAAGCTCTGCACCTCCTTCTTCCCTCCCTCCCTCCCAACCTCCCTCCCTCCCTCCCTCCCTTCTTTCCTTCTCTCTATCCGACTCCTTTCTTTCTATCTCTCTTTCTTTTAAACCTCAGGTAGCCCAGGTCTGCTGAGATTAACCTTGAATTTCTGAGCCTCCTGTCTCCTGCTGGGATTAAACCTGGATCCTATGACCTCTCCTAGTTTGGTATTTTATTTTTATGAGGATTGAATCATATAGCCTATCAGATAATACTGACAGACAGTTGACCCTTAGTAACTGTGCCCTTCTTCTCTCCCAAATCATTTAAAAATGCTTCGGTCCATGAGTCAGCTCTGTTTCTGTTAGAGCAAACTGCAGGTGCTCTGGCCTTTGAGGAGATCAACATGGCCACGTCCAGGACACGCTAATTATGCCTGCCCCATTCCTCCTCATAGGACCCAAACTCCAGGAAGAGAAGAGACAGGGAGTAACCTGGGAATAGAAATAGGAATGGCCATGCCTTGCCTGCCCTTCATTGACCTAAGATTGGTTTCAACTTCAAATAAACACTGTACAGACCTGGGGCCACCCTGTAACACAAATGGAGGGCTTGCCAGCGGCCCAGTTCATTAAAAACTAAAGGATCAGAATGTGGGCACTCTCTGGATGATTCCCAAGTTCACATACATTTTAATTAATATCTGCCACGTCTTGATGAAGCCTTTGTGTTCTGGACAGTGTTCTAGACATGCAGAACATGTCAGGGATCGAAACTGCCGTTTTCCGTTGTTTCTTGATTGTAGCTATGTCCTCTTGTACAGGTTGGCTTTGCGAAACCCTTTGTGTCGATTTCACCAAGAAGTGGAGACTTTTAGACATCGGGCCATCTCGGATACCTGGTTGACAGTGAACCGCATGGAGCAGTGCCGGACAGAATATAGAGGGGCGTTATTATGGATGAAGGACGTGTCTCAGGAACTTGATCCAGACCTCTACAAGCAAATGGAGAAGTTCAGGAAGGTAGGAAGTTTCTGCGGGTTGTCAAAAGGGGGCACCTGCTAGAAGGCAACCAAGTGTGATTTGAATCCCCCTGGTAAGGAAGACATAACTCAAACACACCAAGGATGCAATTAATCATTGCTGACATTTTTTTAATGTGACAGAATACCAATTAATGTGATATATAATTCTCTAAGGAGAAGAGAAGAGACAGCTGGAAATTGCTGGGATTTAGTAGCTGGTTTTAATTGAAGTCAGATTTTCATATAATGTGCACTTTTTATAAGGTTGTCACTTGCAAATGCCTCTTCATGCATAACTGAAAATCCAGGGTAGATCACACAAATCTAGAAGGTGAGAACAGACTGTTTGGCAAGTCCTTTTAATTGCTAATTCAGTTAAAATTAGTAAAATAATAACAATCCTTTTGTGATGTCTCCAGAGACACTGGGGTCTAGTTGTATGATTAGCTAGAATGGCATTGACCTTACCTGATGTCGACCTCTTCAGAAATTTCTCTGAGAAAAATAAGAGCCGAAGAGATGAATATTCTCTTAAATTTCCCTGGGAGAATTGGTAAGCAACTGAGAAACAGTCTTCAGTTCCTTTTTTTAAAAAACCACATTGTGTTAGTGTAGCCATTTGGAGCCTTTTGTCACACAGGAATACATCCTACCACTGGGTGGCAGTCATACACCGAGTATTTAATGAACATGTGGAGTGATTTTGTTGTGTACAGTGTTGGTAGTTCTTTGTTTGGGCAACTGGGTGTGTTTTAGGGTGTGAAAGAAAAAAAAAATCAGCCAAATCTTAGGCTTGACATAATATTGTGTCAACTATCTTAGTCATTTCAACTGATCCATTTGTAATTAGAAATATTGCTTAAAAGGCTTAGATTCCTTTTGAGGGATGTCACTTTGGAATGATGAGCCTGGAACCTTGGCTGGTATGCAGGAGGTTAAGAAGTGTGGGAACAGAGGGATGGAAAGAGCTTCTCGTGCTCAAGACAGTGGTCACCGTTTCTTGACCTCGATATCAGAGCAACATAAATTCCTCTCGAAGTGAAATTTTCTCTTGGTTTTGTAATTCTGACTCCCTCTCTTGCCATGGGAACCAGCATTATTTTTCCCTCTGGTCTTTTGCATGTCAGCATCTGCCTGCTCAGGAAGGCAGGCCGGCCACTGTGCCCAGGCAAAGGTGGGACGACAAAGTTTTCCATAGATGATGTAGATGGAGTGGAACTCGTCGGAAAGAGGAAAATCGGGCTTCATGGTAGTAAATAAATCTGATGTTTATGGTTTGGCAACTAGATGCTGGTGAGCCCAGGCTGTTTTGCAAGTTTTCTGACTTTGTAATTAGGCCAGTCATTTCTTTGGTCATTAATATTTTATTTGGGGGTTGAGGAGAATGGGGCGGATGGGTGTTATAGAAAAGGAAGAATGAGAGAAAAACAAAGCTGCCTTCAGGGCCCAGTGTTGACACTTTACTTATTGTCACCTTAAAGCTTGCTATAATCAGCACACACTTTGTCTTTTGTGGATGAGAATGATACCCATGGCAGGTAACTAACCTAAGGTTCAGACAAGGAACTAGAAGGCTGAGTCCTTGAAAATATGTAGTTTCCCCACCAGGAGACAAAGGAAAGAAAGTTAATATACCTGAACGCGGCAAAGGCACTATCATAGTGCTCCCTTGCCTGGGAGCTGTTCATTCAGGACACAGTTGCTGGGTGCCTCCAGTGTGCCAGATAATACAAGTAAACAGTTCCTCTGGACGGCAGAAGACGTTTCTGTGGATCTGTGTTTATTTGGTTTGTTTGGTAGGGAGTGGTTGCTAGCTGTAGAAGGGCGAAACAAAAACCAAATCCTTCGTCATTTGGTTTGAACATTTCCCATCGCTTAATGTCATCAATCTCTTGATTCTGGAAAGTATGGGTGGTTTGGTTTTTTCTTAATCCTTTGCTGTGCAGTAGTTGCTGAAACTGTGCCTGTCTCCCTAATCCTGTGTGTGCTGGATTCAATTTAATAGCTGGATGCGGTGGACTTGGACTTGGGGAAAAGAATATTTTTTTGAGAAAGACTATCTTCAAGAGTGTATTTAATTAGACTGGACCTCTGTGAGGACAGGGAACTACATTGGTTCTCTCCAAAGCCTAACTCCAGGGCCATTGCCTGGCCCTGGATATCACCTATATGTCAAGTGGCAGTATTCTAGGCATAGTCCCAGGTGCCAGAGCCATGTCTCCTCAGCTCACTCAGCATTCCCACGGCATGTCAGTGACCTCTCCCACGGCATGTCAGTGACCTCCAGTGCTTTGGAAATCGATAGATGTGATGGTTCAGGTAAGAAGTAGCAGGACCGACGTATGGCTTGCTGCTGTCTTTGGGGAACACTCTAAAGTATAAAGTATAAAGTTTTCTATTCTGTACAGTGTTTGCAAATTAACTCTACTTAAGCTTTAGACTCTTGGTCCCAGTGGGATTCCACCTTAAACAGAGTCTCTGTTTATCTCTCAGGAGTGTGTTACCTAAGTCCTTGGGGACAGGGCCCCAGATGTGCTCAAAGTGTGTCCTCAAGGTTCTTTCTCCTTGGTGCTATCTCCTCTCCACATTTCAGCTGATAAAGCCTGGACTTGAAGTTCGGTTGAATTCACATATTCTGGAGGAGAAAAAGTTGTCATCTTTACCTCATGGTTATGGCCCCCTATTTGGAATTTTTAGAATGCATTCATTTATTTGCTCATTCAGCAAATGATATTGAAGCCCAGTGACATGCCTGCAGCACAGAGGAATATAGCATAGCGTTAAGCCCGTCTCATGCAATCCGTCGGGCATAAAACAAGTAAATGCAATGCAGTGTGTTGCATGGTTGTCTGAGATGGAACGGTGCTCAAAAAATAAAACAAAACTAGCCTGGGAATCCCAGATGAAGTAGCATCCCCCACCCACAACAAAGGACAGAATGAACAGTATAATGGTTTATGCTGTCGACTTGACATCTAGAATTGCCTGGGAGCTCGGTCTCTGGACATGCCTGTGAGGGATTATCCTAATTACATTAATTGATGTGAGAAGACCCATTTTAACTGTAGACAGTACCGTTTCATGGTTGAGCCCTGGAGAAAATGAGAGTTGAGTACATACATGAATCCATTGTTCTCTTCTGACTGTGAAGGTGATGTATCCAGCTGTTTCAAACTCCTTCTGCCTGGACTTTTGCTATGATAGACTGTGCCCTGAACAATAAGCTAAAACAAACCCTTACCCCATTAGATTGTTTTTGTCGGAGTGTATTGTCACAGCAACAGTTAAAACAAAAAACCAGGACAAATAGGAAGGACCTAGACAGAGGGAGTAGGGAAGAACAGAGCAGAGATTCTAGCCGAGGAGTCAGCTTGGACAAAGGCCCAAGGTGGACGCAACATGGCATCTAGAAGCAGGCCCAAGTGAGGTGAGCTGTAGAGACAGAGGTGCCTAAGCAGTGGGGCAGGAGGGGGAGCAGGACTAGAAAAGAAGGGACATCTATAAGGGGGCAGTGAAGAGTGTTGAGAAGGAGATGGGAGGAGGAGCAAAATTTGTGTTCCCAGCAGCTCAGTCAGATTTCCTGACAGAACAGGGAGTACAGAAGTACAAAGCAGATGAAACATGGCATGACTCGGTCACAGAGGGATATAGACCAGAGAGAAACACACTGTTCTGACCTCTGGCAGACTCCGTAGAGTCTTTAATTACAAAGCTGTTTATTATTTTTAGAAATAAGCAGAATAAACATAAATAAATGCCAAATTGGAAGTGAATTTTCACCTCCAACCAAGACTTGTTCTTTCTTTCAGCATTTCCCAAATGTCAGGAAACTTTTCAAACAGTGGAGCCATTTTGAGCAAGACAGACATGATGAATGAAAATTTAAAATTAAGCCGAGCAAATGATCTGGCACCCTTTGAAGCACAGAGGCTACAGACAGCAATGTGCATCAACAGTGGGAGTCTTAAGTGTGTGTGTGGGGAGCTAAAGAGAGGAAATCTTGATCCTAGCCTTCTGGAAGAAGCCTGCTAGTCATCTGCTCCTTGTCAAAATGACTGGGAAGAAGGAGATACCTGGAGAGTGGGGCCACATGGAGCCTCTCCCAGGCTGAAGTGTAGGAGCTGATGGGTGGATTAGCATGGGTGGGGCTGATTGTCTGTGTGTAGTTGGAGGCTCCTTCTGACAGCATGATTCACCCTGGTACCACGAGGTATTTTATGAGCAAAGTTAATGTGTAATATATGTGCCCTTTGAAGGCAGAATAAAAGGGTATAATTTAAAAATAGAAGTCAGCTTCTCTAGCAGATGACATCAGCTGAAGCTGCAAGCCCCAGTAGAGCCTCTGAAGCCTGTGCCCTTGAGAGCTCCTGTGGTCAATTAAGTGTCTTGTTTTTCTTGAAAGTCAGAAATGGGATGGAGGGTAATTATTCTAAATGGAATAAAAGCTGTGTTGGGTGTAAGGAAATAGTTCTGAACCCTCTAAAGAGATAGTATGGAAATGTATACATAGCATTTGTAGGACTCAGCCTTTATAGACAAGGGTATGGGAACCAGTGTTTTAACCAGAGCCATTTACTAAATAGTTTAATGAAATCCTGCAACATTTGTCTAGAGTTTCATCACAGTAATTCAAACGGATATCTAAAAGGCATTTTAGGAACTATAAGTGATGTACACTGGGATTCATAGGCCTGTCTGTCTCCGTTAGAAATACCACAAGGTTGTAGAGCCCAGTTAATCCACTAGTCATATTATCAAAGGACTTGTTAACAGTAAGGCTTATTAACAAACATTGGCAGTTTAACTAGGTAGAACCTTACTAGAGCATCAGTCAGTGGTGACCTTGTATCCTAGTGGTGAAGGTTTGTGTCTAAGAGATTGGTCAACGATTAATAAATAGCAATATTGATAATAGATGGTGGTTTTCCCCTGTGAACAAAGACTTGGGTTAATTAATTTGACAGTTTTATTAATTACTGCTGAAATCATTGGTTCTTGTCAAAGGTCAGGCTCCTTTAGCAATTGAGGGCTTGTCCCAGGGGAGTTGAAGCCTCTTAGTATTACAGAATTGTCACCGCTCCCTCTCCCCCCGCCCCCTCTGATAGAGACCTTCAGTTTTCGCCTTGCATTTCTGCTCTGGATTAAATTGGTTCCTGCTTCAATTCAGTGCTTGACTAGGTCTGGGACCCACCAACAAGCTGGCTTGAGTGAATAGGTAGTATTTTGTTTGGTCTGTACAGTAGGCCAATGTTCAGTATCTAACAGAACTTTAACCCTCCTGGGCTTTCTACCTTATATATTATACCTTAGTTCTGATATAAAAAGAGGAAGGGGCTGGCTCCATTGTCTCTTCCAGCTCTGCTCATTCTAGAGTTCTGTATGTGGGTTGAGCCCTTTTATGAGGTGAGGTGAAAATTCCCTTTATAAAGTTAATACTCGTTTAAATGTATCTGTTTCATAGTTCTTCCTGTTCGCTGGTTGCTTTTCGGTATGCGCCTGTGTTTCTTTTGCTTTGGACATTTAACTAGTTCACTTGTTAGTTGTGGGCCCCCAGCATTTTGAATCTTGCTGCCCAAATGCCACAGGAAGAGCCTGTATTTTCACATGGCACAACTTGGAAGGGAACTAATAATTATAGCCTTGCTCCCAGCTCTGACGTTCGTGAGATGAGGCCTTTGGGCCTTGGTGTGTCTTTTATTGATTTTTTTTTTCTCCCACTGAACTTGGTAAATACCAAATATCTGCTTGAGGGCTCCGCTAAGACTATTTAGACTAACACCCGAGAAGAGATAACTCTGGCAGAGCTGGAGGGTGTTCCACTGCCACTGCTCCTGACTAAAACTGGGGAGCAGGACGGAGCCCCGGCCCCGAGTCAAGCTCCACTCCGCTCCCAGCACTGCCTGCACCATCTGGGGACACTTCGGTCCACGTCTGATTTTGCATTCACTAGATGCAATCACCAGGCTTCCTCCCTCTGTAACATCATTTTTCTCGAGTTCATTAAGCTCTAAACTCTGTAATCCCATCTGTGCAGAAGTGTAGCCACTGGGAGGGGTGGGCACTTAACTTCTGTAGTCTATCTGCCTTGACCTCAAGGACATTCTCATCCTGCTGAGTCCAATTGCCTCTGTTTAATCTTGGATGCTAGAAAAATCAGAATATCTCACTCCTAATTCTTGGTCATCAGAGTCTTTGAGGTACTCATCACATACAGATATTGGTGTTTTTCCAAGGGTCAGCAACTTGTAACCACAGCCCAGCCACTTATTATTAAGGTAACACTGGGAGGCGGTAGAGGGGGTATGTGTTGTTGATACATACCTGTGCTCTATGTAGTCCTCATTGTCCACAGCTGATTTCCAATACCATGGCAGAGTGGAGTAACCACAACACAGGCTGAAGGCCTGCAAAGCCAATGACACTCACCCCTGCTTCTTTAGAGCTCTTGACAGATGCTTTACAGCCATGCTGAGTGCATGCCGAGACTTAAGAACTTGGTTATGTTAGCTTTTTAATTGTGGTAAAGACACATACATTTTTGTGTCTTACCCAGGTCTCTTTGAGCGTTGTTCCTTTGGGCAGATACCATTGCTGACTCATACGGAAGTGCTAGTTTCAGTTTCCTTGGGGGGGGGGGGGTGGCTCCTGTGCTGTTCATGGTCAGAAGTTTGGCATTAGGAAGTTGGTTTGCTCTCTGTTGTCTCTTGTACAATGTTCAAGTGTCCTTAAAACAATAGTTCGTACAAATGCAGAGGTGTTACATGTGATGCTTTATAGCAGTGCAGCCTTTACCCCTAAAGTTTCTAATTCTATCAATGGCTGTTCTGTGTTTGAGGGAAACATTAGAGCATGAGAATAGGTAGGACCAGGGAGATGCTGCTAAGTAGCATCCAACTCCTAGTTCAGACCCTACTCCATTGTTTTTCTTTTCATTTTTTTGAGTAATATTTTAACTGACACGTATTCATTGTATATGGCACTGAATTTTATAAGGGCATTTTAATATATAGCGTCTCCGCCCCAAGCCCCTCCCCTTTCCTCCCCCTCTCCCCTCCCATTGGCCCCCTTTGGAACCCTGTACAATTTCCCTTCTACTTTTGTGACACATCATGTACATCCACAATTGTTTGTATCTATACAAAATGTAGGATCTAAAAATGAGAGAAAACATGTTTGCCTTTCTGATGCTGTGTGGTTCATTTTTTTTTTTTTTTTTTATAGTCTACATATAACCAAAATCGATGACACAGGTCCATTTCTGTGTCGGGGACCTTAAGGATACTGAAGCATGCAGAGAAAGCTGAAACTGTATGGGAAATAAAAACAGCTCAAGAACAAAAGAAGGAAAAACACAAAAATATGCAATTAAAGTTTTAATTAAACATGCCCACATATACTATATGCTTATCTCCTCTAAGCCGATGCTTAGAGATTATGTCTCGCCAGGTGAAGGTAGCACACACCTTTGATCCCAGCACTTGGGATCACAGAGGCAGGCGGATCTCTGTGAGTTTGAGGCCAGCCTGGTCTACAAGTTTCAGGACAGCTGGGACTGTTACACAGAGAAACCCTGTTTTGAAAACTTAAAAAAAAATAAAAATAAATAAAAAGAAAGAAATCTTGCCTCAATCACTGAAATTACTAAGAAGTTTTTCTCCAAGTGCAGACACAGCAACACCTCATGTCTTCTACAACATTCCAGGAAAGAAACTCTGCCCTGGATGGCGGAAGCAGAAGGGCAGTTCCAAACCTCGTTCTTTCATTTCACCCAATCTTCATGAAATTGCCTGCTATGTAACATGATTTCAGGGAAGGGAGACATGGATAGTGCCGTGGGAAGTGTGGTGGAAAGAAAACAGAATGAATGTCTTGTTGGATAGGTCTGCCTAGAGATGTAGATTGTGTGGGAACGTAAACTGGGAAACGGTGGTCATTCATATTACTTAGTTCTTTGGCTGAAAAATGCCGGTCTTTGTCATCACATGACAGAGACAATACACTGGGCTTAGCTTTTTATTTAGCAAACATACAGTGCGATCTTTGTGCTTGGCACTATTTCAAGCTATTTGCTCATATAAACGTACTTAATCCTGCTAATAAACAAATCAAGAGGATATAGTTATTATCAACATTTTACAAATGAGGAAACAAGCACACAGAGGAAGGAACCTAGTTAAGGCTACCCGGCTCACCTCAGAACCCAGGCACCCTGACCACACTCTGTCCGGCTTGCACAGCATCCCTCTCATGATGCTTCATGTTTCCATGGGTGTTCCCTTCACTTTGGAAGTAATCCAGATGTCACCCCATTTTATAGACATAGAAATGCCTAGGCTTCTGGGGTTAAGAACCCGACTATGGTCCCCAACAGTGTTTAGTCTCTTCATTTATAGAACATAATAACAAATAGAAGTCCAGGGGTACCATGGGTCCTTAGCCACAAACCAGAAGGCTCATTCCCTCAGGACAAAATGCTGAGCAAAATACTGAGCTCACTAGCCATGCTAAGCACCCCCTTGCAGCCTGTGGCTCCCCACACAGGATGACAGGATCCCAGGGAGTGATTTACAGGAGGCACTTAGTACACTGCTGTGGAAATGCTTTGTACACAATAACTATTTTGATAGTCACTGTGTTTATAACTGCCTCTCCAAGAGAAAATGTTGACATCCAGTGAAGCATGCTAAATAAACCTCCTATGTAGGAAGGGGTCTGGCTGGAAGGGGCCACAGCCTTGGCTTGTCCCCTCAGCATGTACTAGAAGATCACTGCTTCTTATTATAGGCTGTCTGACGAACTTGTCATACCTAAGAGTTTCTAGGTATGACATATCACCCCTGGGCCTTCTTCCAACATAAGGTACAAGGGATTCTTGAAGTGCCTACCCCAAAGTTCTCTTCCTGCCTGTCCCCTCACTGCCTCGAGCTGCTGGTGTTCTTGGTCCATTTCATGTAAAAATTGTCCTTTGCTATAGTGTGAACAGCAGCCCATCTTTGTGTTCTGGGGACTGTTTATTCCTCTTTGCTATAATCTACTTTCAAGTGAATGAAGTCTTTGGGGAAAAAGTGGCAGTTGTGTATAATTCTGCATTTATAAATGGACGGGCTAAGAACTTGAACAATAGTGTCTGTGCCTTTCTTCCTTGATATACCTTCACAACTTTTATATTATTTCTGCTTTGAGTTAGATTTCTTGGCAAGAAGAATTTAAATTTAAGCAAACAAATGTTCACGGTGTATTTACACCTCTAAAAGTTTTAGGATATTTTTGTACAAATGGAGTAAACATATTTACACACATCCCCAAAATAACAAGGCTGTTTAAGTACATTTCCGTCACATCCTGTTCTGTTTCCCGGGCTGGAGGTTCATTTTCAGCGGCTGGCAGCGATTAGTCACTTGCCACATGCAGGAGGTCTCCAGCCCCTAATTATTCTACAGCCAAAGGATCTGTCGACTCAGTTCCCTCCTCACAGCCTCGCTGATGTTGCTTGAGCCGAGTCCTCCTCACCCTGGAGATCTGCAATGGGCTCCCACCCTCAACAGAAACGATAGTCCTGATGCTGCACCATAAAGCTGAATGTGTCATGTTACTGCGTAAAAACTTCCTCTGCCTCCCACTCAGCCTTCTTGCAAGTCCAGACTCTACAGTATGCGCTAACTTAACACCCCTTTCCCAGCTTTCCTCTGGAACAACACTCCTGCCCCCTAGCCTCGCTTACCTGGACATGATAGGTATGCATGAAATATGAAGCCTTGCTTGAAGGCTTCCCCAAAGTCTTGAGTACCCTGCCTGATACAGCCCTTTCTTTGCCCCCCAGAGACCACCCCTTGCCTCATTCTTCTCTTGTGCCTATAGAATTCTAATACATCATTTAAAGCCACAGTACCCTAAGGAGCCTTTGTTGACTTTATGGTGTTCCCATTGTACATGGCATGGCCTGTTGCATCCAATGGGTATTTATCAAATGAGTGGGTTGGTAAATGCATAGGTTTAAGTTTCCTTGAAGGCAGAAGGAGGAGACTGCACATCTTATAACCCCAATTGTATAATAAACAAATACAACATGTTTCTGATATTTGCTTTACTGAATGAAGATTATCTCTACTATTGAGTAAAAATGAAACGTTAATATACAACCAAGGAGTCATTTACTGGAGCAATCTGGAAAGTGTCTACACATAGCAACTCACAAAAATTCCATTATCTAAGTTCTATAGGAACATTTTGGTAGGGATTGAAAAATAAGTATATTTTATAAAACTCAAAGAGCCAACATATTAAATATTTAAATAGATTTTTTTTAAGGTAAAGGCCAGCTTCCTTATGAAGAAGAATGGCATCTGCACATAGAATATTTGTCTAATTGAGGGAAAAGCTTGCTTAACTCTCAAGTTTCAGAGTAAATTCTGGACAAAAGTGAATTAAGTGTGTGCTTGTCTGTGAAGATAGTTTTCATTTCACCAAATCATCTGGCTTTTCTTCCTAAGACTTCTGTGTATTAGGTAACATCTCAAGCCTAGAGTTTCATAGATGACAATATGCAAACCTACAGACTGTACCCAGTTGGAAAATCAGATCTTAGGTAAAAATGTGTCATTTATTGATCCCACTTCATAAAAAGGTCATCACTCAGCCCATCAGCAGCTGGAAGGTTTGGGAGGAATTCATTATTTCTGTGTTTCCATCACATTGTGCTTTTGGCTACAGGATCGGGGATGTCTGGTGCTCATGACAGCTACCCCCAACCACAGTCTGTTCCATTGGCCTGTGTCTCTCTTGGAAGCTCCTGAAGGAGGTGTCATCTTAGATTATAGATCACTGGAAAATCACTGTGTTCTAGCAGTGTGATTTTCTGGTTACTGTCTTTGGCCTGCCTAGTTCATCTCCAAGTCCTTCATAGCTATACATCCCACCACATCGCCCTCTTGGTTACTAGCTCAGATGTCAGCTAGTCCTTTCATTTTCCATGATGAATTAGTTGCAATTTTTACCATCTTCTAGCATTCAGTATAAATGAAGACAGTTGCATCTGAATATGTTAACCTAGCATTTTTATTTTGAAACTGTTATGTGTTAGGGATCTATCACCTACTATTTAACTTTTATTTTTTTAATGATGATTTAATTTGATAGATGAAATAGAATGTGGGTTTTATTTAATTTCAAACAGAAACAGTAAATCTACTATGCCCTCGACACCAATAGCTTTACAGAACTATAAGCTGCTTTTATTCAAGTCAAAAAGAATTTTCTCTGAATACATTCCTCACAGAACTTCCAGTGACAGTAGAAATAATGGTTTAATGTATGTAGGTTGTCACTCCCAAGTCCAGCTGGGTTTACAAATGACTACTGAGAGTCACTATTCCAGAAAGATCTAAGCACAATTGCTATTTAAAAACAAACAACAACAACAAAAACCCACTATTCTCTCCTCTCCGTTAGTTTGTCATAAAGGAGTGATAAACAGTTTTAAATGATACTTCTTTTAAATGATTGAATTATTATTTGCTAATTCCCAGCAAAGCCTTCCCAGTGAGATTTATGCAGCAAGCGCCGGCCCTGAAATGGAGTTATGGAGGTTTTGCAGTTTTCTTTGTCTACCAGTAACATTTGGATCCCTGTGTGTCTGAAGTCCTGTCTACACACTCTCATTTAATCTGTCAAAAGAACGACTGAACAGAAAACCGGTATTTTTCTTCCCGTAGACTGGGATTTCTTTTAAAAGATGCTGTATGATTGCTTGGTCCTTAAAGAATTAACATAATCTACGTCTAACAGGGAGATGAGAGGGTGGGGGCCAGACTACCCATTAATGTCCTCATTGGTGCCTTTGAGCATAAGCTTTTTAGAAGTTCCACGTAAAATGAAAATGATCACAACTGTAAAGTTCTGCTTCATCTTCAGCAGTTAGCCCAGAACTGATCATAAAACCAAGATGAATGAAAGTGACTGAGAGGAGTCCCCAGATCCAAGTGGACTGATGCTCTGTGGGCTGGAGCAACTCTAAATGAAGCAAGCCCTCAGAATCCTTCATTATAACTCAGAAATAAAATTACCATGTTCAGTAATTGAGCTATGTTGTTGCCATCCTGTGAAATACGACTTTAGGGACTGGTAACACTTCACAGTTGATTGACTCTGTATATTCAACCACCACTCTGTCTCGCCATCCATCTTTTAAAATTCTCACCCCAGCAGTGATTGCAAGACAACCATTGTCATTTAGACACTGACTCCTGACCGTGTGCTGGTGTCTGCTGACATTGAAATAAGGCATAGTTCTCAAGAGCAATGAGTTACACCAACAGATTTAAGAATTCTTTTTTATTGAAAATATAATATTTTAATATAGTATATGGTCTCCCCTCCCTCAACTTCTCCCAAATACCCTCCACCTCTCCACCTACCTAAATCCACATCCCCTTTCTCTCTCTCTCTCGCTAGGATACAAACAGGCATCTAAATATTATTAATAATAATTAGATACAATAGGAACAAACCAGAATAGGACAAAACAGACAAACAGAAGAAAAAGAACCAAATAAAAAGACCAAGAGACACACACATTCACACACACAGAAATTCCATAAAAATGCAAAACCAGAAACTGAAATATATACACAAAAGACTGGTAAGGGGGAAAATAAGTCCTGACAAAGCATTACGAGACAAAGAACCTCCAAACACGTCACTGAGTTTGGTTTGTGTTGGCCATCCACTGCTGGGCATGGGGCATGGCCTCAAGAGTGGTTTGTATACCCAGGTTGACCTTGTTAGAGAAAACCAACTATTTGTGAGCAGCTATCAGTTGGAGCTAGCTTTGGATTAGGGGTGTGGGCCCATGTCCAATTCCCCTCTCAGTGCAGGGATCCCACTGGGCCCAGACCTGTAAAGGCCCTGTGCATGCTGCCACAGTATCTATGAGTTCTCATGCACATCGATCCTGCTCTGTTTAGAAGGCCGAGTTTCTTTGGTGTCCTCCATCCCTACTGGTTCTTAAAATATTTCTGCTTCCTCTACTGCAGGGTTCCCTGAGCCTTGAGGGGAGGGAATAGATGGAGACATCCAATTTAGAACTGAGTATTCCGAGTTCTATCATTCCCTGCATACTGTCCAGTTGTAAGTCTCTGTATTAGTTCCCATCTATTGCAGGAGGAGGCTTCTCTGATGATGGCTGAGTGAGACACAGATCTATGGATAGAGCAGAATATTGTTAGGAGTCCTTATATTGCTTTAGCAGTACAGTAGTATTTTGTTTTGGTTTTCCTCTAGGTCCCTGGCTTATCTAGTCTCAGGTTCTTGGCCACCTGAGCAGTATCAGGAATGGGCTCTATTTCATACAGTAGGCCTTGAATCCAATCAGGTACTCGTTGCTTGGTTACTCCCACAAGCTTTGTGCCACTGTTGTACAAGCACATCTTGCGTTCAGGTCACCATTGTAGGGGGGTCGGTGTTCGCCTTTCTCCTTGGGGAGCATGCAGGGCACCTTTCAGTACTGTGAACACTATACAGTAGGGGGACAGGTTCCAGGCAGGCACCGGCTCGGCTTTTCCATGTTCATTGAGTTGTATAGGTGTTGTTTGCAGTAATAGGGACTTACCATTACTGTGGAGAGCAAGCAGTAGCCTTGGCAATAGCCTGGGGAATTTGGAGGTGCCTATGAGGCCCCTTGGGCCAACAACTTGATTAGATGTAAGCCATTTCCAGAATTGGAGGCTTCATTTGGATGGATCACCCTAGGAAAAGGAAATAAAGCCGTTATGGATGGATGGGGGAGGGGAGGACTGGAACAGGAGGATCAAGAGGGAGGAAGAATGGAGAGAGGAGGAAGGAAAGGAATATGGGGAGGGACGGCTAAAACAAAGGGCCATTTTGAGGGCTATGAGCATATGTATCATATCTACCTATATAGTAGAAGCTTCCTAAAATAATGGAGGTGATCTAAATGGAACCGACAAGTAACAGGAGAGATAGAGCCCCAGCTGGACATCTCTAGTCTCCAAATGCTTTGTTCTTTTAAATAATTTTTGTCTTGGACTCTTAAGGTGGAACACTATCATACTTGAAAGCAAGAATAGTTGATGAATGCTTATTCATTCGTTGAGAGAGATCCAGACCAAGAGTCCTGGAAAAATATTACATATACAAGGAGGAAAAAACACGGGTGGTATGCTTATAGGTTGATGGGCGTGAAACAATGAAGGTAGTTCTCCAATAGGGAAACTGAAGAGAAGCCAGCAGAGGAAAATACATTGACGCCAATGTTTAAATGGTGGATGTTCTTATTCAAAGTCCTGTTCCATTGCATTTTCTCTATCTTAAAGGCAGGAGGGACAGATACAGGAATAGCTCACAGCCCTGATGCTTCCAGGGCTGGAATCAGGTTGAGGGATGATATAAGAGGAGCAGATACAAAAACAAGGCTGAGGTGAGGGTTCCCAATATGCCTTTTAACTTTTTGTGCCATGTGTTACGCATTAAAGTAATTTACATGAGAAATAATGAGAATTAGTAAGATTAAAGAACAGATAAGATTTGGTGAAGGAGAGAATAACAGGAACTCACTTAAGTTGGCAAAATTGGAAATTGTTTATTTTGTTTGGTTATTAATAACGATAAGGGAAGAGAGAAGGCAGGCTGTGGGGGCAGGCAGAGAACCTGAGTTGTAGGGTGATGTCATGTGGACAGCTGGATGAAGGAGCTGGAGGATGAGGTCATTTTTGAAAGCCATCAGCAGGGAGAGCCATGTGAGGAGGTTAAGTCACTTGGGAAGGAAAGGATCAAAAAAAGCAGTGCCTGCGGGGGAACTCTCTGGAACTGGCAAAGATGGTGGGAACAGGGCTTCTGAAAGCCTCCTCTGTTCCAGGGGGACCTCAACAAGCGGATTTACGCTTGTTCTGAAAGGGGGAAAGGTGAGAAAGTAAAAAGAGGATGTTCCCCACATCGCCCCAATTTTATCATAGAATGAACATGTTCTGTGTTGTGGACCAGTGAAGATGTAGAGAGACTTGCCCAGGAAAGAAGTGAAGTGGGAGGGTTGGGGGAGGGACAGCTGTGCAGTGCAGGAATCTCAGACTCCCAGCAGCTTCCCACAGCCTGTCCTACAGGATCTCTCTCTACGTGTGTGTGTGTGTGTGTGTGTGTATGTGTGTGTGTGTGTGTGTGTGTGTTCACGTGTGTTCATATGGAGGCTCATGGTTAATGTTGGTTGTCTTTCTCCATCACTCACCACCTTACATATTGAAGCCAAGTTTTTCTCTGGGTGCCACCTCAGCAGTTGGCTATTCTGCTCTGGGGAGTCCCTGTCTATGCCTCCTCCTTCAGCTCCTACGAGGGGGATTGCCAGTGGGCCACCACAACCACCCAGCTTTGATGTGGGTTCTTGAGATCTGAACTCCGGTTTGCATGCTGACACACTTGCCTGGCTGGGCCAGCTCCTCAGCTTCTACCCTGTTCTCTAACTCCAGCAGTTCTCTCTTTTCCTTTTCATTGGTAGTCTTCCAGGTCTTATATCCTAAACCCCGAGTATTTGTACACCTGCGGGCCCTAATTTGCCATTAACATCTTTTTTGAGAAGTAGTGTCGGCTGCCACAGATCCAGCCACCTCTTTAGCCTCACAGTGTTCACGTATCGCTAGGTTAAAGTTTGATTCTCATCAATTTCTCTTCATTAAGAGAAATTGAAATATATGTGGATTCCAAACAGGCATCTTTCTGCACACGTGTTCTAGGCATGACTCCATCTGACAGTGTGTACATGTCAGCATAAGGCCTAAGAGAAGGCATAAAGACTCGCTTCCTCACCCCAAGGGTTTCCTCAGACGGTAAAGAAGACTTAGGTTTCACTAGAATTTTATCATGGTTGCCACAAATCAAGTTTTTGAGAGGAAGGCACTAAGAGCATCTTTAATTTTAAAGGTTTTCATATCTTCTTCATCCAGGCTATGCATGGCTGCATCCTGAACCTTCTTCTCCGGGTCCTGCCAGGAAAAGCCAATGATTCGTAAATTGAAGCTATGTCAACTAAAGCTTTTATTGGTGCTTATTATCCAGGGGCCCGTCTGCTTTTAATTCTCTCAAGAAAGAACTAACTTTGTTCTTTTTCTCCTTTCTTTTTTAAAAGCAAGTCTTCTCTTCAAAAATAAAAGGGGACGGCTAACAGTTGTGAAGCCAGGCAACGGGTAGACTTCCTAGGCTAGACTCCTTCTTCTTTGTGCCCAGTGTGTTATTAGATTTTAGGTTCAACATCTTGGATTCTTTATGGATTTATAACTTGTCCCTCCCTCTTTGCCCTCTGTTCTTTAATTTCAACAAGGAGATCATGTAAGTAAAGCTGGCATTCAGAAATTTATGTGAGACAAGTGTTTTGAAAATAAAGTGAAGATCTGATATACCTTTTCACATCTTTCGATCTTGAAAATAAGAATAACATTTTAAAAGAATGTTAAACATAGGTTGTTCATTTTATAATCTAAAGAGGCATCTTTTTCATAGCACAAAAGCACAGCAGATATTTAAACTCCACAATGAATAATATGATAGGTTTATGTAAGATAATTAACATACTTGAATTTTTTCCCAGGCTAGGGTTTTTCTTAGCACTCTGCCTTATAGATAGATGTAGCAGCCATTTAAATATGTACATAATACGGAATATTTCTAGCTAAATATTTGTAAAATGCTCTTGAATTTAGCACACTGTTTCATATTCATTACTCCATCAAGGCTGCATAGAAGTTCAGTGAGGATGTGGTTTTTCTGTTTCCTAGGCAAGAACGTTGGGGCCACAGGAGGCTGACTTGTCCTCAGCCACACAGCCACACTAGATTTCCAGCCCAGGTGTTCAGCTCCAAAGCCAGTTTTCCTCCTACCCTTTCCTCTCCAATTTCTTCACGATCCAAAGAATGGGTCTGTGTGTGCAGTAGTAGCAGTTCGCCATGAAAGACAACACTCCTGAGGTAGAGGACACTTTGCTTTGTATTAGAGTAACAGCCATGCCTTCCAATGCATTCTGTGTTCTCTGAACTCAGTGTCACAGACTCCAAGAGGTGGTTCTACCAGCACCCTTGAGGGGTCTTAAGGATATTTTTTCTCATGAAGACATTTATCAGTCTCTCAATCTTCTGAACATCTAGTTACATGTCTTTATTGAGCATGTAGCGTTTTTCTTCCACCTCGTGACTACACTTTTGAAGTGAAATGACTTTTTAGAGCATAGATTCCTTAGAGTCAGGTGTCTGGATCCTGCAAAAGAGCTTTAAGCTTGATGCCCCAAATCTGGAAGGAGGTCAGAGACTTAAGATGGAAATGTAGGCATTACCAAGACAAGCTGCTCAGCCTCAGATCCTGTGTACACTGGCTTGTGATAGACCCAAGGCCAAACTTCTTCTGAAAAGATTTAACTAGTAAAGTCACAGGCCCCACAGCATGCAGTCACATAAAGAGCAGCTGCTTGTAGCCACCTCACTATCAACTGACCCTTTGTTAAAGCCTCTCTGGACTGCTGAGTTTAACAGTCCCCTGAGGAGCAGGTTGGAAATGGAGACTCCTGTAGCTAGAGTTTTCCTGCCTGGCCCACAGTCAGGACAAATCTCTTTCACCCGCCAGTCCCACAGCCGCTCAGACCCAACCAAGTAAACACAGAGATTTATATTGCTTACAAACTATATGGCCATGGCAGGCTTCTTGCTAACTGTTCTTATAGCTTAAATTAATCCATTTCTATAAATCTATACACATGGCTCGTGGCTTACCGGCATCTTCACATGCTGCTTGTCATGGCAGCGGCTGGCAGTGTCTCCCTCCGCCTTCCTGTTCTCTCAGTTCTTCTCTGTTAGTCCCACCTATACTTCCTGTCTGGCCACTGGCCAATCAGTGTTTTATTTATTGACCAATCAGAGCAACAGATTTGACATACAGACCATCCCACAGCAGACTCCTGAGTCTCACTTAATGATTCTGATTCAAGAGGCTTGGGCTGGAACCCAGGGATTTGATTTGTAAGAAGGTCCAGGAAAATTCCCTTGTTGGCTCTATCCATTACACATTGAAAACAACTTTTCCCAGGGAAACATTATGAAACAGCTAATGGCTGATCCAACAAAAGGTGATACTCCACTCACAAGACAACCATTTAGTAAGACAAACATCTGCCTTATTCTTGTTAAGTAAGCATGTCTTACACCAAGGTGGAGGGAGAATCGGCTAAATGACTTGACTTCTTTGATGTAGAAGGATGTCACTGGTGTTCTGTCTAGTGCTCACCACTACCTTAGCCCCAGAGCCTGGAGAGTTGTATACTAACTACACACACTCAAATATTGTGTGTTAATAGTATTAACCATGTCAAATGAATCTTTCTTCTTTTAACTAGTTTTCCCCAAACTCATGTTCACCACATTGTCTTAAAGAACTACAAGAGCTAGGACAAAGCCTTGGGTCAGTTAATATCTGGAATCCTCAGAAACAGACAACTCCAGGAATTCATAGTCATCACTGGGCATTTCCCAGGAGCAATATGGCATGGACGTGTCCTGCTATGCATGTTAGAAGTGCCTGCTGGGTTGTAGTATCCCATCTCCTGGGATCTCTTCTCCATCGGTGAGGTTTGTTGGGTAGTCCTCACAGGACTAGATCCACAGAGACACAGCAGGCTTCACTACCAAGTGTGACAGATGTGGCTGTCGTCTGCATCCAGCATGATTCATAAGAAATACCATCCTAGCTTTGAGGTGACTTCTGGACCAATTTTAGGAACAAGATCTTTACTAATCTGAGAAGGAGTACAAGATGGTCTAAAATCAGCAATTTTCAGGGTGGTGGCACACAACTTTAATCCCAGCAACTGGGAGGCAAAGACAGGTGAATCTCTGAGTTCGAGGCCAGCCTGGTCTACTACATAGAGGAAACCCTATCTCAAAAATAACAACAATACAGAAGGAGGAGGAGGAGAAGAAGAAGAAGAAGAAGAAGAAGAAGAAGAAGAAGAAGAAGAAGAAGAAGAAGAAGAAGAAGAAGAAGAGGAGAAATGAGAACCTATGAAATCATAAATGAAAAAAGTCAGGAATGTAGTTCCTCAAAATTTTTTAGAAATATCCAACCATTCTTAAACAGGGCAAAAGAAACTTTGTTGTCGAATGTAATAGTAGAAATTTTAACAAAATTAGCAAACACACTATTAAAAGTTTCTTGCATGCCAACTACACTGCTACACTGCTCAAATGTGGGAGGGCCAGGTGGGAATGGCTCTAAATTTACTGACATCCCATGGTCACACACATCTTATTTCCTGGAACTAAGCACATTGTTTATAGGCATGATGGATCCTTCTAGACTTGTTGATTCACTCGGGCTAAGCAGCTTCTCTTATTTCAGTTTAAATGTTTAATCCCCTCAAAATTTGCCTTTGTATCAGCGTGGTTTAAATGGTACCTTTGGGATTGCTCTTCCAGAAATCTACCGTGTCCTCCTCCCGGAAGGTCAGTGGTATCACCATGTCTTGGAATATACAAGTGTCCTTGAGGCCACTCTGCCTCTCCAAGCCCCTTACTTATCTTGCTCCTCTGAATGGCTACTCTGCACCTGTGTGATATTTCCTGAATCCCATGGCTAAGGTAAAGCCAGTCTCTTTCTGCAACTCCAGCAATGTTCTAGACACTCTGCACCTGTGTGGTATTTCCTGAAGCCCACGGCTAAGGTGAAGCCAGTCTCTTTCTGCAACTCCAGCAATGTTCTAGACACTTCAGCCACCTTCCATGATGACTCTCCTTAGCAACAACTCTCGTGGGTTTCAGTTTGGCCACCAGACCGGGGTGACTTCCAGGCGAGTACACTCTTAGCTTCTTCTCTGCATAGGGCATCTGAGATCCTTTGGATTTATTTCTCACTATTCTCCAAAATCAAAGAAATAATAGGGAGCTGGGCTTTATTTTTCCTCACCCACTGCACTGTTTGGCTTCAATATAGCTGATTCTTCGGGAGCAGAAACAGACCTTCTTGGTACAGCCTCATGAATTCCCAAGCAGGCGTTCGGTAGAGCAGACCCACTTTGGGCCTTTGGTTTTCCCTTAGAGCTTTTCTTACATGACACAAAGTTGGGCATTGTGTTTCCTTGCCCAATTCCCTGATGTCCACAGTCCTAGAAAGAGGTCAGCAGACTTTTCCATTGCCTTTCTCCTCTTACTAACCCATCACCACCACCATTAGAACACAGCCAATGACTAAATTTCCCAGGCTGGCCTTGAACTGACTCTGTAGCCTTGAACTTGCAATTGTCCCATATAAGTTTCCTGACTATCTGGAACTATGGACCTGTATAACCAGGTCTGGCTTGTTTATTTATTTTTGAGCAATGGTTCTATGCCAAGGCTGTGTTCAGCACAAGGCATGTGAATCATCAATGCAAGGGTGGTGACTGTTAACATTTCCTGGCTGCTTACCATGGGCCAGATTCTGGGTGAAGACATTTTGCATATTTTTTGTCTTCCTGGTCCTCCTGTGAACTAAATAGTATTTATTCAAGCCCTATTTTACTTTACTCTTTTCAGTGAGACACATCTTGACACTATAGCGGGATGTTTTGGTGTGCTTCCTTTTAAAACATTAAGTCAAGAAGGAGAGATAGTTCTGCATCCTCTCTTCTGAACAGTGGAGGGGAGATAGAGTGAGGAGACTTGTCAAGGAGGGAAGACAGGGGAGACCAGGTCACTTCAGAGGAAGTCCTGAGCAGCTCTGGCACATGGGAAGCAATTGACTCTTAACTCTGCGCTCTTACCGCCAGGGGATTGAGTGCTACAGAGTGAGTGTTAGCACATAGACAGCCATCTTTTTACCTTTGCTCTGGGCATTTGGTTCCTTGGCATGGAGACCTTCCCTGGGAAGATGCTCCAAACAGGCAAGGGCCATCCAGACACATGCACACCTACTTGTAGTGCAGTGAGGTGTACCCCAAGTCCCCAGCTGGAGAAGAGAGGACTAGTCCTCAGTCTCTCACTGTTCATCTGAGGTGGCTGAATTTCCTTTCTCCTCCTCTTTCTCATGCTGACTAGGCAGGAATTCCTCAAAAGCTTCTTGATGAATCAATCACCATCAGGTCCTGTGATCTTCAGCCTCATAGTCCATGAACCACCCAATCAACTCTCAGACACACTTCCAGTGTTGACCCTTCAGTTTTCCCCTTTCTGGATCCTCACTCAAAGCATTTGAGAACTTGCAGGACCCATCCCGGTCTCCTCCTCATCTGCATTCCAGATAACTCCACCATAGTCTCAACTCTGGACAACTTGGGACAACTTTTTCTTTTTGTTATTGTTGTTTGCAACTTCAGAGGTTTAATGGATGGTCCACCTGGCCACCAGTTCAAACTCGAAACCTGAACTTGATGCATACCTCATCTTCATCTTTCTCCAGTCAGCTGTCCTCGCCTCCTGAACTTGATGCACACCTCATCTTCATCTTTCTCCAGTCAGCTGTCCTTGCCTCCTGAGCTTGCCTTCACAATCCCCCCGACATTGACCCTTCCCTCCTGTTTCTCGATGCACCCACCAGCTTTGCTTGTAATCACTAGGGACGGAAAGACTTGTAGCTGGTGTTTTTTTTTTCTCTTCTTGCCCCTTTCACCTCTTCATAACCATTTCTCATTCTCTCCTTTCTCTTACTCTTCCCCCTCTTCCTTCTCTCTCTAATCCCTTCTCCTTTCTCACGCATATTAATCCTCATACACTTAATAGTAACGTTGCTGTACCGTGTCTCCTCTGAAGGATCTCTATGTCTGTGAGTCCTCCCCGCAAACCCACTACTCTGTAGCCTAGACAACGTTTATCACTGTGCTGCCCACACTCTCCCAGTAAAACTGGAACTGCTGGCTTCTGTAATCAGATAGGTTGCAGCACTGTTTAGTCATAGCAATCTTGAAGAAATCGACCGTCAATGTGGAAAGAGTCTAGGGGAGCTGGAAGAACCCTGTCATTCTGTTACATTACAAGCATGTAAGTCGGCCGAGACAGAAGTTCATTTGAAAGTTTTACATGTAAGCACCCATGCCTGGTCCTGTGTCCCCTCCCAATGGGAGTTTGTCCACGTGGTAGTTTCGTTTCTACTGAAAGGTCTAGAAGGCCATTAATTAACCCAAAGGTATCCACCTAATCTGAAGCATACTTCGGTAATGAAGTGTGCATGCTTGCTGCAAGGCCAGGGTCTAGTACACACTGTGAGGAATTTGAACTAAATGGACTGTGCCTTGTGACTCTGCTCTCTTGCTTTTTTGTTGTTGTTGTGGTTCGTTCTCTATTTCAGTCAGAAATGTGTTCCTTTTTCATTTATTCTGTCAAGCATTCTTACATTGTACAAGAGTTGAGAAGACCTTGTCTTCTAGAGAATGCTTATCGTTAAAAGCATGTTCTTGATTGTCATCATCTAGTGAGCCAGGTCAGCCAGGCCTGCTCTGTTCTTTGCACATCGTCTGCTATCTCTACTCAAGGTGGAGTGTTTCCTTGAAACAGTGGTGAGAAGTGGGTTCCTCTTAGTCTCCTAGAAGACGTTCCCAGGGAGTCAGAGTGACCCTTTGCTGAGCAGCAACTGAAGAAGTCGTGCAGTAGTGAGGGGATGATCGATCTAAGAAGGGACCAGGCTTTCATGAGGAGATGTTTTAAGACTCATCATAGCATGAGGGGCATGTATATCCCCCGTCTCTATAAGAAGCTTGTGATCTGGACCATTTTGATTTGATTCTGGAGCAAACAGTTATATTTCTGCAGAGAATATTGACCTTGGGGATAAACTGACTGTCTATGTCATGGACAGCTCAGGGCTTGCTTCTATTCCTCAGCCTTTATATGGTGGTTTACATGATCATCTCTTGAGTCAACCTCTTATGCTGGATGCTGTGAGATAAAATAATAGGGCAGAATATAAGACAGTGCCCTCTTCAGTTATCTGGTTTCATTTGGGAAATAAGACCTAGACAGAAGGAGGGAGGAGAATGGAGAAAGGGATGAGAAGAAGGAAAAAAGGGATAGATAGAGGAGAGAGAGAATTCTTGGTGAATATGAGAAGACATATATAGTTCCATAAACACGGGAAATTTTGGTACTTTATTAACTAAGCACATTTCCATTAAAATTAAAATTCTCAAGCCAGATAGATAAGAGAAAGATTCCCAAGTCATTCATCTTCTGTTCTTTAGAGTACAATCTTGAGTGCCGTGAGAAATGTGGTAGACGAAAAGCAGAGACCCCCAGAGTGTAGCTGGTCCATGCTCACCCTGAGGAGCCTAAGAGTTATTGGGATAGCCCCACATCCATTGACTGACTCCAGATCCGGTGTCCCTATCAACTTGTGAATGACTCAAAGGTGGTTGTGCCACTGCTCCCATCAGCAAGATTGGGAAATAGAAGAGCTGGACTAGTAAGGCTCTGCTTATTTTTAGAGATGATAACAAGGAAAAACAAGTATCACACGTTCATTAGCTTAAATGGGAAAACTGGCAGTATTGCCAAGCTTAGAGGAAGGGGTGGTGTGTGTGTGTGTGTGTGTGTGTGTGTGTGTGTGTGTGAGAGAGAGAGAGAGAGAGAGAGAGAGAGAGAGAGAGAGAGAGAGAGAGAGAGAGGGAGGAGAGAGAGAGGAGACAGTGTTAGGGTGGGAATGAATAACATGTATATGTGCTCATGCAGACACACAGACACATGTGTGTTCAGAACCAATACCTTAGCTGCATCTCGTATTCTTCTTGCCTATCTGCCAAGGCCTGCACAGCTGGGTTCTGGAAATCTGACTGGTAGCAAAGAGAGATTAAGAAAGGCAGACACAGTAACTAAAGATGCGATCTAGTGGGCTGTGTGCTATGAACAGCCCAGATACTTAGTACATTTATTATACATAGCATGAAGGAGTAAGTGGATTGACTAATCTCAGTGTGCCGAGTGGGGTGTCTCTGTAGGACAACTATCTGGATGGGAGCATGATCACACAGCCATCCAGAAGGAAGGGAACTGTTCTTGGCACTTCTTGCATGTACTGTTTTCAGCTAAAAGTCAATCATTCCTCAATATCTGTACACTGCCTAGGGAGAAGCCTTGCCATTCCTGAGTTTGAGGCACTGGAGTCTTTGACATGACCGTGCTCACGTCAACAGTACACATTCAGGTGGGATTTCATCCACTCTTCAAACCTGGCTATAGGATTAACTCTCAGTTGGGAGCCAGGAACCACCCAGCTCTGTACTTCCACAGGACACTCTAGCAGTCCTCACAAATTCACACTTCTGTGTTCCACAGCATTTTGTCCAGTTCATACATCTCCATTGTTGCAAATAATCCTTGTCTTTCCTCTGTGCTCAGCCTTCAATGCTTTGGAAGCAATATCACGAAATTCTTTCTCTAAATGTGCCAAGTTTCTCCTAGTGAGCACATAATGGTATTAGGCAAGGGTAGGGTCACTAATGTTGAGGAGCATCCCATTTAATACATTTAGCCATAAAAGTGACCAAATCATCGATTAATGCAAAGTGAAGCATTCCTCCAACTTTCCCCCAGATATCTCACATCTCATCACCTGATACTATTTTGACTTAACGCTATTCTCAACAAGGTTCTTTGCAAATGGTTTTGGGTCCCTTGTAATAGTGTCTCGGAGAGAGCATTGCTTCAGCTCGCTGGTGCTATCAGAGCTGAGCATTCATTCACTCAGCCAGTGTTTTGAGGCCCTGCTATGTGCTCAGCCTCAGGACACAGTACTGAACAAAACCGATAGGATCTCTGCCCCATGGACCTAATAGGGTTTTAGACATGTGATAAGAGATTCATAAGAGAATATGTAGAGGTAGCTTGTGTCACCATGGCACACTATGAGAGTGTGTAATGGGGCCCTCCATAAGGCAGAAAGCTGAAAGTAGGCTTCTCTGTGTGGGTCACTGTTGTAAAGTATGAGGGACAGCTTGGCCACAGCCAGGAATATCAGTGTGAGAGTGAGTGTTATATAGACACAGAGCAGCTCTTTATCCTCACTGAAACTACACCCTAGGAAACACCATGGTTCCTTGCTTTCTCATACTTTTGTCATCTTAGAAACCACCAGATTTGCAGACTTTGACCTTCTAAATATTTTCTCGATCAGTGTTTTCTGTAAGTGTCTGTGCAGGCCTTACAGTTTGCCTGGACCACGAGTCCTCTACCTGGATTCCTACTTTGTCTGCCTTCTGTATAGCCCCCTGTGATCAAAATGAAACCTGAATCCAACCACATCACATCTCTACAAAGTACCTGCCGAAGCCACAAGATCAAGTACAAGCTGCTGTGGTTTTTGTCTCGTCCACATCTCTAGACATGTACCTCACACACCACTTCCAGCCTCATATTTTATTTTGCAGAAATATCAAGCTGCTCAAAACAATGAGCCTTAGACATGGAGCTTGTCACCAGTCAAAGTCAATACCCTGTGTGTGTTAGCAGACACTCCTTTATCAAGGGCCATTTAAGCCACACATGTGTCTTCAGACTTATGCTATGCAGTTTATGTTTTCATTATTACACTTGTTTTGCGATCTATATTTCTGTCACAAATACAGGTCAGTAAATACCAAAAATAAAACCATAGCAGTGTAAAATTGGAGACAAAAATATTGGTGTATTAACTCAGAATTAGTAGCTTTATTAACGTAAACAGTGCAGCACTTTTCTAAGGAAAAACCCTAGAAAGTGTGGAAGTATGGCAAGCTGGACTTCAACTGATTTAGGATATTGTCTAAGATGAATCCTTGTTGCGTGCGACAGAAACTGTTGTTAGTTTATTGTCTAAGATGAAACACTGCCAAGTTGTGGGAAGAGCTGTTGTGCTCTTTAAGGACATTTCCATAAAATGTTCAGTAACATGCAGTGAATTAACCACAGGGTTTTTTTTTTTTTTTTCAGAAGAACAAGGCAAAATGATGCTCTCATATGAAGGAATTGATTGGCCTTCATTTGAGAGACTGAAGTGAATGAGTTAGAAACCTCAGTAAATGTCTGTTCTGCTGAACAAACAAATAAAAAAACAAACGGAAGAGGCGGCATGCTGCCAAGAGCCCACTCCCGTCTCTGATCAGAAAGGGACTAGGCTTACTCAAGAAGACAGACAGTGGTGGAAATAAATGCCTTTGCTGCCTTGAGTTCATCCCTTCCCAACACCTTTTGGAGAGCATGGTTTAACATATTTCTGTTCAGCTACTAATATGGTCTATCCTTTTGCACAATTGAAAATAGTAAGATATTTCAGTAAACTATAAAATTAATTTTATTACAAAGCCTAATATAATAAAAGACCTGCTTAGAATGTGTCTGTTTCAGTCTTCCAAGTGGACAGTCTTTCAGCTTGTAAATGCCTGTCAGTTGGCTAGAGCACTCAGAGCGACCTCAGTCACATCTCCTGTGGGCACTATTTTCATCTGCTCGTATAAATATCTGAAGCCACCTGGTTAAGTTATCATTGTGTGGACTCTTCTAGGAAGACAAGAAAAAAAAGCCTTCTTACCCCTGATAAGGCGCCATGGACAGACCAAAGTATGATTCCACCAAAGTCCATCTTGGTGAACTGATGAGTTCATTGTGCTTATTTGAGCTGGGTGGGATTACTAACAGAAGCGTGAGTGACCCCAAAGCAGTTGTATCAATGCAGTCTCACTCCGGTATGGAAGATGGAACTCCAGAAGCAGCACCAAGAGTCCTCCTTCTCGTTAGCCTTCTGTCTTCTATATACCCTAGTGTCTCCCAAGTTCCCTTGCAGTTGAGGGAGGGTAGGAGTGGGTAAGAGCTTTGTGATTCTCCCCTCTTCATTAACTAGGGAGTGTCAATAGTTCTGTTATCATAGACCCAGCTACCACTCTATTATTTTACTGATTAGCAGCCATAGCTACTCTCCAAGATGGCATCATGTTATGTCCAGGAGAAAAGAAAATTACCATATAGGAGTTGTCAAATATGAAATTGTGTTATCATTTCAGATGACTTAAAATTGTGAGGCAGAATTTTAAAATCTAGAAATAAAGAATATGTCACCCAGCTTTCCAATACTATAATGAAATACCTGAGGGAATCAACTTTAAAAGAAGGGTTTGAGTTGGGGGCTATAGCTTAGTGATAGTGTACCTATCTAGCATATTCAATCCCCAGAGCTATTTTTAAAGAAAGAAGAAAGAGGAAAGGAAAAATAGTTTTAACTCCCAGTTTCGGAGGTTTTAGGCCATGGTTGCTTGGCCTTGTTGCTGTAGGACCTATGGTGAGTTTGCACATCATGGAGGGAGATCATGAAGTAAGCAAACTGCAAGGGAGGAAGGAGAAAGAGAAAGAAAGAGTGAGGGGAGAGTGGAGAAGACGAGTGTGGGGAGGGGAGGAAAGGAGGAGGGGAGGAGAGGAGGAGGGGAGGGGAGAGGAGAGGAGGGGAGGGGAGGACAGGAGGGGAGGGGAGGAGAGAAGGAGGAGAGGAGGGGAGGGGAGGAGAGAAGGAGGAGAGGAGGGGAGGGGAGGAGAGAAGGAGGAGAGGAGGGGAGGGGAGGAGAGGAGGGGAGGAGGGGAGGAGGAGAGAGGAGGGGAGGGGAGGAGGAGAGGAGAGGAGAATGTCATTACATCACTCTCTCTGCCTTTGTGACAAGGAACCTGGTCCCACAGTAACAGTCATCTACACACAGGGCTAAGTCCACATTATTCAGAAATGCTCTTAAAGGTTCCATTTCTTGATACCTTTATGTTTGGGATTAAGTTTCTAATACACGATGAGCTTTGGAAAATATGTTTGAACTACAGCACTCCTTGCTCTACACTGCCCCAAAAATGCAGCCCTGCAGCTTGAGGTAAATGGAAGAACCCTCAGGACCGCCCTAAACAGACCTTCATCTAGTCTTCCTCTTATTAATGCCACTGTTACCTCCAGTCCCAAGGTACCATTAATTCTTAAAACTCGAGAATTCTAGATTAGTCAGATGGTTTCTGATTTTTTTTTCCCCATTTGGCTTCTTGAGTCTCTACGTTAAATGGTTTTAAGTTTCCCCTTTCTGGTAGATATAGTCTCCTTTCCCATTATTTTTGTTCTTATTTTGCCTCTCTTTAATTTTTGTGAGTTTTAGTGATAAATAGAGCTAAGTGGATGGCTTTAAGTCTTCATCTTTAAGAGGAATACACCTTTGCTTTGGTTTTCTATTTTTATTTTGTCTTAAATGCAGTCAGCAAAATGGTAGACATGCTATTTTTATGAATTTGAAATATATCCTTATCTTTATCCTCTGTTTTTTCAACATTTCTGTAGATTTATATACTTTCAATTGCTTGTTATATATAGATACATCTTGTGCATATTACATTAATGAGAGTATTTTTCAAGCAGTATTAAGTTCATAGCAAAATTGAGAGATAGTTACATCCTCTGTACATCCTCCCCAAGGCATCTCCCTCACTTGGACACACAGTCTTCCTCCATCAGCATCCTCCATCAAGGCAGTGGATTACAGCCATTGAGCCATCATTGACACATTTTCATCAAGCTAAGTCTGTAGTTTACAATAGGGTACATTCTCTGGGATTTGACTAATGTGTGATGATATACATAGATCATTATAGTAGCATACAGCACAGTTTCACTATCTTAAGAATCCTCCTGTGCTTGTGAGGCTGCACTCACAGCTAAGGAACTATTGGCAGTGGATAGCTGCTTGGAGAGGGAACTCAGTTTTCTTCAAGGTTATGGCTTCTGATATACTCTTGCTCTAGTGAATAACACCGCACCTGTGTATATGGGTAACATGAATTAGACTCAGTGGGTTATAAAAATAAGAGAGGGGAGCATAATGTTGGGGATATGAAGAGAGACGGGTCCAGGGGAATAAAAGCAGGAGTAAGGGGTTTGATATGATCAAACTACAGAGTATGCATGTATGAAATTCTCAAAGACTAAATAATTTTTTAAAGGCAAAAGACAAGGAATATGGGAGCCTAGGTCTCTTTTCCCTTTTGCCTTTCTGACCATGAATTGAGCAGTTACCCTCTATCACATACCTCTGGCATTATATGCCCTCTACCACATACCTCTGGCATTATATGCCCTCTACCGCATACTTCTGGTATTATATGCTGCCTCCTCATAAACTCCAAACAACCAGACCAACAGATCATGAACTAAAACCATAAGACAAAATAAACCTTTTCTCTTTATAAGTTGATTATCTCAGAGATTGTTGTATAGTAATGGAACCTGACACAGTGTTGAGTAATATTCCATTGCCTGGATTCACTATAGTTTATTCATCCACTGAAGGGATCTTGGTAGCTTTCATATTTTGAAAATTATGAGTAAAACTGCTATAAAACATTGATTGTAAATTTAAGTTTTCCATTATTTGGATAAATACCATGGAACACAGTTGCTAGATTATATGGTAAGGACTTTATTCTTATTTTATTATCTTTTCTGTTTGTGTGGATGTCTGTGTACCACATGCATGCAGTGCCCTCAGAGGCCAGAAGAAGACATCAGATTCCCCAGGAACTGGAGTTAGAGACAGTTGTGAGCTGCCACATTGGCAGTAGTGATAGAACTTGGGTCCCGTGGCTTTATTCCCAGTGCTCTTAGGCAAAACAGCATTGTTTCAGGCCCTAGAACTTAAGTTGTATAAGAAACTATGAAACTGCCTTCCAGAGTGGTCATACCAGTTTGTTATCACTAATAGTGAGCATTCCTCTGTCCTCACCAACATTTGATGTCATTGGTGTCTTGAGTTTCATCCATTCCAGCCTGTGGTTAGTGCGCCTCATTTTGGATTGAATCTCTAGTGATGTCTGATAGTGGCCTCTTGCTGTACACTTGCTCACTGTGATTGGAAGTCATCTTTTGGTGAAGGGTCAGAGTTTGGCTACTTTTAAAATAACATTGTTCATTTTTTTGTTGTTGACTTTTAAGATCACTTTGCGTGTGTGTGTGTGTGTGTGTGTGTGTGTGTGTGTGTGTGTGTGTGTGTGTGTATTGAATGGCAGTCCTTTATCAGATTTGTCCTTTGAAACTATTTTCTCTCAGACTATGTCCAGCATTGAGAAACCAGCACAGAAGAAAGCCAAACCCAACATTACAGGTGTCAGTTTGTCATAAGCATTTGCTGTCCCCAAAGAATTAATCTAAAAACCAATGTTGATTGTTCAACATTCCATTGTATGAAAATCTATGATACTGGATCTTTGTTTCTCATATTCATGCATCATTTGTGAATAATACTGCCTGAGATTTTTGTGTAAAAATTTCAGAAAACTCTGAATTTTTAAAGATATTTTCTCTAAGAAAATAACAATGAATGGGCAGCAACATTTTTAAAGCTCTTGATGGTTCAAGGAGGTTTTAAGTCAGACTCTAAAATTAAGCTAGGGATGGTAGATATTTAAATAAAGGAGATAGCTTCTTTTCACAAGTAATTTTTATTTCATGGGTAAAAAATGAACTTTACAGAAAAGGAGTAATGTTAGTCTGGGTCTAGTTTTATAAGTCATCCTTACTGATACTAATACTGAATGCTTTTGGTCTTGAGAGCTGAGCTAAACAAAGTCAAAACACCTTAAAACTGTTCTAACCCTGGTAAGCACTTTAAAATCAGCTAGAAATCTTAACAATAACCTCACCCCTGAGTTACGGATTCAGGGAACCTAGTTATAAAGTACAAATATAGGGTGTGTGTGTGTGTGTGTGTGTGTGTGTGTGTGCAGACAGGATTCCAGAGCAAGACAAGGCTAGAGAAATACAGTTTCAGGTATGCGATAGCCAATAGGAGGAGTCCCTTCAAGGCTGCTTCTGTGTCACTTTGATATGCTCCCATTATCCTTTAAGTCATCAAACCTGATACCACTCTAAGAAGCAAAAGTGTTAAGAAGATATATTCACTTTGAAAATAGTTATATAAAGGTAACTATGTAAACAGAGTGGACACTTGGGAGAAGCAGAGCATGCTTAAGGTGGAGGCTGCGGAGGCACCTTGTTTGTGGCTACAGACAGGCAGACAGACACCCCATCATAGACTCTTGGCTCCTTCCTGTGGCTTTTGTAAAAATCCATGTTCCAAATAAATGTATCTTTCCTTCTCTCCATGTTGGGTGAATCAGTCTTCTTCTGTTTAAATATGTAGTTCCTCTCAGGTTACACCTTGCTGGTTTTCCAAGATATCTCACTGAGGAAATGGATGTGTTGACGTCTCAGACTCCAATGTCATGCCTACTCCCTGGGAACCTCCAACGCTAGCTAATAGCCTCTTTCCACAGAAGCACAGCTCAGTGATCCTGAAAGTAGTCTATATATTCTTGAATGGGGGAAGTAAGTTGTTAGTAATGAAAGCCAGGTTCTGTACTTCGAGAGAAGGGAATACAACTATAAAAGGGGAGATATGAGTGTGAGCTCTAGCCCTTAGACATGCACACAGATGCTACATACATGTGTAAATGCATCTAGATATATGTGTTTAAATATATATATAGATATAGATATACATGACTATAACACATATATGTATAGCACGTGCTGTACTATGTGTGTACGTGGTCACATGGTTGATGTGTATGTGTGAGCATCTTCCCACATGTCCTCTAAGATGGCCTTGAAATACTTTGACTCTGGTGATAACTAACATATCCAGGGCTTTATCTGTATAAATTCTCCACTAAAAGAACAAGGGATCTTGGAGAAATGGCTATGTTCAAGGTTGGAGCAACAGGGGATGAACAGGACAAGGCTGGAACATTTTGTTATGTGAGAAACTAAGGAAGTACTTAAGGAATAACAGGGCATAACAAGGTGACACAGAGCCAGCCTGAAGGAACTCTTACTGGCCAAATATGAGATAATTTTAACACTAATTATTAAATGAAATGATGATTGTAAATGTAAAGCCATGTATAACATGAGCAATTGCAAACCGCTCTAAAACAAAGAAGACAGAAATGCTCATGGTGAAAAAGAGGAATGCAGGTGTTAGGAATGTTAAGGGGTGTCTTAGTCCATGTCTTATTACTGTGAAGAGACCCTATGACCACAGCAACTCTTATAAAAGAAAGCATCCAGTTGGTGCTTGCTTACAGTTTCAGAAGTTTAATCCATTATCTGTATGATGGGGAGTACGGCAGCATGCAGGCAGACAGACATGGTGCTGGAGAGTAGCTGACAGCAGGAAGAGAGAGAGCACCACTGGGCCTGGCTTTTGAAACCTCAAAGCCCACTTTCAGTGACATATTTCCTCCAACAAGGCCACATCTCCTAGTCCTTTCAAATGGTACCACTCCCTGGTGACCAAGCATTCAAATATATGAGCCTATGGGGACCACTCCTATTCAAACCACCACAGGGGAAATCACCTTTCATAAGCCATCATAAAAAATAATTGATTTAGGCAAAGATCATGGATAAATATTTAATAAAAATTTGTAGCCTTACATTGGATCAACGTATATGCTTATATGCTTAGTAGAGTGGCACAGTATATAAAGTACCTGCCAATCTGAGTTTGATTCCTGGGACCCCACAGTGGAAGGAAAGAATCAATTTCTGCAGGATTTACTCTCCATGTGTGCCAGAGCAGACACACGCATATGCATGCACAAACACACACATATATGCATACATGGAGTAGGGGAAAGGGAGAGAGGAAGGAAGGAGGGGAAGGAGGAAGAAGAAGAGAAGAAGGAATAGAAGGAGGTAAAGGAGGAGAAGATGATGAAGAAGAGGAATAGCTGTATTATGTGCTTCATATATGGTCTGTACAAAGACAGACCTAGGAGCTGTTCTAGATTACAGTCTGAAAAATGATAGCAACTGAATGCAGTGAGTTCATATTTTTCTTTTGGTGTGAAAGATGTTATTGAGACAGTTGATAAATCACATTAAGTTGCATAGATTAGGTAACATTTTAATGTTAATTTCCTGATTCAACAATTGTGCTATGTTTATATAAAGGAAATGTCTTATTTTTAGAAAATACACAATGAAATTTTTAGAAACAAAGGGACACACAAATTTGTCTTTCTGAAATTCTTTTAGTTAGTGTACAAAATAACAGATTCCATGACATTTCCGTGTTGTACTTTGCTTATACCCCCCATTATCCCCTTCTCCTCCCCGCCCCAAATAGTTCTTGCTGTGTTCTCATGCTGTCTTAGTCACTTTTCTATTGCTGTGATATGGCACCATGACCAAGGCAACTTATAGAAGAAAATATTGAATTTGAGGACTCTTGGTCCCAGAGATCTAGAGTCCATGAACATCATGGGGGGTAGCATGGCAGCAGGCAGATAGGCATGGTGCTGGAGCCTTAGCTTGAGACCTTATATGCTGAGACAACAACCATAAGGTAGAGAGAAAGGGAGGAGAGGGAGGGGGAAGGGGAATGGAAAAGAGGAGAAGAGAGAAGGAGAAGGGAGGGGGGAGGGGAAGGAAGGAGGAGCAGGCATAGACTTTTGAATCCTTAAATCCCATCCCCAGTGACACACTTCCTTTAACAATGCCACACCTCCTAATCCTACCCAAATAGTTCCACCAACTGGAGACCAAGCATTCAAACAAATGAGCCTATAGTAGCCATTCTCAATCAAACCACCACACATGCCTTATAGCTATTATTAAGTCTAGTTCCTACATTTGGGAAGAAATATGCAGTATGTTTTTTCTTCCCACCACAATTCCTTTACCCACTTATTGATTGGATGATTTGAGGGGGATTGACATTTAATCATTTAAATTCTTTATGTATTTTAGATATCAAGCCCCTGCCAGATGTGTAGGGGGCAGAGATTCCTCCTATTCTGCAGGCCATCTCTTCTCTGGGCCAGTGTTTCCTTTGCTGAGCAGAAGCTTCTCAATTCAGTGAAATCCCACCTGTCAGTTCTTGAGTTTGTTCTCTGAGTTATCGGAGCCTTGTAGAAAATCCTTGTTTCACCTGTATCTTGGGATGTGTTCCCTGTTTGTGGTTATTTGAAAGAAAATGGCGCCCAATGGGAGTGGCACTGTTAGGAGTTGTGGCCTTGTTAGAGGAAGTGTGTCACTGTGGGGGCTTTGAGCTCTTTTGCTCAGGGTTCCCTCAGTGTGACTGCAGTTGACTTCCTGCTGCCTGCAAGATGTAGGACTGTCAGCTCCAACACCGTGTCTGCCTGCATGCTATGCTCCCCACCATGATAGCGGACTGAACCTCTGAAAACTGTGAGTGAGTCCCCTCAATTAAATGTTTTCCTTATAAGAGTTGCCATGGTCATGGTTGTTGGTTTGATGCGGCGGAGCAATATTATTCATTAAGCGGCGCTGTTTACCGTGTGAGGAAAGCCATAAGGTACTACAAAACCCACTATGAGAGTTTATTTGGAGAAGGGGGTACAGGAGAGGGTGTGCTCAGGCCTGTTTGAGAGACATGTGAGGAGAGAGAGAAAGAAGGAAAAGGGGGAAGAAAAAGGGGGGAGGAGTCTGTGAGCCGCTTTTTATGGATTCCCCCACACATGCGCATATGGGCTTACATAGCTATGCCACACATGTGCATAGATTGCATGACCACGCTGTGCGTAAATTACTCAACAAGGGAGCAGCACACGGATTATGTAGGACAGAAGACCCTGGGATGACTAATCGTTTTTTGCCAGCACATGTGCGGTCATGTAGCTGGGGGAGTGGCCAATGGCCAGGAATTCCAACAATGGTGTCTCTTCACAGCAATAAAAACCCTAACTAAGACACTGTTTTTCTCCACCAGTTTCAAAGTTTCAGGTTTTGCCTTAAGATCTTTGATCCATTGTTAGGGCCTCATGTTGGGGTCCAGCCCTGACCTATCGAAGGGGGGAGTGAGGAATTGAGAAATGCTAGATAGGAAATATAGAAGTAGATGAAGAAAAAAGAGACACAGGATAGCTTTGAGAGGGTCCTGGGTCAATACCCAGCAGCCTCAAGTTTATTCATGATGGGCTTTTTATACACCAGCAAGGGGAGAGGCAAAAGACCTCCCCTTTTCACAATCAAAGTACGAAGTACCAACAAGTGTAGTCCTTTCAAAACACCTGGCAACCACGCCCCACGGCAAAGCATCTTGTGATTAGGCCTTGAAATATAAGACACCTGGTAACCACGCCTTTGCACCCTATTGGAGAGCAACATAAACTCTGACTCTCAAACCTGGAAACAAACCACAAGCTGAAATCATTGTGGGCTCCCACAATCCAGTTTCAATTTATTTTCGTATAGGGTTAGAGATAGGGATCTAGTTTTATTCTTCTAAATGTGCATACCCACATTTCCCCAGTACTGTTTGTTGTTGTTGGGCATGTTTGTTGCAATTCAGATGGCTACAACTGGGTGGGTTTATTTGTGGTGTGCTCATTGGCTGTTCTTATTTGAAACCTCGTTGAAACACAGTCTTTAGTCTGTATCTCTCAGCATTTTTGGAACACCACCACCAGAGTGGCCCATGAAGCTCTGCTTACAGTCCTCCACAGCTTACCTAACCTGCATCCCCCAACTTTTCCACATTCCAAACCAGTTGCAAAGGCCTGTGGATCACTTGGTCACATTTATCACAGTAACCAGTCTCGGTATGTTCTATATTTCTTACTTTTCTCATCATGGTGACAAAATAATCGACTGAAGAAACTTGAGGAGAGTTTTATTTTTGTTCATAGGCCACAAGGGGTATTCTGTAATGACAGGGAATGCAAAACAGTTAGAGTAGGTTGGTCTGGGTGGCAAGAGCCTGTAGCTGCCATTTGTGTGTCTTGGCTGATTAAGAAGCAGATAGCTACTGGGTGGTGGCACGCGCCTTTAATCCCAGCACTTGGGAGGCAGAGCCAGGGGGAATCTCAGTGAGTTCGAGGCCAGCCTGGGCTACAGAGTGAGTTCCAGGAAAGGACCAGTGTTGCACAGAGAAATTGTCTCAAAATACAAAAACAAAAACAAAAAAAAGAAGAAGCAGAGAGTTTAGCCTGGAGCAGAAGTGGTTATCACCTTCAAAACCTGCCCCCAGCAACTCACATCTGTTAACTAGGCCACAGTCTCAAATGTTCTACAACTACCCAAATAGCTAGGGAGCAAGTGTTCAAATACATGAGCCTATGGGCGGCATTTACATCCCAACTGTAAAAGTTTATGTGTCTGGTTTTGTGCCAGTACCATGCTAATTTTGTCACTGGGGCTCTGGGATATAATTTGAAATGAGGTATTACAATAATTCTGGCATTGCACTTTCTACTTACCATGGCTTTGGCTATCACAGAGTTTTGTGTTTCCATATGAATGTCAGGATTATTCTTTTTATTTTCAATTTTTTATTGACTTTTCATACTTATAAATAATGTCATTGAAATTTTGATAGGGATTGCATTAAATTTGTAGATCCCTTTTAGTAATGTACCATTTTTACACAATTAGTTGTACCAATCCATGAGCTTGGAAAGTCTTTTCATCTTCCTCTGTCTTCAGTTTATTCCTTGAGGGCTTTCAACTTTTCACTGTGGGAGGCTTTCACTTTTTTGTTTAGGTTTACTCTTAGGTTCTTTGTTTTTGAAGTCGTTGTGAGAACAATTGTTTTTCTCCTTTTTTTTTTTTTTTTCTCATTGTGTCCATTGCTGTTATATAGAAAAACTACTGATTTTTTTTATGTTGATATGGTATCCTGCTACAAGACTTTTTTGGCTTAGTCTTTTAGAGTTGTTTCAATGTAGGCTCCTATCATCTACAGACAGGGATAATGTGACTGCTTCCTGGTTTTATACTTTGTGTTTTATCTGGCCTTATGGTGCCTCACTGTTCTAAGACCTTAAGAATTACACTGAATAAAAACACATTTCTCCTTGTCTTCTTCCTGATTTTAGGGGAAATTATTTCAGTTTTTGCAACTTTTGTGTTGTTCAGAATTCCTTCCCTTCCCTCTCTGTGTTTAGAAAAGGAAATGACAAATGTACTAAATGTACCCATTTTAGAACTCTGGGAGGGAAGTGAGCATCCAGGAACACAAAGAGTTCCTGTACCCCTTGTAGACATCTGAAATCATGTTTGGTGACCTCATGGGGTGAATTTGAAAATATTGCCTTATAATATTGAATTTAGAAAATAAGCACTCAGTACACAAAAGTATAAAAGCAATTGATATTAAAATTACTAGAAGATAGTATATTAATAAATACAGTGTTGGGCAGTACTATAAAATATATTGTATTCATAGTGTGAGCATCATGATATAATTTTAATGATACACTGACATAATTCTTTGCAAGTTTAGTGAGTCCCAGCCCATGTCTTTCAGGCCCAGTGATCTAAGAGCAGATGGTGTCAGTCTTACTATGCACCCGTGTAATGATCTCAGGGTAAGGTGGGGTGGAGGGCAGATGAGCGTCTCTAACCCTGACTGCACGGTGGGGTCAGACAATGGTTCCTCACATCTGCTGGCTGTTCTGCGACTATGGGATAAACAGTGCTGACGGCCATTTAGTCATCGTCATACTGGAGTCGTGGCCCTGAGGATTCCCAGAGCAGTAAAAATTTAGAAGCTAAATGTTTAACTTTCCAGAATGTTTAACTTTCCCTGCGCTAGACAAAGCGAGACTCGAAGAAGCAAACTTCCTTGTTCACTAAACACTCAGCCCAGAAATTGAGAGATCACACATGCAGCTGTGAACTTTGCACTGTTGGATGTATAAACTTCACAAGCCAAAAATAGGCTCTGCTCCCCGTCCAAGAGCCTCCATGGCTAACGACAAACGTATGGTGGCTAACGCCTTTTAAATGTTGGGCTTGTCCTCCTTTGTCCTGCCTGTGGCTGAGCGGGGTTAAGTCTGTTTGAACCAGGGAGAAGAAACACATTGCCTCTTCAGGGTTTTCAGAAGCATCCAAAGAGAGGTACTAAATAACCAGTCCTGTTAGGTTTCAGAATCCTCCAGGGGGCACCAGAACATTCCAGTGCAGCTGACCATATTTCATTAAATCCAGAAAGGCTAGCTGTGTTGCCTTATTATAATCGGTTCCCTCTGGTAACTTTTTCGGTTCTGTTGACATCTCTTCTCCTGTGTTCGCTTTTACAGCATCTGTGAGTCTGTGGAATATTCCTGCCTCTCTGAAGAGGAGGAGGAAGGAAGAGGTTCATCCCTTGGATGAGCTCTAAGACACTGGAGCCGTGTCTCCTCTGGGCAAATGCAAAGGCGTTCAGCCCACAATGAGGGAAGGATTTTCCAAATGTTCCTAATCTTGCTGGGGAGAAAAAGTTGAGGAAGCCGAGAATTCCATTCACATTCTCAGCCCAATGCTGCACATAAGCTGCCCTGTTATTATCATTATTAGTAATAAACACGGTGACGTCAGACAGGCATTCATGATAGATTTTTATATGAATCTTGTGCAAAAGTAAGGGGTTGCCAGGCTACTGCATAATATTACTCAGTTCTGGTCCAGGAGTACAGAATTCCAGCAAGCCTCCCCAGCCTGTCCCTCCAATTAGTGGCTACTTCATTACGAATAAAGAACCCTCATTACTGTGGGCCTTCAAGTGAAATAGGATCCCGTACCTCTTGAAATCCGTCTTTCTAAGTACAGACAGTTCCCAACTTACAAACAATCCACTTAGGAACCACCAAGGCATTCAGAAGCTGCTGCAGCCTCCTGCAGCTGCTGCCCGGGCCCCCTGCCCAGCCCCCCTGCCCCGCCCCCGCCCGCTCTCCTGGTCTGCTCAAGGCAGAGCTGCCCACCCCCCTGCAGAGCCAGCTGCCCACCTGCCCTTCGGAGTGCAGCTCTAGCTGGGGGTTCAGCGAGGCCTCTGAGCTACCGCTGGTTTTATAGTTGAGCTCAGCTCTGGGGTAAATAAGCTTTTGTGGCCTGGCCTGGGAACCGAACCACCATTTAAAAAAAAGGAGAGGGGGTGGAGAAAAAAAAAAAAAAACTTTCGTCCATGGGAAAATGTATTTTGCATCCCCAGCACCCAGCTGTCAAACACAAGAATGACTGTGGGAGCTGTCTTCTGGCCCCTCACAGGGGGAGGAGGAGAAGGATCCCGCTGTCCTGGGTTCCGGGTCCAGCTCTAAACCCACTGTTGGGCCTCAACAAGAGCTTTCATCGGTGGGTCTCACACCCACTGTCAAACAATAGCATTGGTGTAAATGCGTCCTAAGCCTCTGTCTGCTGTACTGACTTCAGTTGATCAGGCCCTACTCTCACTCCCTTCTTCCTTTCATCCCTCCCTTCATCCCTCCATTCAGAGACGTTTTACTCAGAGCCCTTGCATTGTGCCTGATTCCGGGGCTTAGTGTTGAGGATACGGTCAAACAGGACCGATCCCAGCCCTCAATGGGCTCAGTGTTAGAGGAGAGACACACGTCTGTGATGAACCGAGGGCTGCGGTTGAGACGAGCACTGGTTACTGTGGCTCATTCACTCTGGTTTGTATTTTAATCATCCGCTCTCTCCAGTTATGGAAACAGATTCACTGGGAAGCCAGGCTTCTGCATCTGTCCTTATGGCAGCGTGGCTTAGACCCCTGTCCCTCCTCCCTGTAGCCCCGAGAAAGCAAATACAGGAGATCTTTCCACCAAATTACAAGGGCTACATCCCCTTCCCGCCCTGGGAAGCACAGCCTAAAGGCTCTTCCTCCCCCAGGTCTTTCCCTAAGAAATGCAGGATTGTTTTTGGATTGTCATATGGATTACCAGCAGCTCTGGTACTCATACTGACCTGCTGTGCTATTTCACACTTGTAATCCCAACACTTCAGAGGTGAGGCAAGAGGACTCCAGTGAGTTAGAAGCTAGCTCGGGGCTACAATACATGGAGCCAGCCTGGGCTCCAGAATGAGACCCTATCTCAAATACTAACAACAAATTTCTGTGTCCCTGAAAGTCTTACAGATTCATACACATCTCCTGTCCCCCATATTAATATCTGTCTATTCTACCAAAAATTCCTGCTGGTTTCCTATACCCACTCCTCACTCATTATTAAAAATAGTACACCTATGCGTGATTACAACAGGTCCATCTATCATTTGGAGGTGACATTACACAGGGAAAAGGGTTTGAATATGACTCTGTGCCTTGATGCCTAACATTTGAAATCATGTCATTATGAAAGTTCCTGAGCAAGGAAGTGGCCCCAGGGAAGTGGCTTGAGAGAAGATTGCTTTGGTAGCCCCATGGAGGGTACTTAATCTTTAAGACTGAAGAAGAGCTGGGCGGTGGTGGGGCACGGCCTTTAATCCCAGCACTCTGGAGGCAGAGCCAGGCAGATCTCTGTGAGTTCGAGGCCAGCCTGGTCTACAGAGCGAGATCTAGGACAGGCACCAAAAAAAACCACAGAGAAACCCTGTCTCAAAAAAAAAAAAAAATAACAACAACAACAACAACAGCAAAAGACTGAAGAGGAGGGAAGATGTGTAAGAGAGGCTTTGTTAGTAGAGATAATAAAAGTGTAGAGCTCAAATGAAGTGTGTCATTATTGTTACAAAATGTTATCACTTACATGCCCATCAATACAAGCAGTTTGCTAATTATAACTAGAAATCATACCTCAATGGATGGATGGACAGTAGGTAGGTTGATGGATAGGTTGATGGGTGGATGAATAGATAAATGCAGATAGATACATTTAATCAGACCATTTTGCTTTTAATGTTCTATAATGTTTAGTCTGTTCTGTACTTTAATTAAATGTGTGCTGTGTGTGGGTTTATATACAAGAGTGCAGGTCCCTCAGAGGCCAGAAGAGGATGTCAGATTCCCTGGGGCTGGAGTTACTGATAATTGTGAACCACCTGATGTTGGTGCTGGGCAAACTCAGATCCTCCATAAGAGCAGGAAGTGCTCTTAACCACTGAGCCATCTCACCAGCCCATCTGTTCAAGTCTGATTCTGAGCTAATTCAATTTTTTTAACCAAAACACAAAAGTTTTTATATATCTTTTTTTCTTGTTCTTTTCCTTTTGTACCCTAAAAATAGTTAATCCCAAACAACGTTAAAGTAGGCTTGCAGATCTCTTTCATCTCCCTTCAATGTGCCCTGAACTCCTAGGCACACAAGGTTTTAATCCAGAATAGGGCATTAGATCTTATGTCAAGTGTGAATTATTCTTGCAGCACTAAATGTATTCTAGAGGGATTATTTATAAGTGGCCTGGGAAGTGAGAAAGCTGCCTTGTGACTTTTAACTGTAATATATTTCCCCAAGGAGTATGGTTAAAGCAACCCCCACATCCACCCTTTGCCGCTCCACTTCTTAACAAAATGACTAGTTGCACGAATTCAGCTGTTATTTTGAAATCAGGAGTGGAGCCCTTTCTCTGTTGAATGCACTGTGTCTTATTGATAGAAGGTTCAGCTGGCCTAGTTTGCTTGCCCTCTCTCGAGTCCTCCTGGAGCCTGAAAATACATACATCTGTAACCAAAGGCCCAACATTACAGAAATGGAATGAGGCATGCCTTTTTCTGGGAAAGCAAGCATTCAAAGTGCACCTGAGCACTCTCCTATTTGGGTTCCACTTGTACCAACAGAATGTATGGTGATTCTGACCTTGGTTGTGGAAGTTAAAAACCCATGGATTTCTGAGTACAGAGAATGCTAGAAAATTAACTAGCTCTTTTTATTTTGTTAGTAAGAGGAATATCTTAATAAATACTCATGGGTAACTTTCGTAGTGATAATATAGCAAATAATGAAAAATAAGGTTTTGTAAATCTTAGATTTATTCCCTTCTGAGGGTTCTTTTTCAGTGCATCTTTGTGATGTGTATACCCATGTCTCTAATGTTCCCATCAGTTTGAAAGTTCGCCAAGAGCGAGGATCATGCCTTATGCATAGCTCTTACATGTTCTTTACCTTTGTAGCTACTGGTACAGAGGGGTGTAACTGCCTATCATGTGACAAATATAAGATCTTGCACATAACCCCACACAATAGCACCAAGCATGCCTTTAAAAAAAAATTTATTTATTTATTTTTATTTTCCAGAGCTGAGGACCGAACCCAGGGCCTTGTGCTTGCTAGGCAAGCACTCTACCACTGAGCTAAATCCCCAACCCCCCAAGCATGCCTTTTAAAGAATGCTTCTCAAATAGATTTGTCTCTTATTTAGCTTATGCTTATGTTCTAGTTCTAATGGTGGAGATTCAGAAAAGTTGGATAATTTGCCAAGGGCTGCGAAGCTGGGGAGCTTCTCATCTGGGGATGGAATCCAGGCCCTTTAGCCCCCAAATTGGATGCCTTTCTGCCCCGACACGTTGCCATGGGGGTTAATAACTATTGATGGCATATTTGAAATTGTATCAACGTAATTCCACAGAAGTCTTCTCCTTCTCCCAATATACAGTGGACTATGCATCGTAGTTTCCAAGCAGTATTGACAGAGTATGGCACAAAAGACTTCTGGAATGGTGAAAATGTTCTAGGTGTGTTTCTGAGTGGTAGACGCGGGTGTGTGTGCACATTGAAAAGTTCATGGAACTGTAAACGTCATAGTTTGTTCTTGCACAGAAGTTACACCTCAGTAAGAAGAGTTTAAAAATAGCTGAAGCCGTGAAACAGTAGAATAAAATGAGTTTAAATTAGAAGTTCTCAGAAAAGGACCATGTCTTTGGTGTTTCCTTAAACATTTTTATTTCTCCATTATTTTACACATATATCTTCGAGACCTAAGTATTAAAAGACTATGTCTCTGGACAGTGTAGAAAAGGCATTCCTGCTTTTCAAGGAATATATGCTTAACATTTGGAAGCTAGTTTGCAGAGCTAGAGTAACACCCTAAGAACATCGGAAGTTCATTGGGGAGACATTGAGGACCTCTCAGTTGGAAGATTGTGACAAAAGAAAACACTGAAGAATTTTCTAGCAGTTTTGTTGTTTTTGGTTCCGTACTTCCACACCCTCCCCAAATAGCTATACAACATTTCTAATTTTCAGTAGCATTAAAATGAGTGTGGAAAGATCTTGAACGCTTCAGTGATTTTTGATACTTCACTAATCACCAGATACTGTTGATAGCATTCTTGTTGATCAAGCAAGGGGTAATAAAAGTAAATCTTTGGCCAGTTGTCAATTTTTTAATGGTACTGTTCAACTCTAATTCACTTCCAATGTTATGTCTAGAATCTTAAGTCATTTAATTGCCTCTTAATCCTTTCCTTGCATTGTTAGGATAGTCTAGGCTTGATTATGGTGCAAAGAGATACCCAAAATAGTCCAAGGAAGATGTCTAGGTATCCATTAAAAATCCAAGGCACCCAGGCAAGCAACAGCTTTGCAGTCCTGGACACTTACCTGCCATCGTTGGCTAAATATGACATCCCAATTCTCAAGAAATAGAAAGAACATAGATCTTACAGGGCACACCTGGAAATGACACATGTCACTCTGCCTGTTCCATGGGAGAATCTCTTCTCGGAGCTACACTTATCTGGGAGAGAGTCTAGAAAGATACAGAAGAGGAATTGGATTTCAGAGAACAGTTAGATGCCTCAGCCACAAAAGCATGTTCTCGTCCCAGTGAAAGGCTGGTGTTGTTAAGCCTGTGCTGACAAAGGAGTGATTGCTAATCAAAACGTTATAGATTGAGTGTGTACAAACGACACAACCCAAGTATTCCATGGCTGCTGATCTAGAACTAACTAGACCATAACCATTTCCAGCCGGATGTGGCCAAGAATTGCCCCCTCCGCTATTCCTCCAAGGAGACATTCTACAGAGAATAGAGCTCCCCTAGGTGGAAGCATGTTCTGAAGAGCAGTTCACCATCATGTATTGGATGACTTGTGTGTGAGAGTGGCAGTTATGTACAGTGACTGGCCATCATCAGTAAGCATAGTAAGAGTATACTGTAATGTAAAGTGCAGGTAGGTTTAGTGTGTGTGTGGCCAGCCAAGAAGTATAATCAAATCATTAACTTTTCGCGTTACACATAGGTATGAAGAAATGATCAAAACAAAATAGCAAAAAGAAATAATGATGTCATTTAAAAACTCTAGTAGATGGCATGCAGCATGGCTCAGCAGGTAAAGGTGCTTTCCATGGAAGCCTGGAGGCATGAGCTCCATCCCCGGACCCACAAAAAGGTAGAAGAGAAAAGCGCCCTTGTGGAGCTGTCCTGTGACTTCTACAGGTGCACGTGTCACCTCCCCCCCCAATCACACACACTCACTCATTGTTAAAAACGTGTCTAGAATTGCACCAGAGCACAAGGAATATGACAGGTGAAAAAGGAAGTGTTGGTCTCTGCCATCTACTGATTGGCATGCTTCTCAGATTAGAGAGAAATTGATAAAGTCAGTACTCTGCCCTTCGTCGTGTGACCCAAGTTAACACTTCCACTAGTGACCTGAAAGAGGAAGTGAATCCAGTCAGTTAAGTTTTCTGATGACAGAATTAGTTTCTTAAGTTAAAAACAGAAAACAGGAAAAAAAAAAAAAGTCACCAGCTGAGTAAATATGAACAGCATTAGGATGTGAGAGCTGGCTACATCAATCAGAAACGTATCTCCATATTATGAGTTATATGGTTTGGGATAGTTTAGCTGCCTGTGTTCCAACTTCTTGTATCTCTTCCTCTGATCCTGCATCTTAGGATGCCATTGTATAGTGAATGACAGTTGAAGTTCTAAAACAAGAAGCTAGATTGACAAACTTTTGATGCATAGAGTGTTTTTGTTTTGTTTTGTTTTTTAACATAATCAGTTAACAAAATGACAAGGGAAAGCAATCCCCAAAGCACCTCCCCAGTCATTTGGGATCTGAGATTTGGCAAAATTAAGGGGATTCAGTGATGTAGTGAAATCGACTCCGGTTTTCACGTCCGGACCCCACCCCTGTCTGTTGAGTAAGCTTAGGGCACATTGCCTCAGGTTTCTACACCCCAGTTCCCTTCTTCCTGACTGAAATAGTAACAAAATTTTATTACAGGGCTGTTCTCAACTACGCTAGGAGCCTGAATATGTGGATCAGTGAGTGTCTCTAGGGGTGAGGGAGAAGAGCAACCATATCCGAGAAAACCTGAATAGCCATTCAGCAAACCATGCATGCTTGCACTTTTAAAAGTAGTGCTTAGCAGTGGGAGAGCTTTGCTGGAAGAGGAACCCGTTCACCCACTCCAGGAACCTCCTCATTGGCGTTTCACATGCCTGCAAACTACAAGGCATATCACATCACTTTCCCTTCATAAAATTAGAGAGTATAACCTCCACCCTAACAAAGCTTATAATGCAGGTGGTAGCTAGGCACACAGGGAGTAACATTTCGGTAGTAACAGTTCTGTGTGTCGGCTGTAGAGAAGTAAAGGCTGCTTTTACTGAGAAACAATGCAGGAAGAGGTTCTGAAAGGAGCAGAGCTTTGAGTGAAATCATAAAAGGTAAGAACTATTACATGGACAGGAAGTGGGAATGTAACAAATTTTTCTCTGTCCTGCCAGCCAGCTCCCAAATAATGACATGGAAACTTCTTATTAATTATGAAAGCTCGGCCTTAGCTTAGGCTTGTTTCTAACTAGCTCTTATAATCTAAATTAACCCATTTCTATTCATCTGCATGCTGCCACGTGTCTCGTGGCTTTTACCTCTCCTCCTGCATGTCCTACTTCCTCTGTGTCTGGCTGGTGACTCCCCCTTTCTTCTTCCCAATTCTCTCTCTGTCCAGAAGTCCCACCTATACCTCCTTCCTATTGGCCATTCAGCTTTTTATTACACCAATCACAGCAATACACCTTCACACAGTGTACAAATATCTCACAACATGAGAAGGCATTCCAGGAAGAGGACGTATGGAAAAACAGGCAGATCCAGCCTGCTGTGGTTGACAGGCAATAATGTAGAATGCTTAAAGAACATGGTGCTGTGGTGATATGGGAAAGAGATCGGAGGTGTCGCAGTCAGCCTGGGTCTAGTGCGGAGTTTGCATATACAGGAGACGAGAATGATTCTAATTGGGTTATTCCTCTCTCTGCTGCAATGAAGCCGATATTAGGCAAATGATTTCCTGCCTTTCATTCTCTTTTCTACCATGAGGAAAGTGCAGTATTAAACGGTTGTAAAATGGTATATTACAAGATGACTCTTCAACCTATGACCTCCGTTTAACTTTTGGTTTGTAATCAAAACACAGTAGAACCTGGGCTTTGGAAAGCAGAGTAGAGAAGAAAGTGGATGAGTTTGTTTGTTTTCTTTTCTTCCATGAGTACCAGAAAATGTGCCTGAGTGAAAGTCACATGACATGCTTTTACAAACACATGGGTGGGCTGAGTCTGTGGGGCTTTCTGCTGGTCCAGATGGACACAAAACATTTGTCTAGTGTGAAGAGTTTGGATGTGTGTGGAGATTCTGGTTAGAGGGTTCTATTTATTGTCCTATAAATTCAATACATAGCTGGAAACCTGGCTTTGTCATGGCATATTCATTATTGCCACGTTGTTAAAGGTCATAGTACATGGCTGGGAGGAAATGAAATGACAGTAACATGCTCCTTATTGTGTCAGAAACACTGATTTAACCCTCTCAGCCACAGCATGAAGCATGTACAGGTCCCTTCTTTTTCTCCTTTTTTTCACTTCTTTGTTGACTTCAACTTTCCCTGTCTCTCAAATCTACCTATACACCAAGCTCCCCCAGTTAAATCAAGTCAGCTCCCCAGCACATTCTGTCCAGGTCTTTGTGGAGAACTACCTGCCCTCCACGTCCCCACATGCCTTTCTATTTCTGATTCTTTCTTTAACTGAGGTTCTGAACATGACAAGCCCAGGCACTGAGCTTTATCACCGTGCAGATTCTGGACTCCTAGTCTCCGATACCAGCATTACCTACTGCACACCCTCACCTCTCTAATCACTTAATTTTTTGACATGTATTTATTTAGCAAAGTGAGGCACACAAGGTCAGAGCAAACACAACTTGCAGAAATTGGCTCTTTCTTTCCATTATGTGGGTTTGGGGAATTGAACTCAGGTCATCAGGCTTATGGAAAGCCCCTTTACCAGTTGATCTGTTTTACTAGCCCCTAAAACACCTTTTCCTCAAAATATTTCCTTGGCATTTAGTTGCAGATTTCTCAAAAATAATTCTAGACCACTGCTGTTAAGAATGGAATGGATGTGTTCAGCTGGGTGGTGGTAGTGCACACCCTTAATCCCAGCACTCGAGTGATAGAAGTGGGTGAATCTCTGTGAGTTCAAGGCCAGCCTGGTCTGAAAGTTCCAGGACAGGCTCCAAAGCTGCACAGAGAAACCCTGTCTTGAAGAAAAAAAAAAAAAAAAAAAGGTGGATGTGTTCATCCTCTGCACTATGGAGAATATGCTCCTTTTTTTTTTCCCTTGCTTTCTTGGAGAAAATTCCATGTTATAATGTAAGGGACAGAAGGTTTATACATAGTATTCAAGTAGTTGATTTCTATGTACTAGACCCATTATAAAAGAATGGAAAGGGGCTGGGAAGGTGGCTCTGTGGGTTTAAAAAGCATGTGCTATACAGATGTGAGGACCTGAGTTCAAATGCCTAAAACCCATGTAAAGGCAGGCACAGTAACACATGCCTGTTATCTCAGTGCCCTACAGCAAGACCAGAGGTGGACACAGGACAGTCCCCAGCTGCTGGCTGGCCAGCTAATCTGGAGTATGCAGTGGCAAGACCCTGTCTCCAACAAGGTGGGAGTCAAGGAGCAGCACCCAAGGTTGTCCTCTGGCCCCCACACGTACTCTGTGGACAGATATTCCTCCTGCGCACACACACACACACACACACACACACACACACACACACACACACACACACGAGCTCTCTGTAAATACATATACAGCCATTCATATCATCATGTGCACATTTTCCTAAGAAACCTTTTTAAAGTCATCCATTGAGTTTAAGAAGATGTTGTATATTTGTAGACAAACCTACACATCAGTAAGCGTTGTAGAGCAACGAGAGAGGAAATACAAGGGATGACAAGTTCCTAAACAACCATGGGTGCTCCACCCCGCGGCCTTTGCACTCACTATTTCTGCTTGGAAGTCCCTTCCTGCTTGGTATCTGAGTGGTTCCTTTCTCGTTTCTTCCTGATCTCTTCCCCAGTGTTATTTCCCAGGAGACCTTTGTACAGCTACGTCCTAAAACAGAAAGTATGACCCACCCACCCCCAAACTCCTGTCTTGCACACAGTAGAATGTAGTCCAGAAAGCAAACAATTCAGTGGATCTCTCACATCCCCAGCCACCTGGAACTTGTAAGTGCTCAATGACGTTTCTTGGGAAGACGAGAAGAAAGAAGGGAAATAAATAAATGTGAAGTTAGGAAGGCTGATGATTAGACTAGGCTCAAGTTCAAAAGCATTCAAGTAATAAAGCTGTAGTGAATGTGAAGTGGAACCTTGGAAAGTCAGGCCCACTCCTGGGAACAGGTGACTTAAACGCATTTTGTCTTCCTGCTTCATGTGTGTGTGCCTGACTCAGGAATGACTAGCTTTCCCTCACATCCCAGCAAATCCTGGAGTGCACAGTTTGACAGGAAAGGCAAAATAAACAGCTTTTTCCTCCCAGACAGTGAATTGGTTCAGGTATTCTCCACAAATTGCCAGTGAAGTTGTTCGACTTTATATTTGTTCATAAATCTCATTATGATCTCATAGACAAGTGTATGTGTGTGTGTTTTCATCGTTACCTGCGTTAGCTTCATTGATGCTCAGATCAGCTCGTCGTTGGCTACAAACTCTTCAGTTGACTCCTGACCTCTCTGTTGTGACTCCAGTAGTAGCCATCCCCGTCTTCCAGTACAGTGTGTTTCCTGATCCTCTCTGCCCCTCCTGTCGTAATCAGTAATTGGGTCAAGGAGCCTTGCTTACCTGCCTGGAGAGGTGCATAACAGTTCATTCCTTGCATGTTGGCCATTCAATTTAGACCTACAGGTCTGCACAGAGCCAGAAAATACATTTCAGATGATTTCACCTTCACATGAAAGCCAAGAAAACAGAACCCCTGGACCCTGCTTTACTTTTATGGCCATCAAGGAAAAAAGTATTTAAACTGTATGGGGTGGAAAGAGCCCTACAGAAACACTGAAGCCCAGTGTGTGAAAGGGCCTGATGTGCAGTAGTTGTGTTCAAACACATTTAGTCACCAGATGTGTGTGAGCTGTGCCTCAGAACTCACGTCTGCGAGGACTGAAACACTGCCAGTGAGCCTTGAGAGCTCAGAGATGCCAGAAATAGCATGACAAGCAAATATTGTCCTATTTTTACCAAGTCGAGTTTGATACAGTAAATCCTACTGTGATGTTTAACCAAGCCTAAAACAGATTGCTGCCTACAATGAGCACTGTGCTGCAACAACCATGTACAACTTAGGAAGGAAGTATGACAGTCCTAAGAGTTCATGCTGACTCTACATTAGGCTAACGCTTTTTTTTCTCTGTATTTTATATGTTTCCTGGTCCTCTCTATGCACAAAGTGGAATAAAATGCAGAAAAGTGTCCTGGAGACTGCATCTTTTCTTGCTAAATGGAGTTTGTATTTAACTTTTGGAGACCTTTATTTATGAGTACTGTGGGCCTTGGCATCATTCCTGCCCTCCTCTCCTTCCTTGTCCCCCTCCCAAATTCATGACCTCTTTTTTTTCTTTAAGTTTCGTTACATATATACACACATGTGTGAATATGTATGCATATTGTGTACATGTGTCCTTGTCTTTGGTTAGGAATAAAAGAACAAACTCATGAACTATCAGTATGGAGGCACTGAGGTACTACAGAGATACAAAGAATTGTCATTGTGGACAACTGGAAGCTGGCAGATTTGATAATTGACATGACGTGGGTCAGTCTCTTGAAATACTGCACACTACCAAGGCTTATGCAGTCAGACCACTTGGGATCTAACAACCTATATAGGAGCTCCTTCCTGTAAGGCAGCTGATTCTTCCTCTTTCCACAGACATTGATCACTTGTAGCTCTTCATCTAGGGGTACAGCCTTGTGGAATTTCCCCCCATCCACATTGGCTTGTCAACTGGTGATGTCATTATGCAAGTCTTGTTCAAGTAGCCATATTGTTGAGAGCTCGTGGGTGCATTTTCCCTATCATATCCTGGGGAAGAGACTAGATTTTTTAAAAGCAAGGTTTAGCTCTATGCTATCTATATTAGGACCACTTTAAGTCACGTATGCTAGACAAGTATTCTACCACTGAGCTCACACCTAGCTCCCAAATAACTTCCTAAAAATTGAAGTCACAAAGAATGTTATCTGAAACGATAACAGCTATAAATCAGTTGCAAGCATTTAACTGTGTCATCTCCCAAATAATTAGAGATGAAATAATATCTATCCACATGGCCCATGAGTCCAAAGAACACATCACAGGGGAAATGAGAATGTATTTTGAGAAAAAGGGAAATCACAATGTATCAAGCTGGGTGGGATACAAATAAAAGAATGCTTTGAGGGGAGCTTGTACCATTAAGTGTTAACTTTAGAAAACAAGCATTCTCTTGAGCTGTAACCTAAAATTCCTTCTCAAAAATTAAAATAAATAAATAAATAAACCGAATCTAGTAGAAGGGAAGAAATGATTAAGAACACAGACAAATGAAATTATAAATCAAAAACAATATACAAAACCCAAAGCTGGCCCTCTGAATAAAAATCAGTCAAATGGATACCCTGCTCAGATGGGTTAGGAACAGAAGAGAGAAGTCATGGGCTGTCAGTCCGGAGACAGCAAGATCCTCCAGATGCATAGAGAAATTCAGCATGCACACCTTCAGGCCCACGGGGCCGATAATTCACATGGAATGGGCCAATACCTTAAAATACACAAACAAAAACAACAGAGTGTCTGTTTACTAATATACCACAGGCTGGCTTACAATTTCTGATTCTCCTGCCTCCAGCTTAAAAAAAAAAAAAACTGAAAATACCATTTGAAGAAAAATACATAGAAATATGTCTCATTGATATGGATGATAAATTCATTATTAGAATATTAGAAAAATCGCACTCAAAAGGCTGAGGCAAGGTGATTGGAAGTTTGTGGGCAGCCTGAGCTACATAGGAAATCCTGCCTTTTAAAAAGCAAAGAAAAAGAAACCGGCATGGGGTTTCTGGGGGCAACTTAATGGAATGTTCTATAGTTGACTGAGTGATGCTTATGCAAGTCTGGGAATATAGTGAAAGTTGCCCAAGTTTACATTTTAAACAGTGACCTATATGATATGTGGATTAAGCTGTAAAAAAAATATTAATTAGTAAATTCCAACAATAGATAAAAGAGTAATGTAGCTTGACTGAGTGCGGTTACTAAGGAGTGGAGGTCAGTTTAAAGTCAGTCAATTTAATCTGCTCTGTGAGGAGGACCAAAAGCAACAAATCAACACAGACAGGAAAATCACCTGCTGCAATCCAGATCCATTCCTGGCAAAAGTCATCACAAAGGGCAGAGAAACATATACTCAGTGTGATAATGAGGACATATGAAAACTCTACAGTGAACATGCTTGGCTACAAAAGACTGCTTCCTCCATAAAACCATGACTGAGACATACGTTTGCTCATAACAACTTCCACTCAATGTTACCACATCAATAGGTAAAGGCAAAAAAAAAAAAAAATCAATAATAGGCATAATTTTGTAAGAGAGAAGTTTATCTGTCTTCATTTTCAAGCAACATTGTACAGATGGGGGTTGCTATGGAGATATTTATAGAATCTAAGGAATATTAATGAACATTTAAAACTAATAGTTGAATTTAACAATATCACAAGAAATAACATAACACCACAAAAAATAATTATATTTCTAGTAATAAGTGTCCATGGAAGTTTCTAGAAATTACATCAACAAAGAGAATTAAAGGCCTTGAAAGATGGCTGTGGTTAAGAAGACTTGCTGTTCAAGAGGACATTGGTTCAGTGCCCAGCACCCACATAATGGCTCACAACCATCTGTAACTCCAGTTCTATGGAATCCAATACCCTCTTCTGGCCTCTGTAGCAATTCTTTCTCATTGGGATCCCAACCCACTCAGAGACTTATTAATTATGAAAGCTTGGCCATTAGCTTAGGCTTTTCCCACTAGCTCTTATAATTTAAATTAACATGCTTTTATTAATCTATGTTTTTCTACATGGCTTGGTTACCTCTACTCTGTACCACATGTCTGACCTCTTCAGTGAGTCCCTGGTGTCTCCTTGGCATAATCCACTCCCAGATTCCTCCTCCTCTTCCTCTCTCTCCCCAGAAATCCTGCTTGTCTTCTCCTGCCTAGCTATTGGCCATTTAGCTCTTTATTATAGCAATACGTCTTCACACAGTGTAAAAATATCCCACAACAGGCCTCACCATGTATCCCTGACTGCCCTGTGACTCATTGTGGAGACCAGGCTGCCCTCAAACTTAGAGATTCATCTGCCTCTGCCTCCCCTCTGAATGCTGGGATTACAGGCACATCCTGGCCTGAACAGTGTTTTAGAAAATTACTGTGTGTATGAGCATGGTGTTTGTGTAGGCCTGCATGCCATGGCTCATGTATGGACAAAGGACAACCTCATAGAATCCATTCTCTCCTTCCACCTTTATATGGGTTCCAGGGATTGACCTGAGGTCACAAAGCTGAGCTATCTCACAAACCTCAAAAGGTTTATTGTAGAAATTCACAAGGTTTTGGTAGAAGGCTCAGAAATAGCCAAAATAATGATGAAAAGAATAAAATCAGGTCTGGGCATGTAACTCAGCAAGAGAGCATATGGTTAGCATGTGAAGCCATAGATTCACTCTCTAACACACACAAGACTGGGACCAAGATCCTAGGACTTAGACTGTAAGACTTCCTAGAATTGATAGTAACCTCCATGGTATGTCTAAGAATGTTCACACATAAATAAAAGACAGGGAATAGCAAACTCAGAATTGAACCCACGTGCACATAGCCTTCTGATTTTGCTGTGGATACCAGAGTAGTGCAATGGGTCATTGGATCTTTAAAAAAACAAACAAACAAAAACAAATGATGCTGTAACAGTTATCTGTCCACATACAAAATGGACCTGCATCCCATCTCATACTATACACAAAAATGAACTTAAAGCCAGGCAGTGATGATGCACATCTTTAATTCCAGCACGTGGGAGGCAGAGACAGGAGGATCTCTGTGAGTGCAAGGGCAGCGTGGTCTACAGAGCTAGTTCCAGGACAGCCAGGTCTACACAAAGAAACCCTATCTTGAGAAAAACAAAACAAAACAAACTTGAAATAGCTATAAATATATAGTTTTTAAAAGAAACATTGGAAGACAAAGGGTAGGGGGAAAAATCTCTGTTGTCTTGAGCTAGGGAAAGGTTTGTTAAGGCTCAAAGACCACAAATCAGAAAAGCAAACTTGGTAAATTGGACTTCATCAAAAGTAAAACCTTTTCTTTTCAAAAGACACTATTAAGAAATGAAAGGCAGTTTCAGACTTGAAGAAAGTATTTCCAAAGTTATATCTGATAATGACTCGTATTCAGAACACATGGGGGACTCTTGTTACTCAGTAATCAGAAGACAAGCCCAATTTTTAAAACTAGGCAAAAGCTCTGAATAGACATGTTACTAAAATTATATAAGATAAGTTAAAATGAAAAGTTCAGCGACATTAGTCATCAGAGAAATGCAAATTAAAGTTGCAATAACTATGACTACCTCTCTCATTGCAAAAAAATGCAGAAAGATTGTAATAATCAAAAATAGAAAGGGATCTTTATCATGAAACTTGCTGGAGTCTCTCATAAGAATTTCCAAAAAGCAACTGTGAACAGCCCAGGTTATTGCCGGCTAGATCTAGGTAACAGGGAGCCATTTTGAATTCATTGAGGCAAGGAGGGAGCTGATCAGAGAGCTCTGCCTTATCTTCTCCCTGCCTCCTTGTCTCCTTCTGGTCTTTAAAAATTGTGTGTGTGTGTGTGTGTGTGTGTGTGTGTGTGTGTGTGTGTGTGTCTGTGGTGTGGTGAGGCATATGTGTGTGTGTATGTGTATGTATCTGTGTGTGGTATGTGTGTGTGTATGTGTAGTGTGATGGGTGTATATGTGGGTGTATATTGGATGTGTATGTGTATCTGTGGTGTGTGGGGGGGTAGGTGGGTGTGCATATGTGTGTATCTGTGATGTGCTGTGTGTGTGTATGAGTGTGTATCTGTGGTGAGGTGGGTGTGCAAGCACACACCTGGTGTGCTGTGTGTATGTAGTATATATAGTAATGCACTTGAGTGTGCAGGTGTGGGTATTAGGTCCATGCATGCAGAAGGCCAAGACGACACTGGATGTCTTCCTCTCTTTCTACCACAGTGCCTAGAGGCAGGATCTCTCTCTGAACTCAGAAGCTCACCTTTTGGCTAGGCTGACTGCCCTGACAACACGCCAGTGCTGGGCTACAGGCAGCCATGGTTTATGTGTAGGTCCTGGGGATTCAGACTCAGGCAGGTCCTCGTGACTGCAGAGCACTCTTGCCTACTGAACCATCTCTCCACTGCTTCCCTTTTCCTCTTCTGTTTTTCTCTGCAGACCAATTCTCTGCACATCATCAGAAACTCATATCAGGACTTCCTACCTTTAGAGCTTTTGCCATTAAAGACAAACTGAGACTAACTTTCCTTGTTTCAAGTTCCAAAATCTTAAGAAAGGGATCTGGTTCCTCCAGCTGAGACCACCATGGTGCGTTATGATGGGTTTAACTTGGTTTAAAATGCGATGATGCTTAGTGCTGATTGTCAGTGGACAGAATCTAGAAACTCCAGGGAGTTGGGCCACCGGGTGTGCCTGTGGGGGCTTATCTTGGTTATGTTGATTGTATGGGAAGACCCATCTTCAGCTGGGGATTGAACCATTCCTTGAGCAGGGGATTCTCAACTCTATAAAATGGAGGAAGCAAGTTGGGCGCCAGCATCTGTTCATCCTTCTGTTTCCTGATGGTGGTTGTGATATGACTAGCTGCTTCAAGCACCCATTGCCTTGACTTCTCTGCCAGGGACTGTGTCTTGAACCGTGAACTGAAATCAACTTTTTCTTCCTTAATGGCTTTTGTCAGTATTTGATAACAGCAATAGGAAAAGAAACTAAGACAGAAATTGCAACTGAGATGTGGGCCTGCTGCTGTGTTTAATCTGGCCATGTGATTCTTAGATCTGGAAACGTTTTCTGTGGCTGGAATGTAAAAGGGTTTGCACCTTTGAGTTAGAAAAGTCACTGAATTCTGTAAACAGAGCTCAATAGGCCATTCTGGAAGGAGCCTAGAAGACAAGGATGCTGAGGGAACTGCCTACAGTCGAGGCCTGCCTTCTGAGGGTTTGGAAGGAACAAGGATTCCACCAGGAGTTAGAATTGGGGCCGTCCGTGTGATATTTTGGGCAAAAATTTTGCTTTGCTCATCCTGCCTATGTCTGAGAAGTCGAGTGAAGTTGAATTCAAAGACAATGGATTAACTTGTTTGGAAGAGGAGGAGGAAAGATATATGAAGGGATTAGCACTACCAAAGAGAAACCTGGCATTCTACATCGGACAAGACCCCCGCTCCCACCTCAAAGGACCCAACTTGCAAAGAAATTTGTGTGAAAAGAGAAAGCCTGAGCTGAGAATGGGCCTAGTAGTAGGGGAGGGGTTTCCTGGTCTTTAAAGCAACTGCCCAGGAGAGAGAGTTTCCCTAGAGTCGGCACACCCAAGCTGATATATCTGGGGAAATGAGTATAACCCATGGTGACTGCAGAACTTGGAATCCTTATCCATATGGCACTGGCTTTAAAGGCATAAAGGATGAAAGATTGCAGCGACTGTGTAGAGTTGCTGAGGCCAGGCATTGTGTGGCAGGGTCAGAGTCCCTTCAAGGACACCCTGAGAGGCCATTGTGTGAAGCTGTGGAGGTAACGCATACATTGAAATGAAGACTCTAGGGTGTCAGAGATGCTTGATCCATAGGGCATATACAGAAGAGAGCTGTCGGCACAGAACAGGACTGGAAGGTGGGGTTTTTCTCTCTTGTACTCTCTCCTCCAGGCCTCCTTTGTCTCCTGAGTCTCTCTTGGGTCAGCACATTGTTTTCTGTACCCAGCATCACCACCTCTGTGGAAAGCTCTGTCGTCATTCCCCTTGAATTTCGACCCATCCTTCTCCACCTCCATCTCTCTCCTCCCGCCTGTCCGCACACTGCACCAAGTGATCTTGCCAAACCGAGAACAGAGTCCTGGCTCTCCCTTGCTGAAAAGCCTCCAAGATTGTTCTGCCATGTCTAGGTCAAAAATAACAATTCTAAGCACCCAAGTAAGTCTGCATGATTTGACCTGACCTCCTCCTGCTCCATCTTATACCACCTTGATACATGTTCTAGCAGCCCAGTTATGCTCGTCCACGACCAGTCTATGGCCTGCCCTATTGCCTCTCTCTTAGGGCCTTTTCATATTCCTCCCTGCCTCACCTCACAGCGGGACTACTTTTCACACTGGTAGCCATGCTCAGTCCTTTTAGGATGTGTGTCCTTTAGAGTGTGTGTGTGTGTGTGTGTGTGTGAGTGTGTGTGTGCACAGGTGTGTATGTGTGTGAGTATGTGTGTGCATGGGTGTGTGTTTGTGTGTGTGCACAGATGTGTGTATGTGTTTGTGTGTGAGTGTGTGTGTGCATGGGGGTATGTGTTTGTGTTGTGCACAGATGTGTGTATGTGTTTGTGTGAGAGTGTGTGTGTGCATGGGTGTGTGTGTTTGTGTGTGTGTATGTGTTTGTATGTGTGTGAGTATGTGTGTTCACATGTGTGTGTATCAGTTATCTCCTGAAAGAAGGTCTAAGAGTGGGATTGTTTTCTTTTGTTCTTAAAGGAAATAAAACCCTTAGAAAACAACAAAAGTATGCTCTGGTTACTTGGTTGTGGGGTAACATGAAGCTCTTCCCCCACTGGTAGCAAAACCAGAATGAACTGAGGATGGATGACTTTGCCTTTACCCTGGGTAGTTCAAGTTGGGGCCTAAAAGGTAGAATTTCACGTAAGGAGGAATGAGTACAGAGATATGCCTTGTAGCTTTGGCAGTGGAGACCTGGCTGCTTTCTCAGGTAAATTGAATTTCTGTGGCCTGGGGAAGACAAGACCCAGACTAAAGAGGGTCTAATATGCATAATCACTTCCGAAAGTCTGAGAAATAAGAGGAGAAAGGTGGGGTAACAGAAATGAAATGAAGAAATAAACAAAGGGTGCATTTATTTGAGTGAAAAAAATTTTTAAAGAGCCTTGAAAACCACAGGGGCTCCTTAAGATGTTTATGTAATTGAATTGAATTTATATGGGATGGAGAGGAATGATAATGAAAACATTCTCACTCAAGTGCGTCTGAAGGCATGTGAAATTGCTCTCACAGTGGTGGTCTGCACTTTGCTGGGTCCTTGGAGTTTTTTCCTCACCTAGGCTAAAAGTGTGTTTTAGAGAGTAGACACGGGACACAAACTATTAAACAAATTGTTCTGGATTCCAAATGCCCAGCAGTGTCACATCCTCCTTGTTTGGCATGGAAAGGACATAGCATTTGGGAGCTCAGCAGTGCGTTAAGTGTTTTAATAATCATTGTTGACACACAAAGCATATGGCCTCTCAGAACTCACTGGGTCAAGATTGAAATCCTCTCCATTTCTAAAATTACCCCTCAAAATCCAAACAAAATTATCTGAGGCACATCTCAAACTGTATGATTTCATAAGTTGTATGTTGTAAGCAAAGGACACAAGCTCTCTCGTAGAATGTGAGTACCTATGAGTAACTGATTGTATAAAGGAAAAAAAATAAAAATTTGCACCCAAGAAAAATGTTTAATTTGCATCTTATTAGAAAACTCTAGAACTTCCATGTAAGTAAGACAGTCTTCTACGAACCTTAGATTTACTTTGAGAACCACCTCTAGTATTGGCTCTTCTAAGAAGCCCTCCTTGCCTGTTTCCTGACTGTTTACATCAATAATCTGTGGTTATAATCATGCTGTGAAATAAAACCACCATAGCATTCAAGTGCTTACAACAATAAACATCTCTTTATTGCTTGTAAGTCTATGGTTAACAGGGTGTTTCCGGTAGGGGGGTTATTCACATGCTGGTTGGTAGTCAGCTACAGGGCAGGGAAAGACTGTTAATAATGGCTGAGTCCTCTCCTTAAGTCTCCTCATGCCATGTGGCTCACACCCCTCCAGCTGGCCAGTCTGAGTATGTTCTCATGGCCATCCCAGAGAAGGCAGAGGGAAAGTGGAAACATGCTGGCATTCCCTTTTTCAAGTTTCCAGTCTCCTTACATCTGTCAGCCTCTCATTGTCCAACACCAAGTCACATGGCCAAGCCTGATTTCAGAGTTAGAGGAGACTACAAAGTTACAGCGCCAAGTGTAAGAAGATACAGGAAGGACACTCCTTAGGGCTTTAATGTCATCGCCCTACAGTGATGCCACTGCCCAGCAGTAATAATGCCAATGCTTTACAATGACCCCAACCCCATCAGCGTTCCTTGTTCCCTTGTCTGGGTTCTTTCTGTTTTCAGTTCTATGTTGTGGAATAAATCTTGTTGTACACTGTGAAGAAATATAACTCAGATTGGTTTAATAAGAAGCTGAATGGCCAATAGCTAGTCAGGATTTAGGTGGCAGAGAGAACACTGGGAAGAAGAAGGCAGAGTCGCCATCCGGACATGGAAGAAGCAGGAAAGCAGCATGAGCAATACAGAGTAAAGGTAATAACTCCACGAGGCAGAATGTAAATTAATAGAAATGGGCTAATTTAAGTTATAATAGCTAGTTAGAAACAAGCCTAAGCTATTGGCTGAGCTTTCATAATTAATAATGTCTCCTTGTCATTATTGGGGAGCTGACGGTTCTGATAAAAAGGCCTGATTACAGTTCTACCTTACACTTCTTCCATTGTGTTATAATTGTTAACTTTTCTCTCTTCCTTAGAAGCTTAGGATGCTCATGAGAATGTGCATTCAAATATCTAGTGACTATATGTTATATTAGGATGCTCATAACAGTGTGCACTCATTCATAAACATTTAATGACTATACATTATATGTGTTATTACTTTACAGATAATCCCTGCCATGCATAGTTAACCTGACTCATATGTGCTCTATAAACATGTATTGAATGGACAACATGCCCCAAACATGTTCTTTCCCCTTACAAGTTTAAGGCTGAGGACAGATGTCTTTCAGGATCCCAGTTGAAGAGGTCCTTCTGGCCAAATAATGCTGACCTTTGGTGCTCTACAGCAAAAATCTCAGCTGCTAAAATTCTGTCCGTCTAGATTTCGTCTTCTTCCCTGACCCCCAGAAGCCCCTGTTCTTCTTTCCATCCTTTGCTCCTCTCAGGGGAAAGCAGAACGTCAATGATAGATCGCTCACCTTAAACTCTTCTTACAGTCAGAGCTCCCAGGAGGAGATATTCAAGTCTCCACTCTGCAGTAAAGAATAATCAATTTCCAGCATGCTTGTGCTCAGAGTGAGACAGTTGAGAGGGGATAGTAGCTGCTGCCCACTGGTTTCACCAGCACAACAGATAAAGAATTAAGAGGAATTCTTAGAAAAGTCTGTGTGCAGCTATCCATGCAGCCACAATTCTTGCGGGTATTAATTCTGTCGATGTGGCATTAAATGATTAGCCTTGTTGTTTCCAATTGCCTACAGTCCTAAAGGGGAACTTGTATTTCTAGGTAAGATCCAGTTTTGAGCTTCTTGATTTTCCAGGCAGTAGGGTAAAGTGCTTGAATGAGCATAGTAGCATGGCTACTAAATCAGAGAGCCAGCCCTGTCCTAAGTAAGCCCTTGCCTTGGTAAAGGCTTCCATCATCCTCAGCAAGGGAAGGTCATTATAACAGCTAAAATAGACTGTTAGCATGTAGTGAATAAATTAAATCAATTGTTATATTTATACCTCACATTCCTATTATTGTATAATTCCTTATAAACTTGTAAGCTGTGACTATGTTATTATTGATAATGAAATAATTGTATTTATATCAAATAATGTATTTATTTAGTTTCATGAGAAATAAAATCACTACTTTTTTATAGTGAAACTTGCACACTTATGCCACAGCCCTCATGTGAAGGTTGAAGGGATAACCTGTGAGAGTTGATTTCCTTCTTCTATGGAGTCCAGGAATTGAACTCAGGTCATCAGGCTTGGTAGCATGTGTCCTTGTCCACTGAGCAATCTGGCCAGTGCCCCCCCCACACTTACTATTTCTGTAGCTGTTTTAATTATGGACATTTAGAAATGGCATGGGAAAGTTCTTCATTCAGTCAACAAGTGTGTATTCAGTCCCTGCCTTGTACTAGGCTGCTCGCTGATCCAGTGGTGGACAAAAGAGACATTGTCTGTGCTGCCTGGTGTGTTAGGATGAAAACACTATAAATAATAAGTCAACACTACTTCTAAAACTCATCTGCCCAGGTTCTATGCCTCAAGAGTTTTGTAAAATAATTTAATATTTGAATTTATCAAGCCAAACACATTAAATACATAGAGATTTTATACATAAAAAAGTAACTCAATAAAATGTTGTTCTTTTTTTTATGTGACTGGCTTTCCTCATCCGTAATATAATATGGTAGTGCTTTGGATTAGAGGAAGGGGAGATTTTTTTTTATTTTATTTTATTTTTCTTTATTAAGAAATTTTCTACTCACTCCTCATGCTATCCACAGACCCCCCCTCCTCCCTCCTCCCACCCCCAGCCCTCTTTCCCAAGCCACCCCGCATCCCCACATCCCCCAAATCAAGGTCTCCCATGAGGAGTCAGCAGAGCCCAGCTCACTGAGCCTAGGCAGGTCCAAGCTCCTTCCCACTGCACCAAGGCTGTGCAAGGTGTCACACCACAGGCACTGGATTCTCAGAAGCAGAAGGGAAGATTTTTTTACTTCATGGTTTTTAAAGAAATACATGATTTAGACAGGGTCTCATGTAGCCCAGGCTGACCTCAAACTTGCTACGTAGCCAAAAATGATCTGAAACTTCTGACCCTTTCGCCTTCATCTCTAGATTGCTAGAGCTACAGGAGTGGGCCGCTGCACTCAGTTTATGCAGTGCTGGGATTGGAACTCTATAGGAGTGAGCCACTGCACCCAGTTTATGCAGTGCTGGGAATGGAGCTGGAACTCTGGGCTTCATAAACTCTATTTAAGCACTTTACCAACTCAACTATCTCTAGCCCTCTAAATTTGCAAACTCTACTTTTCTTGTAACATAATATATAGAGTTAACATGTGCAAAACTCTCCTGGCCATCACCCGTTCCCTGTATTACAGTGTGATTCATGGGTGGTTGGAGGTTTGCTGGTGTTCATCAGTCAATAATAAAAATTGAAAATTTATTAGTAGGAATGTTTCAGGCTGTGGCAAATATGTTTTAGGCAGTGGCAAAATTCTTAGAGATAATGCCTCAGTTGGCTTCTGAAACAGTAAAATGATGTTAGTAGAAAAAAAATGAAACCCCAAGAAAGTATAGAAATCAGTACATAGGATTGTATCAATGATAGTTTCTGCATTTTAGCAAGTGTTACACAAGAAAATGTAACACAAGGAAAAGGCCATTGAGGACTGTGTGGTAACTCAGCTTCCAGAGACTGGGAACACTCTGCAGCCAAGAGTTTTTAGCATCTGCATCTCCAAACTTCTCCTCACTATGACTAGCGTGTAATTGCTCCAAGGAGACAGCGTTATTAATCTCATTCTGCAAAACATATAATTTGTATAGTAAGTCTGTTACAAAATTATGATCATCACAATTCTTATCTAGGTATTTTGGAAGTTAAAGGATGGTTGTCAGATCTGCTCATCTGCCTGGAACTTTTAATGATGTTTTCTTATGTAAGACAGAGACGCCCTTCTCTGGTCTTTCCTCACCTGCAAATTTTAACTTCATAGAGTTTTGAGTATCTCAGAGACTTGGTTTTACTTTCGTAGGTACAGACACAAGTACGCCTTGCAAAAAAAAACTTTGACAAATTGAAGATGGATGTGTGTCAAAAGGTGGATCTCCTTGGAGCAAGCAGATGCAATCTCTTATCTCACATGCTAGCAACGTACCAGGTAACAAAGTGATATCTGTTTTAATGAACAAAGAATTGCCAGAGGCTTAGATAATGGGGAATTCTGTGTTTGAATGGAAAGTATGACCTGGGCGTCACAGATTCTGAATGCATCCTCTTCTCTGCTCTTGAAGGTCCTGCATTTTAATCAACAGTACAGTCACTGTGTGCTGTACACACAGTGGAATTTTCCATTTTCTTGCACTTGTTTTGTGGGTCCTTTGTGCCTGGAATACCTTTCTTCTTCATCTGTGCCTCTTCCAGATCCTGCTCTGGACCCTGTTAGCACGATACCCTACATGTCTCATGTTGTGATTATTCAGCACTCTTGGTTTTGTCTCTCTTAATACTAAGATCCTCAGCGTAGCCCTGTGTCTATCCTCAGTGCTGGTGACTCCAAATACTTGTGGAACACCAGATGCTTGGAGTTGTACGAATGTGAAAATTGCTATATCCCAATTCCTTTTCCTCAAAGAATTCAAAGTTTAGGAAGTAAACTGGAAGCTGCAAGATTTTACTGTATTTCCCAAACCTCTAGAAAAGGTTTTTCAAGCAGAAAAAAAACTTTTAAGAATGCCAATGAGTAGGCCATGGTGGTACATGCCTTTAATCCTAGCACTCAGAAGGCAGAGGTAAGTGGATCTCTGTGAGTTCAAGGCTACCCTGGTCTAGAAAGCAAGTTCCAGGTCATCCAGGGTCACACCATGTGACTCTGTCTCACCACTACCACCCAACCCCCAGAAAAACAAAAAAGAATGCCAATGAGACTTTGAGAGGGAGAAATCAATGTATCATTATACAATGAGATGAAAACCCTGGGTTTTGGAGAATGTACTGAATGGGACACAGAAGATGGAGAGGTGATGGTCCCAAGTGGTAGGAGCAACCCAAGCATTGATAGAAACTCAGTTGGATGACATACCAAGGTCTAAGAGAACTATCCATCAGAGAAACAGAGGTACAAAGATGAGTGTCAATAAGTTGAGACCACCTGCAAAGTTATAGATAAGAGCACTTCTCTGAGGACCAGGGTCAGAAAGGGGCATTTGAGACATTAATGACTTTACCATCTTTCCTTACAGACCACTCTGCTCCACTTTTGGGAAAAAACTTCTCACACCATGGCAGCCATCCATGAAAGCTTCAAAGGTTACCAACCGTATGAATTCACAACGTTAAAGGTATGAAAGCAAGAGAGACCACTAGCAAATTGATGAAAAGGAAATTTTGTTTGGATTACAAGGCAAACCCAAGGCAGTGTCACTATTCCCAGAGCCCTACAATCAGAGAGCACCTTTCATCATATATCATGATAATCCATACTTATCTGACATTGTTACAAGATTACTCAAGAACAAGTAACTAATTACTTTTTGTTTTGTTTAGTTTTGTTTTCTTTTCCCACTACCTGGAATGGAATTCAGGCTTTGTACATGCTAGACAGGTGCTCTACCACTGAGTTACATCCCTACTTTTTAATTATTAAATCTGAATATGCTCATCTGAGAAGATATATTTCTTTCCTCCCTTCTTTCTGAAAACTATCACTTTATTCTGAAGTTACCTCCAACATAGGATTGGAACTTTCCATAAGACCATAGTAATATTTTCTAATTGAAAGAGCAACATTAAACTCAAGGATCCTTGCCTCAAAGGGGATTTGTGCATACAGTGTCTGATTCTCAGTATTGAAACTGATTCGGAATTATCTTGACCTAATGGTTACTAGAAATGAATGCACATCAAGATAAGAAAGTGATTTTCATTCCAGAAGGATTTTGAGAATGATGGGAGAGAACAGTGGGCACTTTGTTGCTGGGTTGTATCTTCGAATATCAGACAAGAACTAGCAAAAGCAAACCTTGAAATTGCTCACTTCTAATTTGTAAGGGAATTTATAAGGGTCCACCTTGCTAACAAAACATTGAAAAAAACCTATCCTTTTTTTTTTTTTGCCTTAAAATGCACCTTTGATTTTAAATGTTTATAAGTCACCTACAGATCTACATAAGTACTAAGTTAGAGACCTTCAAAGACCTTGTGCGAAAGTGAAGGTCTCAGGAGGGACTCAGGAGTGTCCACTTGCCCTGAGCTGTGTCCAAGCTGACTCCAGGAAGGACACCTGGCCATGAAGTTGTTCCTCACATTCCCTGCCTTGCTCAGTTGTTGGTATTCACTGACATGCCTCGTGGTGAATGCACCCTAAATATGCACGGTTTCACTCTGTCAACTATACACACTTACCAAGAGAAGCTTTTTATTTCTTATACAACCTGTATGTCCATCATCCAGCCAAATGTCCTGTACACAGTCAGCAAGCAGCCTGTCACACTGGCAGTGTGACTGTTGGAAACAGCTGCATTTCTTCTTTGTGATTTACTGATGCTTTCAACAACCTAGGAAGTAGCCCTCCTGACCAAGGCAGATTAAATTTACAACCCAAGCTACCCACAGTTCTTAGCCTGGCCTGAGCAGACCGCAGACTACCCTTCCACAGGACACTTCTGGGCCATCATGATTGTTCTGTTGTTGTTGTTGTTGTTGTTGTTTCATCTTTCTTTTTATAGTATTAAGGATTGAACCTAGGACCTCGTGCGTGCTAGAAAAATACTCTACTGCTAACCTGTATCCCAAGCCCACATGTTTTAATTTGCGTCCAGTGCCAAAGGTTATCTGTCTTTTGAAACTTAAATTGGCCCAGAGACAAATGAAATGGCCCCTACCTCAAATATAATTTTAAAATGTTCATGTTTGAGTTCACTGCATATAAAGGACAGTGTGACCTCATGACGCTGAAGTCACGCCACAAGCATGGAAGAACACACGTGTGTGCCTGGCTTCCTGGGCTGAGGAAAATATGGCTCTGTGATTTTTGCCATGCTGTTCACGCTACAGAAAGGATCATACTGCTTATGTTAGAATATTTCTGAGCAGTAACTTAGTGAAAGTTTGACAGTCATGATTTAGGACATAATTACAAATATTTTGGGCAGACAGCTTTTATATCCCTTGACCCTCCCTTATAGTTTAAATAATAGTGCACAGCTTATTTATAACATAATCTTGTAGGATAAATACATCTGTTGAAATGTAATGGTGTTACAGTCAGATTAATAGTAAGTATCCAAAAACCCATCAAGTAAGCTGTTCCTTCATTAGCATTAGAGAATGATGTCCATCTAGGCTTTCAGTGGTGACAGAGCTGATAATTATGTGGACTCCCACTGGACATAATAGAATCCTGTTATACACAGGTCATTATTTTTTATAGATAGATGTACTTGTGTATCAAATTGTATGCCATAAAACGTGAAAAGGAAATACATTAATTCCCTATGTGCCCTGATCAAATATGATGACATTGTCTGAATATCCAGAACTCTTGTACCAATATCCTTTTAAAATACATGGTCTGTATTTACTTATGAAATTTTTGTTTCATCCAATAATTTTTTTTAAAACCTATAGTTTTAGAATGGCACTCTATATTGATAATGGATATTTTGAAATATAAATAAATGTTTTTTACAATTAATTTGTCCTCCAGGTTTACATAAGTGAATAGCCCCTTAAATGCCTTTTGGGACTCTGACTGGAAAGAAACATTGTCTTAGGAGAGGCTTGCCAAGCTCTGTTAATGAAAAGCGGGCCATTTGTTCTCTTTGCTTCGGGGTGTATTCTGCGGGCGTTGGTAATTGTGACATTGCAGCTGTATTTCCTGACTATTAGTTTTATGCTTGATGAAGGATGATAATTAATGTGTTAAACACTTGGTGTGTCCTGTTTGGGAGGAAGACTTTCTTACAGCAGAAATGTATGGATGCACCTCATGCTCCTGGAACTTCAAATAGACTTTTCCCTAAGAAACATAGAATAGTTCTTTTGTGAAATAAATGCATTATAAAAAATGAATCCCTACTGCATATATTCACAATATTCAAGTGATGATTTTGACCATTTAATGGAAATGCTTACTATTTTTGTCCAGGCCTGATGTGATTATGTTGATTCTACCTTGGGGAGGGGTTAGAATCATTTCAATCTAAGGATAAGTTTTTAGCGTTCAATGTTATGGAAAATTGAGCTTTGCAATCTCATCTTAGGAAAATGTAAATCTGGTCATTGTAATGCCTCCAGCTGAAACAGAAGCAGTCTGAGTCCAAGTGGCTACCAGGAAAAGGGGACCTTCCTCATGCTTCTGCTTTCAAACAACACTTATTGATTCATTAAGACGTTACTAACCATGCATATTGTACAGGAATTATCATTAATGAATTAATTTTACACTGATTCCAAATCCGGGAACGTCTTTCACATGGCAGGAATTATCATGTCCTGGGGACAGGCATAGAATGTTACTTGCTGGATCTGGAAAACGTTGTTCCTTTTCTCGGGGAGCAATTTGGACTCAGAGCTTTAAGCATTTTAAAGAAACTAAATGAAATTCTGTCTCATTAGGAGAGAAGTGCCCGTCTTAAGTTGCCAGCCCTTAGATGTGGTTGTTCACTTCATCCTTCCAGGATATCACTTATACATTTCTCCGTGCATCCCGGGCAGGCGACAGCCACAGAGGAGTCAAGTGGCTTTTCCCTGGATCATCTATGGCTCCGTTTGCATCAACTGCCATTCCTTCTCTAGCCAGCATTCTGACAGTGGGTGGAGTTGGGCATTTTTATAGGGATGTTAGGGTAAGGAGTAGGGCTTTTACAGCAGAAGGTGAGGACTGGGTCCCTTACAACAAAGGGTAAGGAGTGAGCCCTTCAGGTAGTGGACACACACTTCTGAAGGTTAGTTGAGGGCCGGCATGTCCTACCGAGTTTGTATTACGGGACTATTGGGGTTCCTGCTCATTTGTTTAAGACTGAATCTTAACCTGCACTGACTTTAAACTCATGATCCTCCTACTTCAGCCTCCCAAGTCCTGGATTATAGCGTGTGTGATTATACCACACTTGTTTCTTTTTTTAATTTTTACTTGAGACAGTGTTTCCTTATGTAGTCGAAGCTGGCCTGAAATGCATTCCCCTTTTGCTGCACACCTGAGTGCTGGGATGCATCTTTATTTATTTATTTATTTATTTATTTATTTATTTATTTATTTATTATTTACTTATTTATTTATTTGGTTGGTTTTGTTTTGTTTTGTTTTGTTTTTTCAAGACAGGGTTTCTCTGTGTAGCTTTGGAGCCTGTCCTGGAACTCACTCTGTAGCCCAGGCCGGCCTCGAACTCACAGAGATCCACCTGGCTCTGCCTCCCAAGTGCTGGGATTAAAGGCGTGCGCCACCACCGCCCGGCGCATCCTTATTTTTGAAGCCATCCAAGTGCTAGTGTTTAACAGCAATGGTCAGGAGCAAAGTATCACCCTGTGTGTGGCACACTTCATTTCCGTGGCTTTGAGGCGAGCACTGGATTTTTTCCACTTTGCTCTTCACATTTTCAGATAATATGATAAAGTACATAAAAGCACAGCCAGCCAAACCAACTCTGCCAACGCCCAGCTGTGCCAGTGGTGGTGGTGGTGGTGAAGACAGTAATGATGAGGTGGTAGGAGGGGCTGCTGCTGCTGATGATGATGATGCTGATAATGCTACTGCTGCTGCTGCTGATGATGATGATGATGATGATGATGCTGCTGCTGATAATGCTGCTGCTGCTGCTGCTGCTGATGATGATGATGATGATGATGCTGATGCTGATAATGATGCTGCTGCTGCTGCTGATGATGATGATGCTGAGGGCGGTGGTACAAGTGAGGTGGTACAAGAGGCTGGGAAAATGAAGACTGTTGCTGTCGGTGTGGACATTGGATTATAATGGTCGTGGCTGTGCTGCTGTTGAGACTTGTGGGCGTGGTGGTGGAGGACGAGGTGACAGTGGTATTGGTGGTGAGGGTGGTGGCAGCAGTGGCTGTAATGGCAGGTGAGATGGCGGGGGTGGAAGTCGCAGCAGAGGCCTTCAGCAACATCCGTGCTGATGCGGAGATGAAGCCAGCCGCCAAGAGCAGCTGGGAGGAGGGTTTGTTGGAGTTGCTAGGTCCAGCAGCCCAGTTTCAGTTCTTTTCTTACCGTTTTCATCCCAGACTGGTCACCACCAGTCTCTCGGGCATGGTTGTCAATGGCAGGTCTTACCAGACCTCAGCGAGGGCTGGCCTAGCCTGCTCCCTTCCTGCTTTCCACTGGACATCTGGCAGTTTCCATTCCCAAACCTGTCCTTCAACCCCACAGGCCTTGGTCTGCTCTCAAATAATTCCCACCAGGGATGGGAAAGCCAGAAAGGCAGGAGGGTGTGCCATCTCTTTGGCCAGGCTAGCTCTAACCAATACAAATTGGACTTGCAACTTGCTCTTGACCTGTGCCAAGATTTACCTCTAAGGAAACCTGAACTTAAAAACTTAACTCCAAACACGTTCAAAAATGCCGCTGGAACAGCTGTAGCCATCTTTTCCTTCTCTCTGGGGTGTGGGTCCCAGCACTGGGGCACGGAACACCATTCTGGAGACCAAAATACTCTTAGCTTTCAAAAGACAAAAACATCCTTTTCTGAATTTTGTTTTTCTCAAATTCATATGCCTAGCAGCCTTCTTCCACCCACCTCCACATTTCTCAGTTAATCATTTGAGCATTTACCAACAGGCCACATGGCTCTGTAGTTCCTTGCTTTGAAAATAATGCCATAATAGTTTTTATGAAAATTGGGTAAATATCTCTGCAATGCTATTTTAGTTAACAGTCCCAACAAGGCAATTACTCGTGGCGAGCATCCAGAATATCCTTTTATACTCAGAGTCATTACTTTACAGGGTTCCGAGCAATGCTTTTTCCTTTCTTTCTTTTTTCCTTCTTTCTTTTTTTTTCCCAAGCTGTTCCAGGCCAGATCATTGGAAAGAACAAATTTGGAGGCATATCCCAGTTATTGGGGAGGAGGGAATACATGAGCTGACCAGGGCCACCACTGAAATCTGAGCTGGGCAAGCCAGGCTTTGCCTGTCATTTGCTGTCTCTGCCTTCTGGTGATTGGCATTATTTCTCCCTGGCAGCTGGTCACTCAGGCTCTTCTCACAACAGGGCGGGGCTTCTCCTGCCCCCACCTTAATTCTTCCCTAACTTCTCTTCGCAGGAAAAAAAAAAGCATACCCCCAACTGTAAAGAGAGTTATTCTATACCAGACGGTTTGCTATGAACTAATGTCTAGGAGAGTTTTCATATAATATGTGTGAGTCTTAAATGTACCTAGGTTGAGGTTGCAATTAATAGCACTGTTAGTTCAGCATTACCTTATAGAAAATGCCTGTGTTTTAGTTAACCCTCAAATTACCTTCGGAACACGTTCAGTCTTATTCCCATGTTTCAAATGAAACCGGAGCTCAGAGACAGCTAGTAATGTGCCCAAGTCTCTGTGCATATGCTGTAGATCTGGAAACAGAAAAGTTCAGGCTTTTACCACCCTGCTATGAATTGCTTCCCACAGGCACTTCTGGCTGTGGAGCAGGTGAGCAGGAGAAAGCAGAAATGCTACCTTTAAGAAGTACAGCCGTAACTTCCAATTAAAAATAATACTTTGAAGTTTTCTCTTGTAGATGAAAACAATAATTTATGTTGCAGCCCCTCAAATGCCTGGGAATGTGTGGCTCCTCATTAAGAAAGTGGAATGGAGTCCCTTCCATATCCTCAACACTTCTCATTAAAGGGAAAGTTGAGTAAATGTCCTTGACTTGGTTCTTCGAGACCTTTTCTTAAATAGTGCAATTTTAAAGACAAATTCAAACATAGCTTCTGGTTGTCTTGTGGCTGAATGGCCTGAAGCCTAGTACTCCACCTCTCTGAGTCTCCACTTCCATGCCAGGAAACCAGCGAAGCTTGAGAGGCTCTCTGAAGTCTGAGAGTGTGAACTCGGAGTGTAGAACCTGCCACAGGATAGTCACTGAACCCACCAGGCTCCCTCAAGACCCTTCAGAGTCCTGACAAGAATGATTTGGAGTGCTTGGTGCTCTGCATTCTCTCAGTTTAGCCTTCTAATGCTCCCTAAAATTGTATACATGGAATTAGCTCCATGTTCTGGTGGGTAAACTGAGGCCTGAGAGTGGTGAGAAACGTGTTCATGTCAGAGCACTGCTTGATTTATTTCCAAAGCCACCTCTTTCCAGCACACTGTGACGCCTTCCCACTACCAATTTCCCATGTTACCTTCAAGTATAAGATCATACATCTTATGATGATGATCTCCCCTCTGATTTTACTTTGCTCTGTTGCACTACAATTCACTTCCCAATTATCTCTGGTACTAGATTAGTCGTATTCCTTATATGGTGTCATTTGTACATAGTGGGGGAGGTGTGGTGGGGAAGAGGGGCACATATGTTCTAAATGTCCATGAGTAGCATGGCTGGTACACATCATGTCCTCTGCTCTTTATTTCTCATGTGTTACTAATTATCTAAACACAAACATACACACACCCAACTGAATGCCGCATCTTTTGACCATGCAAAACTATTTTCAGTGCTTTTGTTTCCTTTTTGTGACAATTATTTGGCACCTTCCTATGTGTGCAGTATAATTAATGGAAAGTCGCATAAGAAAATAAAGTGTCTAATTAAGGACTGCAGGAAATGTTACTCCATTGTGTAAGCTGGGCTTCCATTTGGGTTATTAGAACTGGCTGCTGGCCTTTTGTCTCAGGAATTTGTTTTGTTGGGTAGTTTTGCTTTCTTTCAGATGAATGTTGCTGTTGCTTTTATTTTCCTAATACAGGAAGTAGTAATTCTCTTTATTATATTAAGCTGTTTCCTTTTTAAGACACATTTGCAAGCTGGGTCTGCACATTTCCTTTGTCACGCCGATCTTATATATTGTGCATGTGCTTCCTGAAGCTATTTGTGCATCGATGGAAACTATTAGCCTGTTGTGGTAGCCTGACCAGGGGAAGGTTACTTGGTCTGAAAACACCCTTTCATCCACAGAGAGCCTTCCAGTGAAGGGGACAACGCTGTGCACTGCTGACATGCAGTGATCTCCACAGACAGTTTGAGTGAAGAACTGAGCCGGTTGAGGTTTAGAAGCAGAATGCTTTGGAGTTTTCATTTCTGGCCACGGACTCAAATGTGGCTTCCATCGGCCAGCAGTTGGAAATAGTTCTGTCTGATGGCTGTCTCTTCACACACAGCCCCCAGACCTCTCCTGTTCATTTTGCCTGAGCACATGTTCATGTCATTCAGAAAATGCTGTCACTCCAGACTTCTGAAGAGGCTGTAGGGTCAAGTGGTTTTTGTTTTGTTTTGTTTTGTTTTGTTTTGTTTTGTTTTGTTTTGTTTTGTTTTGTTTTATCTAAATTGTGGACTTCATAGTAATCTGAAAAATTCATTTCCAACATCCCTAACCCCTAATTCCCCCAACTATTTACTCACTCCCTGTGGCCCCTGGTTCCTTCATCCTGCAGAATGATGTGCATGCGACAGTCACACAGGAAACTAATTTTCAGGTGGGATTGGGACGTGAGCCTTCAAACTTTCTTTTAGAGTCTTTTTATCTCAGCACATGCCATCTTTCTTAAGAAACAAGCTTTGTGTGGCATTCTGCTTTTTATCTTTTTGATTTCACTTTGTTTGATCTACAAGTCTTACTTTGGACTTGCCCGTTGACGATGTTCTAAAATTGGTTATGCTGGTGAGTGTACAACTCTGTGAATGTATTGTAAATCTTTGACTTACAACTTTAGAGATGTTTGAATTCTGTGGCATGTGAATTGAATCTCAGATAAGCTGATGCGTGTAAACATAATATTCTCCTTCATTCAAAATTCTCAAAGCAAATAAATAAGCTAATGTAATGTGCTTACTATTAATTTTCCTTGTGGTTTTATAGGCCTTTTCATAGTATTCCCCTGAACCTTTAAATTTCTTAGCTAAAGAGATCTAATTTTTAAATTTGGCATTATATACATTAACTTTTCAACCAACAAGTACATATTTAGCACTTCCCAAGCTGCAGAAACTAAATTATCATAGGGACAATAGTAATGTAGGAAGAGAGGAGCAATTGTCACAGGAATTATTAATAGTAAATTAAAGTAGCAATTGGAAGTGCGGCCATTCTGTTGGGAAAGCACAATAGGGTCTTAAGTGTGACTGGTGACAGGGAGCCAACCATTGAGGCCCTGCTAAGGGCCCAACGGGGGAAGGGCTAGAAAAGAAGCCATGAGTGGTTTACATTACAATGGGATTGTCGGGAGAGCTGCTCAAGTGTGGTCAGGAGGGGAGGTGGGCTGGAGACAGAAGGGATGATAACCATGGAACTGTCAAGGGCATCTTGGGGTTTTAGACAAGGGCTGTGGCAGCTAGATGCAGCCCACTGAAGCAGACATGTCCATGGGCTGCCCAATGTTGATTGACAAAAAAGAAACACAATGAGAAGATAATTGAGCGAACCAGGAGGCCTGGACAAGTGTCATAGGATCTGAAAGTGAGTCCTGGGAGCCATCAGAACGTTGGCTGAAAATGCTCCTGCCTTCACTCTGATCAGAGCTGAACCGTTCTATGGAGAATAAAGCTTCTGTTAGAGGGTGTGCGTGTGAGTGTGTGTGTGTGTGTGTGTGTGTGTGTGTGTGTGTGTGTGTGAGTGTTGCCCTGATTGGCAACTGCATTGAAAAAAGTAAGCCCTTGACATCTGATGAACTCCCGCTTTTGTTTACACATTTCTAACACACATGCACACCTACACATTTTCGCACTGCTTTTACTGGATGTTTTAGTGGTAAACCATCTAGAGCACGGTCCAGATCCATTGTGCCACTTGTTCTAATCCTGTCCTTTGTAGCATTCCCCCTCATCGTCCAGGCTGCAGCCAGGGACCGTGGATTGTATGTAGTTGTCATGCATTAGAGAAACAGCACAAAAGTTTGGGGAAACAAAGGAGGCAAAATGGCCACTGTGGACGAGCTGAGTAAAGGAATGTTCTCCCTGTGAGGCACTACTGGCCACATTATAGGGTCTCCAAAGACTTTTACTCTTGCCAATCACGTCACAGCCCCAGTGGCCTCTTCACACGGAGCAAGCTGCTCTTACCTTTGGGTCTTTGTGTTCAAGCTTCTCTTCTCACCGAGTTGTGCATGACTGGTTTCTTCTTCCCATTTCACTCTCAGCTGAGATTCCACCTCCAAGAGAGGACATCTCATCCACTGAAATAATGATCTGATGGTTGTCTGTCTCCCTGTTTAAATGATCTGCCTGGACACATCACTTGCTGGCAGTTTTTCTTTTCACTGGTATCCAAACTATCCCAAACAGCATCTTATACATGGTAGCCACTCAAAAACTAGTAGTTGGATGAATATACTAATTTAATGTCCAGAGGCAGGGAGTCATTAAAGATAATGGCAATGCTGCACAGACAGGCTTTATGCAATAAAATGCTTCAGAACTTAAATCAAGGGCCATAGACTCAATGAAGAGACCTTGGGTTGGCAAGGTATAGACACTGGCTGCCAAGCTCGACAGCGTGAGTTTGATTCCTGGGACCTGTGTGGTGGAAGGAGAGAACTGCTTCTGCAAGTGGTCCTCTGCCCTACACACATGCACCTTGGCACACCCCCAACCCCCACATATAAAATAAAAAGTGTTTAAAAGAGGTTTAGAAACCTTGATCGCACATTGGAATACTGGCGAGTGAATGCACACTCATCTACTTTAATTTAACATTAAATGTTCACGGCATGAAAAATAGTCTACATTTTCAAGTCTAATCTATTTTTATACACAAATTATGTTGGTGAAGAAGGTACATAATATCTATAAAAAGGCATTCCATGATCAGACTGTAAATGCCACTTGGCATGAGAAGGATGTTTTCAAATCTGGAGTGCCCAGTGAAACTGTGTGGACAGTAGTAGTAATTGATTTCGGCTTTGAAAGGATTCAGGATTTCTGAGGGTGAACAAGTAGGAAGAACAAAGATAGGGTGGGAACAATGAGCACACGGATCTCTGAGGAGGTGGTTCTAACTGAATAGCAAGTGCAGGATTTGCAGAAGCAACAGGAACGAGTGAAGGTAGCATCGAGTTTTAAGATTTCTTAAAATCAAGCAGAGAGAGGTTTTAGATTAGGCATGGAGAAAAATAAGGAACTATTATAAATTCTTAAGAACAAGGGTAGTATGATGACATGGGTATTTTAGGAAAATTACTCAGTGTGGGGAGTGAAACTAGCCTGACAGTTGGGGGTGTAACTCCAGTATCCATCTGGTGTCCGGGGCAGACTCCAAAGTCAGCCTCAGCTATGCTGTGCCTGGACACAGCCTTAGAGCGCCTTCACCCAGGCCTCCAGTCAGCCATCACTAATCGATCTGCATTGGCCCCGAAGCCTGCCTGCCCCCCTCTGTGTGCCAGAGTGGAGAATGGAACACAGGAAGGATGGCAGAAAGGCGGGGAGGCCAGGGGATGAGAACCTGGACTTCAGTAGTTCTGAGAATGTAAAGATAACTATCTTGAGATATTCCTTTTGTGTTGGTAGGTTTGTGTTTTAATCAGGACCCAAAATAGAAGTCATTTTGTGTCCGTCATTATTCACTGTTAAGGAAATGTTTGCTTTCGCTTTCTGGGTCTCGGCTACTGGTGTGCAGTTTGTAGGAACTTGCTTCTTGAAAACAAAAACAAAAACTTCCTTTAAATATTTAATAAACCTTTAAAACAGTAACTTTAGCAGATGATGTGCCAACCAAAACAAAAAAGAAAAAAAAAAAGGCTACTGCCTGTTTTTAATCTACAAAGACTTGGGGAGACACCTGCTCTGTCCTTCCGTGGGAGTTAGCTGTCTGAATATTTAAGATGCTATTTTGGTTTTTTCTTTAAAAAAATAGATTTTTGTTATCTGCTATTTTTAAAGATGTTTTTTAAATTGCAAAATAGCAAACAAAATTAAAAATAAAATGCAGTTGTCTCAGCTCGGGTGGCTGAGGAAAGCCTCTGCTATGTCAGAGTGTGGGCTTCAGGCACAACAGAGCGTTTATCTTAGCTGCACGCTGAGGTTGGAAAGGAAAGTTCACAATGACCAAAGGGTCTTTTCTGAGTAACTTATCCCTAAGGTGAAAACATAAATGCGGCGGCAAGTCAACCCTCCCTTGTAGGCTGTAGTCATTGAATCTGACTGAGCACATTGTTGCTTTACCATGGAAAACTTCACCTGTGTCCACTCGAGCAGGACAACCTCTGCAAACCTCTGGCCCCGGGTGTGGTGATGGGCACTGATGGCAGGTGACTGTTATTACTGATGACTTTTCTGTAACATTCTTTTCTTTTCCTTTTTTTTCCCTTTTTCTTTCTTTCTACCTGTGACTTGTGATCAAGAGCTTACAAGACCCCATGAAGAAGCTAGTTGAGAAAGAAGGGAAGAAGAGCACACGGAGGGAAAGCCTGGAGGCTGTGGCCCAGGAGCCGAGGCAGTAAGTCCTGCATCTTTTCATCTTGACATACAGGTGAGGGTAGCACAGTCCTCATAGCCAAGCCTAGGTGAGGCCACCGACACACAGGGGTCACCATGTCCTCACCATCCTTCTGCCTTGTGAGGAGTTTACAGTCTGGGAAAGACAGGTGTCCCCACACTGCCAGCCCCATGTCCTCTCTGCCTTCTGGTTCTGACCCTGTCTGTCGAATCAACACTCACAAGATATCCTAGACAGGAATCCCCCCACCTTTTCTCTGTAGAAGGCTATGGCTTATGAAATTGCTTAGCCATGCATGTAGTCTAAAAATGTGTGGGGTTGTGGCCTTTTCCCCTCACTGCTCGGGCTTTCTGCTCTCGTCTCTGAAGCAGAGATTAGCCCAGAGTGCAGGAAGTGGCTCCGCTGTCTCCGTTTCTCACCTGCCATCATTTAGAAACACGAAAGTGCGTTTGCAGTGCAAATGGTACATGATTCTTGACCTGACCCAGGGAGAAGGAACTTTGAATGTGTGGCATTGTCTGCAGAGATGGACAGCCTGTGGAAGGCAGTTGCTCTGGACTGGCTAACCCAGGAAAGTGCAAGAACCACCATTGCCTCATTCTATTCCTGTCTCCACACCTCCAAAATTTAGATGACAGCTTTAAGGTTAGACAGGCTGACGATTTTACTATAGTTGTAAGAAAGTTTGGGATATGTGTTTAGTCCCATAGAAGAAATATTTGCTCCCAACATTAACCCCTTTTTAATTTGAAGGGAAACCCAGGGAAATTTCTCTGGTGCAGAACACAGACAAGTTTTCATAGCTGAACAGACTGTAGGTTGTGATGTGGATCTGCACAATTGCCTCCTGGCAAGGGGCATCTAGTGACTGCCTGCCGCATGCTGCCTGCTGCCACGGTGTAGACTCTCTCTGTGGAACCCCTTCTCACACTGATCCTCCATGTATTCAGTTTACCCGTGTCCACATTGTGTAGAGGATGGACTGTGGCTCGGGGAGGTACCACAGTGAACCCCATTAGAGGCCACACCAGAGCAAGTTCCACATAACCTTCCTTTTATCATATAAGTGAGTGCAACCCAAATAAACCTTTAGTCTTTACCCAGGAGAGAACTACACGGGACTTTCTTGATGTGTTCACTAATTCAGGTTTCTCAAGTGTCTTAGTACTTCTTCTCTGAGAGCTCCAAAAGCATACCAATTGCTATTTTAAATGACAGTGAAAGATTGGAAGGAATTTTGTTCAGAAATAGCAGATAAAAGCCAGGAAGCACCAAAGGAGTGTGAGGGTGGGGAAGGGTCTGTCTGTAAAGTCATGGGAAGAGCTTCCTCTGATGGGCAAGTGTGCCTCTGGGTTTGGGAGTGACCCTGCCCTCAACCTTCTCTGTAGTTTAGCATCTCCTTTAACACCAGGAATCGGGATTAACCATTGCCTAGCCATCTCTTTCTATAGCTGTGCGTGGTGATAACTATGTGAGCGCATTGCAATTATCCCTAACTGCCCAGCAAGATGTTTACAGAGTATGTGCCTTATGGTGAAGCCATACTCATGGATGAAGATGCTGTAGGATGTTACAAAAAGTGAGCAGTGCTATTTCTTCCTCAGAAAATAGATGCCGTACAAATGGCCCCTCTCTCTGTGTGTCTCCTCTCTTCCTCTGCCCCTGTCATGTGTGGGGGTGGGGTGTGTTGTCAGTGAAGGAATGGAAATTGCACTAAAAGAATGTAGCTCTACCATAAACATAAACTTGCAGAACTGTGTAACCCAGCTTTTTTTTTTTATTTTAAGATTAATTTCTTTGGAGGATGAGAACCAGCACAAAGAATCGTCTACTTGTAAGAGTAAGTTTTCATTTCCATTTAAATTGCTTCGGGAACCCTGAATTAATGCACAACAGACAACTTGTTTCTCTTTTTGGTAAATTACCTCCTGGCTGCTTTCTTTTCCATCTTAAGAAAAGACTATATTAATTTGCTTCCTGTAGTCTCAGATATTAATGCTGTCAGCCCTTTAGCAGTACCAAGAGATGTCGTGTAGTTTGAACCAGAAACTGCCATCTTGCGTGACTTCAGCACCCTCCACGTGGTGGGACCTGGCAGGCAGGAGACAGGATTTCTGAACTGCTCTGAGTCAGCCCTAGCTCCACATCTTAGTGCAACCTTAGTATCACATGCAGGGTGTGGTCAGTGAGGACTGGTGGGTGGGCGTTCCTCATTGCTGGAGACAGGGGAGCTCAGACTTTGCCCTCCCAAGTGAATGCTCAGGTCACATTAAGGAGTGGCGCCAGCTTCCTTAAGGTAAACTGAAGCCTACCTTGGAGAAGGCTCTGCACATTGAGAGGTGGCACTCTGATGTGACATTCTGCTGTCTCTGGCTCCTGCGAGGCTGCCAGATTTTCTCTTGGCTCCTTACCATAAAGGTACAGAGTATGGTAAACTATGGTAAAACCAATATGTAACAATGCTGAACCCTTCACCAGGAGTTAAAATCTTCACAGATGGAAAGGCGATTTACATTATACAGGTAACTAAAGATGTTATGTCAATAACAAAAGTCACCCAACCTTCTGTTCAGACAGGCCCTCCTGGGGACACACTCCCATCTTCCCTGCCTGGAGAGAGGCTAGGGAAGCCTGCCCAGGAAAGGAGACCTGTGAAGCAAGTCCCAGAGCTTTCCTTCGGCTCCATTCTCCTTCATCCTGGCTCCTCCTACTTTTCCAACCACTCACCGCACCTACACACCTGACCCCACCCCACCCCCCTCCGCCTTTCCTCCCTCCTTTTCTGTTTTCAATCTGCCTTCAGTAGAAAATAGGAAATAAGAAACAAACAAACAAAAACAGGTAGGTGTGGTGGTACATGCCTCCAACCCATCCGTGCTTGGGAGGCGGAGACAAGGGCATTGGAAAGAAACTGAAGGTCATCTTCAGATGTTTTTACCTCAGAGGTGTTTTCTAGCTCCACCTCAGTGCCCCACACAGCACGAAGCTCCACCAGAAAACGTTACACACTGTGCACAGCCAGACCTTTCTGGAATGAGGCTCCCAGTCAACAGGGGAAGCAGATAGTAGCAACTGCTCCCATCTCCAACTGTAGTGATGCTGGTCAGAGCTACTTAGGCGAAGGCCAGCCTTCTGGGTGTGGGTTATAGAGGCCTCACGTAATGGAGGGAATCAGGGGACAAACTAAAGCCATTTGCTATTGTAAGACTAGTCAAAGGAAAAGAAACAGCCTGAGCAAAGGAATGAGCCAGGAAGAACCAGGCAACATCAGAAAAGCGGCATTCTAGAGTCTGAGGAGAAGTAAGCAGTGGAGAGGATCGGCCTGATTTTGTGGCTCTGGAAGAGAGCTATCTGTGTTGATCCAGGCCTCCAGCCTCAGTGCCCCTCTGTGAACCTATGGCATGAACCATCAATGTTGTATGGGAATCAAAGTCATAGAGTAGAAGATATCTAGTGCTTCAGAAAAATGTAAACTCCACTTTATTATATTCATATAAAAGTTTCAAATCTATATAACTTATGTAGATTTGTACAGTACGTGACTATGAGAAGAAAATGCAGCTTTTCTCTTTCCTTATATAGTTTAATTGGGTGTGATATTTGCATAATATTTGGAGATTGTGAATCCATTATGATGAAGTGGCACTGTCCTTTATTCGGGGACCTAGAGAAGGTCTGATGAACATAGGAGCAAACTGAGTTTGAGGCTCTCCTATCACGTGTGTACGCATGCGTGTATAACCACACTTTATTGCTTATTGTAAGCCACAGTTAGTTCACACCACGACTGAGTTCAAGGCACAGAGGTTTCCCATGTACCTTTGTCCCCACATACGGTACTTTTCACTATCAACGTCCTATACCAGCGTGGTGTTTGTATAACCAACAAGCCTAAATAGTAACACCCTTATCACCCAAAGTCCACAGTTGATATAGTGCTCACTTTTAGTGTTCTATTATAAATCTGAAATGGTTCATTTTTCCCATTAAAGTATCATATAAAATATTACCTGCTTCCATGCTTTCTGTCTCTCGCTCTCACCTCCTCACCCACCAAACATGCCCTTAGCATCCACTGGCCTTTTTACTGTCTCTGCAGGTTTCCTCAGAATTAGAGAATACAAGGGTTTCAGTCTTTCAAAAAAAGAAAAAAATGGTTCTTTATTGAGAATTCAATATTCCTTTTTTCATTTTAGCCAAGCCCATATGGTTAAAATTTGTTAATGATACCCAGTAATAGTCAATTACTTAAGTCATTCATTTTTCCATGGGTGGAAAAAAGAACAGTATAATAGAGTATTGTATGGGTTATCTGTCAAACAAAACAGAGATTCTTTGGGAATGTGGACATTAGATTTAATTAAATAAATTAATTACATAAAATTAAAATTCCGAATTTAAATTCATTGAGAGCCAACCGCTGAAGTAAAAGGTAAACTGAGGACCACTGCTTTACATGAGAGAGTTTAGATGGTTCTCTCTTTCCAGCCATGTACATTTCCCTCACACATGGTATATAAACATGTACCACTGTGGGCTGCTCATAACCAACTGCATATGTTGTATTTCAGCTGAAGATGGAAAAGGTATTTTGTCATCTGTAGACAAAAGCTCTGCACATGATGCATGCTCAGGTAATCTAAAGACAGACTTCCCAGTTTTAGTCATTTACTCAAACTCCTTATGAAATGGAATTAACTGATAATTCATCTTCTTTTGCTTCTCATAAGGACCAATAGATGAACTACTAGATGTGAAACCTGAAGAAGGTAAGTTTATAATTTGATTAGATTTTTAAGTTCTCTTTTTGTCAGTGCAAGAAAACTCAATAGTTATCATATATATATATATTCACATATATATATATATATATATATATATATATATATATATATATATTTCCTTTTTTGGTTTTTGGAGACAGGGTTTCTTTGTGTCACTTTGGTGCCTGTCCTGGATCTCGCTCTGTAGACCAGGGTGGCCTTGAACTCACAGAGATCTGCCTGACACTGCTTCTTGAGTGCTAGGATTAAAGGTGTGGGCCACCACTGCCCGGCCTCTTCTGATTTTTTTTTTGAATAGTTATCTTTTTAATAGCTTACAGTCATAAACAAAAAAATTTTAGATGACAGCCATTATAGATTACCTTACATATGCTCAAGCAATATGTAATATGTATGTTATTATTATTTAATTAGACGATGTTTTTAAAGCTGATTATGATGAAGGTACTATGCTGTAACAGAAAAACTAACTTTCTAAACGAGACATGTGGATTTTGAATTTTGATCCTCCCATCAGTGACCTTAAGTAATTTGCTTGATATTCAAACTCTGTAAGCCTCAATTGTTCTTGCCTGTAAAATGGAACCAAATACAGTAACCTAACCAGGTAACTGTCAGGAATGGAACTCATGTATGAAAAGGCTATTTTGTGGTTTCTGATGCAGGGATACTCTTGGAATAATGGCTTGTTGAGAAAGGGGGGGTTAGAAGTGTTCTCTAGATGGTATACAATGCTGTATGTTGGTTGAACCTTAGTAAACCAAGTCCACCAGACTTAGAAATCTTATGCTGACTACTAAACAGCCACCTGAAAGAGAATTCAGGAGTCTGTATTTAGATGATACTTATGGTACTGAGTGATCTAAGGAAACTGAGTAGTTTCCATGTAATCCTAGCCTTTGCTTTTCATCCAAACAAAAGTTTCCTTTTAATGATTTACCAAGAGTCGAAAATGACCCCAAGACTCTGAGCCAAACATCAGAGTATCCCTTGACCTGGAGATTGGCATTCTGCCCTGATCATAGAGGTTTCTTACAGCATACAACTGACCCAAACCATCCAGTGGACCTCAGTTAACCAGGGTATGATTCATCTCAGTCTGAGTTTGACCTGTTAGACTGTGAGTTATTGTGAGAGATGCCTGAGAGAAACAGTTTAAAGGAAGAAAGGTTTATCTTGGCTCACGGTTCCAGCCTATGCTCTGATGGCTTTTTAACTCTGTGGTAAGGCAGAAACATAATGGAGGAAGGGCATGGTGGAAAAAAGCCGCACACCTCATAGAGGTCAAAAGCATAGTAACAGGAAGGAACCGCACCAAGACACGCCCCAGCCAGCCACTTCCTCCAGCTCCGTATTTCCAAGGTTCCACCACCTCCCAATTGTCTACTTCAAATTTGAGTCTATCCATGGGTCAACTTGATTAGGGCAAAGTCTATGTGGTCTAGTTTTCTCTGAATCACAGACACTCCTAAAGGTGTGCTTAATAGTTTCCTAAGGGGCTCTCAATCCCTTCAAGTTAAAACTCAAGATTAACCATCAAGGTGTGGGCTGAATCCATAGAGTACTAGAGAAAAAAATCTCTCAGAGACACAAAGTCACCACAACTTTGCCATGAACTTCCCAGGGCTTGGGAATATAGACCCAAAGGTGGAAGTCTTTGCCTCATTAATGTCTTACTGAAGGCGTCATACTATGCAATATTTCATCAAAATGATGTGAGATTAGTAAACCAGAAACCATAGCAAATGAATGAGTGAACAGTGAGTATGGATTGCCATACACAGCTCCCATTTTTGGAAAGACCTTTCCCCTCTGGTTTAAGAATAAAGCATTTTAATGGAATGAAAAATATCCTTTATAAATTATTTTGGAGTACTGAAATATTTTAATCTTACCAAAATGGCATGAGAATAATACAACAAGCCCTAAGTATTTACCACCCAGTTTCAACAACAACATTTAATAAACATATTCATAATCATACGCGTACTCCATCGTATCTTATTTTGATGGATTGGTATTCCTCCCAAACACAGCATCTTGTTTATATGGCTTTTTCTTTGTTTATAACTCTATTTAATTTTATTATTTTAGTAGACTTGATTTTTGAATCGGTAGTATATTCACATTAGTACATGAGATAATAGAATATTGTATTTTAAAAACTCACTCCCATTTCTGTACCTGGCCCACACTCCATCTTGACAACAAAGTGCCCCCCCAGGCCTCCTATTCTTCTAAAGCTTTTGTACTGAGACATAGAAAATAGGAGTCCATATGCTTTCTTCCTTCTCCCTTTATAAGGGGTAAAAGAAGATGTGGAGCTTTATACAAAGATTTTTTTAAAAACTGATAGACTGCTACAACCTTAGCCCCAAAGTCAGCATTTCCTCATAGAATTAGAGCAGAAAGCTGCTGCTTGCAATAACGTGTTAGCTTTCATAGGCTTCCTCATATGCCAGGACCCATTGGATGAAGATTGACATCTATTTATTGAAAGCAAGTTTCATGCCCCATTGCTTTTAGTTCTAAAGATGAAGCTGGATGTGCTCTTCCCTAATACAAATACCAGTTCTCAGGCAGAAAGATGGAGGCACCGGTCTTCCCCAGTCAAATGCAATGTCACATAAGCCACCCAGTCCCTTCATCACTGCTGTCCCACAGAGTCCTCCAGTGGGCCTGAGGGATGCTCTCCACTGGCTGCCTCTTCTGTGTTGTCTTCCCTCTGGGTGGTATCGGCTCTGAAACCACAACCACAAGTATAAAGATGTTCTCAATGCACCGAGGGCTTTTGGTGACCAAAGGAAAGAAAGGATGCCTGCTGTTCTGTTCACTTCAAAATGCATGTCCTTTAGAACTACCTCCAGGCCCAAGTTCTGATCTACAATGCTGATTATAGTATGCAACACGTTAGATGTGAAGAAATAAAAAGCACTTAATCCGAGGACGGCTAATTTTATAAGACTCGGGAGCTCTAGCTCTAGCTCAGCTTTCTCCTACTAAATGATAAAGTAATAGAAAATCAATTCTTGATCCCCCCAGCATAAAAATATTTTAGTAAAAAATTAGTGACATTCTGACATTTTTGAAAGTGGATCTGAAGTCACCATATACCACACACGACATGTGGCCTTCATTCATGAATTATAGCATGTAGAAATCTTGTGTTCCTCAAGGTGGACTCCCCCCCCCCAATAACATACTGCTGAACAAAAAAGATGCAGAATAAAGCAGATGAAAATTTGATAAGGTAAACTTCCCTAAATCTTATCACTAAGCCTTTACCTAAAGCACAAGGTCTAGGCCAATCAAAAAACAAAACGAAACTGTTGTCCTTATTACAAAAACATGTTTGTCGTCTTCCTCTGTCACAGCTGTGTTTCTATATCTGGCCAGGTATAGTGATGACAGTCCGTTCAGCAGCTAGGGAGGTCTAGGTGAGAACCTTTAGCCCACAGCAATCATGTGTTATCCAATGGTGCCGAGCTGCTCCTGAGTCACCAAACTGCTACCTGCAGTCATCCTTATAGTCATATGAGAGAGCTGATTGCTCTGCCTGAGGACATACAATGACCAAGTGCTAAATTCCTGATCTTCTCTCATAAACACTCCTCCTCCTCCCTTCCTATCAGTATTCCGGGACATACTGGTGACCTGGGTCACCCCATGAAATAATCATATACTTTTTCTTTACAGTGATGGGAAGAACTCATCCTTTACATGTTAGACAAGCGCTCTACCACTGAGCCACACACACACACACACACACCCCAGCCCAACAATAATACACCTTAAAATAAAATACTGAAAACAGGAGTGTGTCAGCAAACCTGTAATCCCAATACTTGAGAGGTGGAGGATTAAAGTTCAGGAGTTCAAAGCCACCCTCGGCTGTATAACAAGTTTGAGGTCCACACAGGCCACATGAAACTCTGCTTAATAAAACCAAATACATAATAAAATAAATGTTCACAATTGTGTAGTAGTGTGATGTACATGGAATTATTTCTATGGAGATTCTTAAAGACTTGGTCCAGCCCTGTTGTGAGAGAGGTTAGTTGCTAAACTCTAATATTCAAGTGGAGGGGCGGGATCTTAGCAGTCAGGTATTTTTGTGTATGCCTACTCAGGGCTGGCATTCTTGGATTATTCTTTTGTTTTTTCAGAAAGCACATATGGATCCTTATCCCCCACCCCCACCCCCACCCCAACCCTGGCCCCTGCCAGTGGGGACTTTTCTTTATTGTTATTTTTAAACCTGAAGGGAGTTTTTCAAAGCAGCATTCTTGAATTCCAAACAAGAACATTCTGTTAGCAGAGCCTGAAGAACTGTTTTTTTCTGTTTAGACATTCTGTCAGGTGCTTTTCCACCGTCTTCCCCCGCCATCCTTTGGGTGATAGGAGGGGAGCGATGGTATTTGGGGTTTCAGCGGCGCTGCAGGCCTGTGGTCTTGAAAATTAGTCATTATGTGGGGCGTGGGGACCAGGGAGAAACCCAGAGAAGCCAGTCTTCCTGTTTCACACAGATGAAGGTAGATGGAGTGACATTTATCTATTTATTGTCCTGTGTTCTCGTTCTCTGTCTGTACAGTTATTTCCATTTTCTGTGCTCCTAATTCGTGCTGAGGTCATGAAACTAGGTGTGATTTCAAAAGCACTATCTGAAGCAGCTGTCACTAGCTTTCCACGCTCGGCCTAAACTTGAGTTTCCTCTAGTTGGAGCTTTTACAAGCTAGAACTCACCGGTTCAGGACCAGTTCCTCTAGGGAATGCTTCCCCAGCCCCAGGCTTCTTATTTCTGAGTGTTGAGCAAGGCAGGCATATGGAGTATTTTTGGTTTGGCCATTCTGCCTGTCTGCATGGTACCTGGAAGAACACTCTGCCCATAGAAAGCCTCACATCTTCACAAAAACCTTCTTATATTAGTTGGTGTGTGAGATCCCAGTCAGTGCTCTGTCAGCATGTAGAAAAAACAAAAAACCTACCTCTGCTCTGAAGGACAGGCAGTTCTCTTCCACAGAGAGAAAACACTGACTTGTGAGTCATGGCTCCCAGGCCAGATTGTCTGTAACTAATAAATCACTTGACCTTGGTCAGATAATCTAACCTGGGTCTATTTTTCCTCATCTGGAGAATGAGTTCAAGGAAACAGTTTCTAAGATCTCTTTGGTAAATAAATAAATAATGGTTCTTCTCACTGAGAGAAAACAGCAAATTCCCAGGCAGGAAAGCAGTACTAAACGAGGCACCTTGGCTAAATTATAGGCTTCCCAGGAGGCAGCATGGTTAGGTGGCCTGATACCACTTCAGCACTGGCCGAGCGTGTGGAGATCCTGTATGCCACCATTGGGAGAGCTACTACTTTATACTTTAGCTGGCAGGTAGAGCATTCGCAAGGTTTTGAACAAGGAATGATCTCAAGGTTGGTGTGGGCAAAGGTGCAGGGTAGGAGGCCATCTCATGGAGGTGCAGCCGCCTCACTGGTGTGCACACCACAAAGGATAAGATAAGAATTTGTGGTCAGGAGTTGGAGAGCTTGGATTGGAGGCAGACATTTGGAGACTCTGAGCCAAAGGAAGTTGTAGCCCACAACTCAGGAGCAGTCTTTGTTGGTCTGTGTGGGTGGACATTCTGACCAGGCTTCTCCCAAGACATTGTGGCATCTCTACATGTTTTCTTTGTCTCTGGTTGAGTGGCACTGTTTTCAAAGAAGATAAGAGGAGCTCAGTTCCCCGGGGCCAGCTGACAAGCTTAACTTCTCAAGTCGTGACTTGTCTGGTTACGGACCTAAACCTGTCCATTTGGACTTGTAATTAAGTTTCTCTTACATGTTATGCATAGTAATTTCAGGCATCTTAATTATCAGTGTAATAATCGGGAGGTTTCTGTGTTTTATGGTTCAAGTCAGTACCAGTTTTCCTTGCTTTTAGCTACATAATAAGTTCTCTTACAAGAGCACAGCTCACTGTACAGCCTGCTTTAACTGCTAAGTAGCTGGGATGGGATGATGTTTTTCTTTGCAACTTTTTAATAAGAAGTTTTAAACTAAATAAATAAGCAGAATACTAAATAATAGACCACACTCAATGGTAGACTTCAGGAGATGCAAAACCTGAATTCATAACTGACTGCAGAGAATATTTTCTCAGTTCTGTGACTAATATGCTTGAGTTCGATAGGTACAAAATTCATTTGGTTATAAGGATGGAAGCCTGTGTTGAAATGGGTTAGGTTTAGAATTTTGCTTAAAATGTACTTGGCCATGTAACTGAGGGTGTTCAGCAGTATATTGGCTCAAGCGAGACCCAGGGGCTGGCTGAATGCTGTCAAAATTCCTTTTCTGGCTCTTCAGGTAGTTTTCCTCTGTATGTTGGCTCTATTTTCACTAACAGCCTCAGATTTACATCTTTGGACCTGAGAATCCCAAAGAAAGATGGGTCTTTCTCCATCCACTTTCCATACAGCAATTTCAGGGAAGCCTCCAGCACATGTCATCCCCTGAGTCAGTCACTGTGGCCTGAGAGATGGAGGAACTTCAACCTGCTCAGCCACACACACACATCTGGAGTGGCGGGTCATGAGGTCTCCTAAGGGCAACTCAGCGGAATCACAGAGGGAAAGTGCTTCTCAAGAAAAAACAACTGAAAGAAAGGGAAGAGATGTAGCGATGGTTTTCCTGCCTGGCCCACAGTCAGGACAAATCTCTCTCACCTGCCAGTCCCACAGCCCCTCAGACCCAACCAAGTAAACACAGAGACTTATATTGGTTACAAACTGTATGGCCATGGCAGGCTTCTTGCTAACTGTTCTTACAGCTTAAATTAATCCATTTCCATTAATCTATACCTTGCCACGTGGCTTGTGGCTTACCGGCATCTTCACATGCTGTTTGTCATCGTGGCGGCTGGCAGTGTCTCTGACTCAGCCTTCTACTTCCCAGCTTTATTCTCCTCCTTGTCCCGCCTATACTTCCTGCCTGGCCACTGGCCAATCAGTGATTTATTTATTGACCAATCAGCAACACACTTGACATACAGACCATCCCACAGCAAAGAGATGCTAGTCAGCAGAAGCCGCTAACAACGTCTACTCAACACCAAAGCGTGAAGCCTAAACACTAAACATGAAATAGAAGTCTTATTACCGGCTTATGTGTAGAGGACTCTACGTTTATGATCTGTTATTCTGTGTTCACTGTGATCTTTGTGGGGTAGCCATCCCAGACACCACAGTGACACCTCCCCAAGCCTGGCTTCTGAATAGGTCAGACTAAAATGACTGTCAAAGGAACAGGCATTGCTCAAAGATCCACTTAAGGTCCGACGGAATAGATGTCGTCACTTACAGGGATTTGGCTCAGTAATCATACGGTTGCCACCAGGCCAGAAAGGAACCAGGAGAAATGGTTTGGGTACTCCAGTGTCACCAGAAAATGGGAAGTACAGAGATTTGAAGAGTAACCACAGGTTAATAAGAGAGTCTGGGAGAGACTGAAAGAGAAAATTCATAAGTAAACACCTGTGTTGAGGGACACACCTGATGCATGGCGGGTGCTGTTCCTCAGCCTCTTCCTGTATGCATGCATGCAGGTGAGCATCCTGTATGTAGCACACCCTCGGCCTGGCAGCTCCTGCCCTGCAGGGAAGCCTCTTCACAGAGCCAAGTCTCTGGCTTTTTCACCTAGTATGCCTACAGGCTATGTCTGGCTGGAAGTGTCTTTGATAACATAAACAATAAAAATGCTTAAATTAGGCACTTGTCTGACCAAAGTGATGTTTTGCCACTGTTTTAAAACCACAGTGATATGAGTTACTAGATTTTCCCCCTCCCTGATTTATAGCCAGTCTGCTGAGTTCATTAAAAAAAAATCCCCTAAATCTCTAGATCTTTATGTAACATGTGGGTGAAAATAGATCCAGCAAAAGAGCAGAGAGAAGATTTATTTAAAACAACAATAACATTAACTACTACTCACCATATATATGAATATATTTGAGGCAAGCCTGATAATCTTATTTATCAAAATCATCAGAATTTCAGTATTGCTCAGAAAAACATAGGAACCATGATATTTTTCTTTGCTTCGTGGCTTATGATAAAAATGTTTTCAGTTTGCAAATGGCAATTAGAGTCCTCAAACAAAGCAACACTTAATACATCCCCCAGTCCTCTGTTCTTAAAATAGGTAGAAAAACTCAACGACAGAGCTTTCCATGGTTGTATGAGAGTCAGGACCCCACTCTCCTTGTAAATAATGTTCAGTGTTTGGTCCGTGTTTTTGTATGAGAATGATTCTCTCTTTACAGTCATTTGGGCTGATGACTTGAATGTAGTGTTCCCATTTTCCTGACATTCCAAGCTGGCTATCTGGCCTACTGTAACCTCAGGGATGACTCTTTGGAGCCTCATAGGATGAAGGTCTGCTGAAGATGGTTTGGACCTAGACTCCCCTCAGGACTGGGGCTCTGCCACCTGTCAGTGCATATGTCTGAGGCCCACGAAGTGAACCCCCTGCATCTGACCTGGACTTAACGCCTCCTTCCCTGTCATTCTCTGACTGCTACTCTTAAGCAAGCCAGAGCCACCTTTACTTTGCCTCTTGCAGCTGTTATTGCAAAGACATCTGTCTTGGGTGTTGAAGCAACTCCTGACATGCTCCCCGGTGCCGGGGCGTGGTGAGGTTTCTCCCCGGCTTGGGTGGCAAGACAGGCTGCCACATGGTTTGCTTGCTACTCCAGCCCAGGCAGCATGGATTGAGGGCTTGTGTGGGAAGATTTGGGAAGCCTGACAAACAAGGAACTAAGATCACCAGCAGCTTTCACCCTGGCTTCATTTCAGACCTAGGGAATGTTTTGTCAGATCTGCTTTTATGTTAAGGGAAAACCCAAACCCTAGACTGTGTGTGTGTGTGTCTGTGTGTGTGTGTAAAATATTTCAGTGCAATTCTAATAATGCTCAAAAACTGGATTTGCTTTGGAAGAAAGGGGACAAGGAAACATAGAATTCAAAATTTATTTCTGAAATCTGTTAATAAAGCATGGCATGGGATACATTTCTGTTCTGGTTACCTTTTCTTAAATCTAGCCATCATTCAGTTTGTCCCGGGCTAGCCCGCATGACAGACAGCTGCTCCCGAAGCTCGCGTTCTCGGGAGTCATGTGCTCTGTGCTCTTTTGCCCCCCCAGCCTGCCTGGGTCCCATGGCAGAGACCCCAGACCCCGAATGTGGGGACAAGGATGAGCTCGTGCTGTTGAATGAGATTTTCAGTGCCTCCTGCCTGGACGAAGGGGAGTTCAGTCGAGAGTGGGCTGCCGTCTTCGGAGAGGACCGGCTGAAGGAGACGGCCCCCGTGGGGGCCCAGGGAGAGCCAGACCCCAAGCCCCAGACAGGCTCTGGATTCCTTCCTTCGCAGCTTTTAGACCAAAACATGAAAGATCTACAGGCTTCTCTCCAAGGTAGGTAGCACAGTGACTAGAAACTTCTGGTGTTTTGCTTGTCCATTCCTTTCCCCCCCCTTTGATATAAAAGTTTATTTGTTCTTTGTGGTTTTGTCTGAGTATGCTTTCTGTATTTTTACTTTATAACCAGTACCTTTTTATTTTATTATTAGTGATGGTATGTTTTTGTAATTTTTTTTTACATCAAGTGACTTTTTAGCTGAAATCTCCAAATCACACCCCAACTTTCAAGACGTAGTGTCAGGCTCAAGATCAATTGTTTCTCATAATTTTCTCCCTCTGTCAGTACTTTCTTAGGAAAGTTAGGGGAGGTCCTCAATCTTACTTTCTCAATTGGATTTAAGCCAGTTTTGTGGCATGCATGAGAGGATCTTGCTTCTGCAGTTCAAACCCTGTGGCCTGGCCACCCCTGACTGCCCGGACCTGCACCTCCCATATACCCATGAGATGTGCTGCCTATATTCCTGTAAACATGTTCTCTTTTTAGGTGCAAAGTGACATTCCATTGGACCTGTAACTTTGTCTCCTCCTTTATATTATACTCACTCTACCTCTCTTTACACCTTGACCCGTTCCTACCTCATGTTTGCCCCAATTCAGCAGTTCCTGTTCTGACTACTGCATACAAAGTCAACCCCCATCGCAGCCTCGAAACAGACAATTTCCACCCTGACCAAAAGTGCTCTTCACTCAGAAGAGTTCAGTGCACCAGGGCTCAGCATCAGGCCACATGCTGGTTGAGCGTTGCTGGTGTGTTCCCCCCACCGTGATTCAAAGTTCAAAAACAAAGCTCAGTGGTGAAGTCTTGAGTTTCTAAACTGGGTCTCGAGAAGGAAACCGTTTTTTTCTAGTGTGAATTTTTTCTTCCTCTCATGTTACGTAAATCATGAAGACAGGAATTACTCCTATTAAGAGATGTTCAAATTCTTTTGGTTTTTCTATGAACTTAAGCTATCTCCTTAATAAACAACGTGTTTATCTGGCACTTACAGTGGAGAACAAATGGGAGAGTGGAATGATTAAGTAATTATGGGCTATTACAGCCGTAGGTCTCGGGAAATGAGATCATTCATACGGGAGCTGGTGGGCAAGACAGAAAAAGAAGTCCTCCCTTTTTTATGAACTACCTTTTCCCTTTGATTCTCTCTGTGAATCCTGTTTTGCAGCTGTCTCATGTATTAGCAGGCACGGAGTTGGAGGCCGCAGGGATAGAGAGGATGCTAGAAGTGTCTATTTCCACCTCTGGTTTCACCCTCCCCTTCCCTGGGTGAAGCCCAGTGAACAAGTCTGTCAGTCTTTTATCCTAACCCTCTTGTAAGAGAGGACCTGACAGGCATGGGAGACTGCAGAGGCCAGATCTTCAGCCCACGCACCTCTGTGAGATTCTGCCGCGCCTCCAGCTTGCTGCAGAATGATCCCTACAAGGCCCGCAGCTTTGGGGACCTGGGTGCCGTGCTGCGGCAGGGAGCAGTGGTGGCTAACAGTTACTGCAAGAGTGAGAAAGCAGGGTTCCAAAGCCTCTTCCTGGACAATGTGTGAAGAGCTCTGGTCAGACAGAACCCAAGAGCTGTAATGGGGGGGGGTAACTGTGGGCTTTGCACTTGCTTCGACCCGAGAGAAGGCACCTAACCACTTGTGGGACAAAGGAGGAAGGTGTTCCGACAGTAAGAGAGAGATGCAAGGTGTGACCTGGGAAGGGAAAGAGGGTCCACAAAGGGAGGCCATTCGTTTCCCAGGCACACAGTCTCATTTGAGGTTGCCGTCCTAATGCCCTAGCAAGGTGCTCCCTCACTAATACGCATCTTTCCGGTCCCCCTTTGTGGAAATGCACCTGTGAGCACAACAGGCAAGGCTCTCTGCCTTCCTGCAACTCACTTTCCAACGGGGCAGCAACAGGGAATGATAGACAATGAGAAAATTAACACAGTAGGGTAGAGAGTGATCAGTGGTCGTCAGGGGAAGACAGAGCTAGGGAGAGTCAGTGTTGTGGGATGGCAGGGGAGCTAGACAGGGTCTTGCTGGGAAGATGAGAGCCAAACAAGACTTGAGGGGATGAGAACTAGCCATGGGGAGGCTTGGGCAGATAACCTTGGTTGACCCCATAAGGTGAGAACATGCACAGCATGACAAGGTCTGCAGGAAGAACATTCCTTGGAGTCGAGTTGGCAAGAGTGAGAGGTATGAAGAAGGGGAGGGGTGCTCCAAGGCTGTGAAGGTCAGACAGCATTATAGGCTGGACCGTATATGCCAACAGAAGCTAGACTACATGGGGCATGGGCATGCTGGGCAAATCTCCAGCCTCCTTTCGGCAGCCATGTTGAAAACCACCACAGCACCTCTAGCCATCAAACAGTAAGCTCTGCTTTGTCATTTAGCGGCATCATTTTGGTTGTTGTAGTCTCCTCTTCCTGTGGGCTTCTAGCAAGACTAATGTTAAAGTTACTCGGTGACTATGGAGTTTCCTTTACTTTGTAAATGGGTACCAACAGAATGCCTAGAGGATTCAAAATATCAAGGGGAAAAAGTGTCTACATGGTTGAAAAAAAAAAAACAAAAACAAAAACAACAGCCCATTCATTGACCACCACCGCTCCAGAATCCAGAATGGGAGCAGCTTTCATGCTACCCAATGCTGCCCTTGATTTAGGGAACTTTCCAGATGTGTGTGGTATAGATACAGGAAGGTTGCTTGCAGTGGCTTGCAAATGTTGCACTTTAAAGGCTTCTGTCAGGATTCCTCTCATCCCCAAAATAAGAAAGGATGAATGTTAGCCTAAATTTTTTTTCACTGCATCTATGGTTGAATAGAAAAGCCATCTGATATGTATGGGTAGTTGTATGTAAATGATAGTTTAATGATGACTATTAAACCCTGGCCACATTATATTAAGATGGATTCCTTTGGTTAATCAGATCGTGTCAAAACCTAAGTTCAGTAACCGCTGAGATAATTAAGGAATTAAACTAAACATGGGGAGGTGGGTCATGCTGTCATATTGGCTCAGTGGCATTGTGTAAGAGGGAGTGGAGTCCAACTTTATTTTGTAGCTGCCCTCTTCCTCCTCATACTGTAGCACTGGCAACTCTCTCTGCAGCTCCCTGGGTTATTACCCCATATTTAAGTAAGTGGGATGTTGGTCTAGGCTTCTTATCCCAGCAGCATCTTATCTGTGGGTTGGCTCCCATCTCTGAGAGGCTAAGCTGTAAAGTCAAGTAATTCTGTGACTCTTCCAGCCGTAGACAGGAAGATAATGCCAGCCTGTGCTCAAGACAGCACTGCTGGATGCCAAGCACCATGCCCTCTCTTTACCTGTGTCAATTTACCCATTTAACCTGCTGCTTCCCAGGCGAGTGCTGTCACCATCGACACTTTAGAGACTAGAAAACCAAGGAAGGAAGCAGTCTGTTGGCCCAAGGTCACTCTTTTCGGTAAAGGCAGGCAGACGTTGAACCTGAACCTGGGCAGCAGTCTGACTAAGCAGCCCATGCCTGCCACTAGGACCGTTGTGACCTCTCAGTGCCATGTCTGATAGCATAGGTAGCTGTCTCCAGGCCCTTCAGGCATCTGCTGCCACTCGAGCAGGGCTTATAGTGATCAGCCCGGCTGTGAGTTCCCTGGTTTCACACAGGAATCGGGACACTGGGGCACCAGGGTAGACAACAGGATAAATGGAGTTGCAAAGAGACAGGGTCCTTGCCCAACAAAAATTGAGTGATGGTCCAGAATAGAATATTTGAAAAGGGGTCGTCAGAGAAGTCTCTAGGGGTAATGTTTGAACACACCTGTACTTGTCCTGGCTCCCTGAAAGGACTGAGGTGAGGCATCTGCAGGGTCAGGGGGTCAGAGGGCAGAGGTGGAGGGCTCTGGAAGCCTCCAGTCATTAGTGATCTCCATACTTTCATTCTTTATCTTTCTCCTTTTCTTCCCCCTCTTCCTTCCGCTCTCCCTTCTCTTCAATCTTCCATCTCCTAGAATGGTTTCGGTCTGCCTTCCCTCTGGCCTCCTCATTCTGTCCCCCAGCACTCTGGGGGACTACAAAGGAAGAAAGCAAGTGTGCTCCCCTCTTGCCTAGTCCAAGCTGTGGGCGTTCACAACAAAAATCACATGTCTGATCAAGTCATTTTAGAATTTTGGAGAATCCATTTCAGCTGAGATTTCTGAGTGTCTGGAGGTACTGGCTTGAGAGGGGTAGCCTAGCTTGGTTCCCGTTGCTCTGATAGAGACCAGAATGAAAAAAAACCTGTGGATGAAAGGGTTTCTTTTCTTTTACACTTGCCCTTCACAGGTAATTATTGAGGAAAGTCGTGGCAGGAACTCAAACAGGAACCTAGAAGCAGAGCCATGAGGAATACTGGCTTGTTCTCCCTGGTGTACACTGCTTGCCTCCTCCCTTCCCTCCTTCCCTCCCTCCTTCCTTCCTTTCTTTCTTTTAACTAATTTATTTATTTTACATCCAACTGCATTTCCCCCTCCCTTCTCCTCCCATTCTGTCTCTCTGGCTCGGCTCAATCCAGTCCTCCTCTGTTTCTGTTTAGAAAGGAGCAGACCTCCCCTGGGCACCAACAAAGCATGGCGTATCAAATTGCCGTAAGACTAAGCACCTCCCCTTGTATTAAGGCTGGGCAAGACAATCCAGTGTGAGGAGTAAATAGGTTCCCAAGAGCCAGCCAAAGCGTTAGGGCCAGCCCCTGCTCCCACTGTTAGGAGTCCCACAGTAGACCAAATCAGCCTGCTCTCTTATAAAACCCAGAACCATCTGCCCCAGAGTGGCACCACCCACAGTGGGCTAGTCCTCCCCTCTTCAACCATTAATCAAGAAAATATTCCCATAAGCATGTCCACAGGTCACTCTCATGGTGGCAATTCCTCAGCTAAGGGTCCCTCTTCCTAGGTGACTATTTTGTATTAAGCTGACAAAAATGAACCAGCACATGTGGCTAGGACTTCCTGTACCCATGAAATGATGAGAAAATTATGCCTTCCTAGGGCTTCGAAATATGAGTAGGCAAGCCAGCCAGAGAGTGCTGACCAAGCAGACACTGAGGAAGGTTTGGAAGCCTTTTCAACGTTAAAAATTGAATTTAAAAGTAGACTCCAATACAGGAAAGATTACCAGCTGCTCAAGATAAATGCTCCAGCAGATCTTTCAGCTTTGGATTCTGCGAAGCAGAGCTGAAGCTCTCCCTGGAGTCACAGAATCACAGAGCCTTGTGTTCCTGCAGGGTAGTCTTCAGTTTTGCCAAGTTCTCAGATGCTGTTACCATCTGGGTGGGCTTTAGGTTTGGGTTATCGAAAATAAACCTCAGGCTGAGCTCATCTCTTTCCCCTCCTGGGTTAGCCTGGTGCCAGGTAACTAACATTTCCAGTACTCATGGAAAAATGTCAAGGAAAAGAGAGCCGGGTGTATTTATGGCATGAACACAGCGTGGGCACTCTGCTTGGGACAGTGGGATTGTTAACTCCATCGGGGCAGCCGACCTTTCTGGGCCTGCTGAGCAACAAGAAGGTAGAACTTGGAGAGCTGCAGGATTCAAATGCCTCTGGTGCTATATAGAAGGAACCTTCAAGACCAACTCCTCCACCCACTCTGTAGATGAGGAAATCCAGGAGCCTCAGAAGGTCATGTGCCTTGCCAAGTTCTTGCACTTTCCACCACTGTAGTGAGGGCGAAATACTCAGCTTGGTTTACAAGATCCTTTAGAACCTAGCGCCAGTTTCATGGCTGCCCACAACTCCCACACCTTTACTTAGCATGACTCAATGACAACTGTGCCAAAGAACCAGTACACTTTTATAGATGGTAGTGCCGAGATATAGACCAAACTGTCCTGGAACTCATTAGGTAGCCAAGGCTACCCTCAAACTCTTAGTAATCCTTGTGCCTCAGCCTCTCAGTGCTGGGATTACAGACATGCACCACCATACCGTGAATTATATTTTCTCTTCATCCACTGGACTCCAGTCGTACTGAGCTTTAGTGCACCCAGATCTTTCCACCAACGGGGCCTTGGCACACGTTCTCCTCAGAGCATGCCATCCACACCTACACATGCATAGTGCTATACTTGGCTGACTTCCCCAAAGCCTCAGTCTCAGTTCATCCACACCCCAGCAATCTACATTAGCTCCTGCTGCTCCACACTTCCATTACACCCTGTACTTAAATCACCCTCTTACCTCACCTTATGGAAAAACTGATTTCATTTGTCTCTTCCTCAGGTTGTCATAGAAACAGGATCCACAATTGTGCTATTCACCATATTTTAGATCATAGCTCAATGCCTAGAATTCAGTGGATGTTTAAAAGATGCTTGCTAGAAGGATGGATGGGTGCATGGGTGGGTGGGTGGCAAGCAATAAGAGAGAGAGAGAGAGCACCTGGCAAATGACAGGATGCTGGGTCAAAAGGTGACAAGCCTAAGATGTGAACTCCTTTAGATAACACGTTAGCAGGTAATCCTCATACATGCTGAGGTATACAAAAATGTGAATTCAGCGTAGCTCCACTGAGAACCTGCTCTCTAGCTTTGCTATTACTTAGTTTTACCCACAAGATCACAGTTCACTTGTGCTGCAGTCCAGTGAGACAGGAGCCTTACAAACACCTTGCAGGTGTGCAGTGTACCTGAGGGGCTTACGGCCACCATTGCTGTGCTTTTCCGATTTTGTCCTTCATAGCCAATCCCCCGCCCCTGAGGCCCTCGGGCTGAGATAGCGACACTGCCTGGGCCTTTTGCTTTAAGTGGTGAGGGACATTCACAGCAAAGTGTTCTCTGGCCCATGTGCTTTGGCTCTGCTTGCTCCTCTTGCTGGGCAATGTTAGTTCTGGCTCGCTGCTATTTCCCCATGTGTACGCAAAGGGAGCAGGGCTGCTCTAGCAAGTTTTTCTGTGTGTTTCTGCAAATGGGTAGCACATTGACATATCAAAGGAACCCAGAGCTGGAAGAGCTTGTTTGTTCCTCAGCTTGGAGCTCCCTCCTGTCTCCATTCTTCACTACCTCTCTCTTAAAAGAATTTCTCTGGAGGTAGGGAGACATCTTTCTGGCCACACCTATGTGTTTAAAATGCCTCTGCCAACTCTCACTGACTAGGGAGCAGTTGATGGCAAATGCTGGGATATTAGCAGCACTAAGTTCTCTCTCAATAGCAGTTTTTCCTGACAGAAGCCAAGACATTTGAAATCTGGTTGTTGTTCCATCCATAATCTCCCTCATAGCATCCTTCCCCTAAATAATTTCAGAGCTATATAAAGGAGGTTGAAATTGCCTTAGAGATTTGTTCAATAGCTGGTATCACATCGGTGCCATTTTATCTCCCCCATACCCATAGTCAAGCTGCTAGATGGATGTGAAGGCATGAGTGTGACTCTATGTACTGGCTGTTAATTGTGCATACCATGGGGAGGCGGAGTCATGATGCACGTATGTCTTTAAAATTGCTGTGGAACACTATCACACCATCTCAGCTCCCAAAGAGGAGATGGCTTCAAGTTCTTCCTCTTGCATGTGTGTTCTCTGCTGTGAAGAAGCCTCCCCTTGTAGAGTCTCAGCATTGTTTGTGTAGCTTCTGACTGTAGCTGAGCAATACCCAATAGTACCCGGTCACAGAGGTACCCCCAGTCAGTGGGACGACGTTTGTAGGCTGGGGGTATAGTTTAGTGATAGAGCATTTGCCTAGCATATGCCCAGCATTTGCCCAGCATCCCCTGAAAGAAAATACATTTTTTCCTTTATAAAGAAATCTTGCATCATCATCATCATCATCATCATCATCACCACCATCATCATCATCCCTTTACGTGGTATGCTTGAAAATACAATTTAGGGTGCTGAAAAGATGGTTTAGCCACTAAGAGTAGTATTGCTCTTGCAAAGGGACTAAGCTTGGTTCCCAGTACCCATGTTAAGTAGCTCAAAACCACCTGCAACTCCAGTTTCAGGGGGATCTGATGCCTCTGGACTCCACAGCATCCACACTCACTCGCACATACCCACGTACAGAAACAGTCATACACAAAATTAAAACAAGTCTTTAGGTAAAGAGAAAATGCAGTTTATTTTGCTGGTGCTTTTCAAATGAAACAGTAATACAGATTCATTTGTAAGTTTTCAAGTTGCATGTTCCATACAGGGAGGCAAGCTCTACCGTAGAGTGCTTCCTGCTGCCTTGAGGAACATACCCCAGTTTCATACGACAAAAAACACAGTGAGCCGAATCCCCCTCTTTACTCCAGTGTTCTTGATAGCTGTTCTTGGAAAAGAATGCCATGCATGTTTTGAGGTAGGAAGCATTTTCTTGTTGAGTTCCCATTATCAAATGGCACATGGGGGTGAGGGAGGCATCGACTCCTGTACTCTCCCCACAGTTTTCTCCCGACTTGATTCAGGTTCTCTCTGGAAGTGGCACCTCTGTGAACTCATTCAGAGAGCACAATGAGATCCAAGAGCCTAAAGCTACAAACTTTCTTGTGGTTGTCTAGGAAGATGAGGCCCTGAAGTAGGCTCCTCTGCTTCCTAAATGGGCCCATCTGTAGCTAGAGTTTTCCTGCCTGGCCCACAGTCAGGACAAATCTTTGTCACCCATCAATCCCGCAGCCGCTCAGACCCAACCAAGTAAACACAGAGACTTATATTGCTTACAAACTGTATGGCCGTGCCAGGCTTCTTGTTAACTGTTCTTATATCTTAAATTAATCCATTTCCATTAATCTATACCTTGCCACATGGCTCGTGGCTTACCGGCATCTTCACATGTTGCTTGTCATGGCGGTGGCTGGCAGTGTCTCCCTCCGCCTTCCTGTTCTCTCAATTCTCCTCTCTGTTAGTCCTGCCTATACTTCCTGCCTGGCTACTGGCCAATCAGTGTTTTATTTATTGACCAATCAGCAACACATTTGACATACAGACCATCCCACAGCACCCATCTCCATGCTCTGGCCCCGCTGACCTCCTAACAAACATGTTGATCCAACCAGCCAACAGGCCATCCAGGGCGCTGTTCCCTAAACTTACATTGGCCTCAAGGATTCCATTTCAGTCAGTCAGCTCCTCTAACCAGCTCACAGATGGCGTGGGGAAAGCATCTCTAACTGGCTTACAGGTGATGTGTGTCAGGAGACAGGCTGTAGGGTTGGAGGGAACGAGACGCAGGTTGCTGGTGGGCGGGTGTGATGACTATGAAGGACTACAGAGAAGAGGGGGACTGTTACCAAGTTAGCATTGCCTCCTCTCAGCCTTTCCTGTAACTGGTGCTATTGGGCACACATTTGCCCCACGACTTTCACTTTCCACATTTACTGTTTTTTATGTGATTTGGGTCTAGAAGGAAAATGGTTAAGGGCCAATTTTCTAGGAACTGGGGAGGTTTTGTTATTCTTGGATCTCACCAAATACTGGTCATTTAAAGTTGTTTTATTGGAGTATAATTTACATGCCATAAAATTCACTAGCTGTAAGAGAACAGGTCAAGGATTTCTCGTAAATTCATATGGCGAAGTTGGAATTCCAGCATCCCAGAAGGCTCCTATGACACCTGAAGCATCTGATTGTATATGAATCATGCTGACTGTATGTTTAAGTACCGTTCCAATGAATAGCAATGGTGTTTAAAACCCTTTCTGGTCTCCATTGTCTTATACCAAGGCAATGGGTCGCAGGCCATCTATTTCATTACTTGTCAGTCTTCATTATAAAGTCTGTGTACTGCCCATCTAAAATGAAGTACATCTAGCTAGTGAGTATGAGGCCATATGGACTGCCAAGTACATCGTTGCCATCTCTTATGATAACACACCAAGAGTATGCGTCTTGCCATTTAAAGGGTGGGGGGTTTAAATACTTCGTCTTAATTCAAGAATCATATATCCAAACCCCCACTGTGTGCCTGTGTCCTAAATGATACAAAAATGAATAATACATGACCCATGGCTTCAAGGGTTCATGACTCCTGAATGTGGCAAAAACAAACTAATAAAAATAGCATAATTATATAATTGAGTCCACTGGAAAGTGTGGACATTATAATAGCAGGATAAACAAATGGTGTTCAATCATCATGTAATTTTTGTAGCATATAAAGAGTAATACTCTTGTGCTGGAAACTGTATTCCCTGACTGATCTGAACTCTGCAATCCAAACACAGTCTCTCTTGAGGACTTTGCTGGAGACTAAATTATTCCTTACAAAGAAATACAAAACACTGTAAGCAAGACCATCTCAGTAAGAGGAAGAGTTTTAGGCATAATGATTCTCATAGTGATGCCGTTTGAAGGTCAACATTTTAATGTGGGCTTAATCAGGAAACAGCTACCTGCCCTATGTTAAGTATTTTGGAGTGTTCAGAAGGAAAACTTTCATACCTCTTTCAAGAGATAATACTTTGAACACAAAGAACTAAAGCAGAGATTCAAATATGTGTGTGTGTGTGTGTGTGTGTGTGTGTGTGTGTTTGCGTGTGCGTGTGTGTGTGTGTGTGTGTGTGTGTGTGTGTGTATGTTGTGGAGAATGGGACTTGCTTCCCTAAAGCAAGAGTGCTGAAGGCCTCTACCCTGCAGGCAGGGCACAAGGGTATAATGCTGAGTTACACAAGCCAGATGACATTGTAAGGTATGGCATAAAGTTAACCCCACATAAGCTCTCCCCACTCATCTATTTGGGATGGACACTGCTTTTTATTTAACTGTATTAATTCAACTTGTCAATGTACAGGAAATAGATGCACACTACTCTCTTGGTAGAGATGTGTGGTTACGAGTTCTATTGCTATGTTTGTTCAAGTTTAAGCCTTCCTTATTTGTGACAGGAAACCATGATTCTTGGTTTTCTGATGTTTTTGGTGTGGTGATGAAATCGCCATACTCGACAAGAAAATGGGCATAAAACAAAAAAGGCAAAACAGTGTTCTGATACTAGCAACTTCTTGGTTGCTTTTCCAAGTCCGCTGTCTTCCTTGATTTCCCATGTATTTCAGTTGGATATGGTCCACTGCTTCTCCTGTCCCCTCAGAGTTTTCCCAGTCTGAGGAAGATGAGAGAAAGATCTTGTCACATCATCCTCTGCCTTCTTGCTGGAAGCCACCGCGGGTTAGAACCATATATATGCTCAGCAGCCGGCGGGGTGGGGTGACGGTTCCTGCTAGATCTAATGTCCTTTGGTTTTGAATATTAGGCTGGTCAGAGAGCAATGTCAGTCCTCATACTCCATGGCCAGCACCACAGACAAGCAATTCAAATGACAGCAGCGCTGCACTGAAAGGTAAAGCAGTCTCCCCCTCTCCCACGACAGCTGTCCTCCTTTCCAGCAGCCCTCTCACTCCTCCTGTACTTCTTCACTAGTGTGCATCTGCACACCCAGAGCTCAAGTGCAGGGCTGCGGGATGAGGAGTTAGGCATGATCCTAGAAATTACATTCTGACTTTTTTTCCTGGCTTACTGCCCTCAGTCACCATTCCCCTCATCGGACTCCTCTAATGAGGGGGCATCCAATACGTATATCTCTGTGTGATCCTTGAGATGATAAGCTGCAAATAGCAAAGCAGGAAAGACCACTGTGGTTTGCTGGCTTTAAAAATACCATTGTTCACCACATAAGGAATAGAGTTAGAGTGCCTCGGGAAGGGTGGGGCATCTGAGCTGTCAAAAGAGGTCCTTTCAAGTTTGTGAGATCTGCTCTCTTTTGGGACAGACCCCTGAAGTGAGCATCTGCTGGACAGAAGATCTCATGTGTATTCCCAGCTCTATCTCTGTTCCTTTGGTCATCCCCCCTCTCCCTTTGACCATAGGACATTAGAGGAAACGTCTGTCCCATTATCGTCAGAAAGTGTTCCCGTGGTGTTCTTTTAAGTGCTGTGCAAATAATTTGCACCTGTTTTTACTCCTAGCGGAGACCTGGGGATCTGAGGGTTGCCTTCAAGTGCAATCACCTGCCTTAGCTTCTAACTGCAAGGCTGTGATCACTCTCTGGGGACCTTCTCAGACCTTTGCAAGAGGTCAGGAGAAAGGGGAAGTAAGTGTGTAGCATATTTTCACTGGAGATAGCTTTAAGATATCTTGATACTCTCTATCAAGAATTGAGATAAACTAATCCGTCTAGATCAGTCTTGCCCCATACACTATCCTCACATGACCTCTAACATGATGAGTTGTGATTCTCTCCAGTCCACGGGTTGTGAGGGCTAACCACATAGAATTCAATTAAGGTTACCTGCGGTAACAACCTATTCAGAAAACTATTCTGACTTCTGGTGTTGCCTTTACTAGCTGTTCCTATGTGTACTTGTCATATCTCAAATCTGATGACATAATTAATACATACATTGATTCTGTCATTACAGAATAATGTACCTATTGTGTATTATGATTAGAAATAAGGAGATGAACCTAAAGTATAAAGTGCTTCATTAACTAGCTTCAGTGTCACTTTAAAGAATCAAAGATGGTTTATGTGACTCTGATCCCATTCTGTCCCTTCACTCTAGGCCAGTTTTGAGACTCTTTCCAGCCAGATGGCAAGCACATTCTTAGCTGCTCCCTGCTAGAAGGGCACCCTATTAGAGACATTTATTCATGCTTCTGACACCTCCACCTGTTGGAGAGGGGGTCGGGGGAGCCCAGATTACTGAGCCAGTGAAGTAGATGCTCACATGGAATGATTTATATGGGAGAGTCCCAGCTTGTTTATAAATCACTTGCATGAAACACTCTTGGAAATTCTCTCCTCATCTGGAAGACACTTCGGCTGTCTAACCACGGTATTTGGGAAGTCAGGGCGGGTGCTTTGGTGAAGGCGCGGTAGAGTGAAGGGCTCCAGTGAGGGGGTGAAGGGATTTCAAGCCTGCAAAGGGAAGGAAAAGCACCTCAAGGGCCTTTTGTCTCTGCCAGGCAAAGGTGGAAAAGGCAATGACCGGAATGGCAGAGAGGCTGGGCATGGGTATGACCTCCTCTGGGCCTGTGCCTTTGAAGGATGAAAAGGGAAACACCAGATTGCTCCTGACCCAGGGGACTTGAAGGGATCCCTCCAGCAGACACCGGAAAGCACCTTGCTTCTTCAGCCATCCAGTGTGATTTCTGAAATAGCCATGCTGTTTCCTGGTTGAGGCGAAAAGACAAGAGTGTACGGTGTTGAGCAGCCCACAGAGCTGTGGCTACAGGTGGTGCTTAGTTAACTTAGAACACAGCTCCTTCTTCATGGGCCCTCGGGCCACAGTTTAGGAGTGTCAGCCAGTCAGGGGTCACGGAATTTCCTAACTGTTAGATGCCAAGAGTCATGGGCTGCCTGAGCCCAGCATGGCAGGGGTGGTCCTTGAGAAGATAGTTTTGTTCATGTTTCTTCTTCTTTCCCCAGAGCCTGCCAAGGCTGCCTCGGACCTGACTGCCTGGTTCAGCCTCTTTGCTGACCTCGACCCCTTATCAAATCCTGATGCTGTTGGGAAAACCGATAAAGAACACGAATTGCTCAATGCATGAGTCTGCAACCTTCAACAGGGAGCCCTCGGGCCACTCCACAGCACCTCATCCAAGGCTTGCAGAAGTCTGACGTGCTCAGTATGCTGTTTTAATATTTACGTGCCATTTTAATAAAAGGAGAGGGTCAAGGCCCTGTTTCTATCGGTATAGATTTTTACTCTCACTTGGTTTGTCTGTTCTCCGTGTGCAGTGAACGATGGCGGAGGACGCAGGAGCAGTCAGCAGGCCACTGCTTGCTCTTGCAGACACCCCATCAGAAGCATTGCTGTGTCCGTACACCATGGTGCAATCCAAGTCTAACTTACACACCTGAATGTGGGCTCACACAATGTGTCCTCAGGGGCACCGGGAGGCTGACGATGTTTTGTGCTTACTTGTGTCCCATCGCCCTCAGAAGGGGCTTCAGGAAGATCTTCATCCTGCTCTGCATACCACCTTTCACTGAGCTCTGGTGAAGATCCATCCAGACAACCAAAGACACACAAAGACGCCCACCACACTTGACTGTGGCCACGTGCCACACTGGCAGAGGAGTTGGGCTTCGTTCCGCTCCGTGCCCTTTCTATGCTGCATATATGAACATCCTAATGTCTCCTTTCATGGTCTTCGTAGCTGAATTCAAAAGCATGTATTCCAGGAGCTGCTCGTAGCGTTTTCTTTAATAGCAAAACTTAAACATTAAACCGAAAACATCATTCGATACACAAGTTCAAGTCATGGCTTCTATTGGAGACCCTGCTGTGTGCTAGGAGGGGCACTGTGGATGGTGGGATAGAGGAGGCAGGTGGGCCCCACAGGCAGTTCTGAAGCTATTGACTAGACCCCAGGCATCCCCAAATAAGACAGCCAGGTTATATGGGCTGCACGGGATTTCTGTAGGATCAGGAAACAGCAGTAACGACAGATTTCTGTGTGGGCACATGAACAGCTCAGTGATACTGATAGAGTATCACTAACCCTAGAGTTGGCACTTACCCCCCTGGTCACAGGTTACCTGCCGTGTCAGGGTCCCACACATTCCCTGAAGTTCACGTACACTATGGCAATGCACTTAAGGTCCTGTGTGGGATGAGTGATGGTCCAGGGGAAGAAAGGTTCTCAGTGCTAGGCCAGGCCAGTGGCTTCTTCCAGGCCCTGTTGCCCATCTCAGAGAAGGCTTTCTGGGCCACTTTCAGAAACACAGGAGCACCTCATCAAAGGGCTTGACCACAGCTCTAAAAAATACTCTGAGGGCTGGAGACACAGACTGTTAGAGGTGCCTTCTCGGGATAGGAAAGGTAACGGTCTGGGAGCCAGGCGGGGCCTTAGTTCAGGTTTCGTTTCTGGCTTTGCTGCCCTGTGCAGGCTGTCAGGGTAACATTACTAGAATCTTCTCTAGCATATTTCTCAGCTCTGCGTTAATATACTTTGAAGTTGTCAAGAAACAAAATCAGAACCCCACCTCATACTCCTCTAAACATTGGCGTGGTGCCATCTCCCTAATCCACCATCTCAGGGCCTGTTTGCTATGTGGGACACCATGACAACTCTTCCCAGTCCTCAAGAGCTTCCTGACAGCTCACCTCCATCACTGGAATACCTCTAGATGCACCTTCAATAAGCCAAGGACTGAGCCCTACTGTCTCCCTGCAAGTCTGCCTCCTGCCCTACCTCTGCCTCTCTCCTTTAGCCAGGCCAGGATGGTGCCCAACCGAGCCTGGCCAGGTCTGTGCTTTAGGCACATGCCATTAGATGCTGCCATCCTAGAGATCAAGACCCTATTCAAAATCTGCCTCCAAGCAGCCGGAGCCCTAGAGTCGCCTTGGGAGCAATGGATCTGTGATTACCAGATCAAGTTGTCCCGTGTGGAGTGAGGACTAAGGGTCCTAGTTTCACCCTGGGCCACCTTTGTTTGCAGCTATGAAACACCCCCCGAAGTCCCCGTGAGGAGCTGAATCTGGAGGGCCTGTCTGCTCCATCCAGGCAGTGGGAGGGCAAGGGAGGTGGCCTTCTTCTGTTTTGAATGGGTTCCTCTAAACAGTAGGAGGCTGCATTTTAAAACTGATCAGTGAGTAGAGGAAAGAGGATCATGGTAGCTGGATAAGCTGCGCCACCAGGAAAAGGAAAGGGTTGCTCATAGCAGCATTTTCTCCCTGAGTTTTCTTTCTATTTCTTTGTGCAAAGGAAAGAAAAGAAAAAGACTCCGTCTCCTTTCCCATCTGCAATCCACTTGGGCAGCCTCTTGATCCCTTTGGAGAGGCGTGTTTTGATCCTGCTCACACAAAGCCCCTCGACCACGGCTCCTGTTCAAGGAGAAGCAGCTGCTGCTCGGTGGCCTTGTCGGTGGCCTGTGCACCGCCTGGCCGAGGCACTTCCTCTGGGACCCACCCCGAGCCTCCCTAAACCTGTTCCTGACATGAAGAAGACAATGTGTCTATACCCTGTTGGCCCACAGTCTCGCTTCTCCGTTTCCATCTCACATCGGGCAGCCAGCCTGAGCCACAGTTACCCTGGAGCTTGAGACAAAGATAGGAAGCCTCTTCATCGGGCTTCCCTTGGTTTTCCTGCTGTTTCTGGTGGTTTCAGTATGACCCTGGTCCCCCTCCCCTTCCCCCAGCGAACAGATAAAGAAACACACACTGGAAGGAGGGGCTGGGAATGATTCTCTTTATGCCTGCCTTCTTTTCCCAACTGACACCAGCCCTGGCTCTGGATTCGCTTTACAGATTCATTCCCCTCCAATTGTAATTTTAGAAATGTCAAGTTGATTTTGAGTTCTGGGTGAGTGAGAAAAGCACCCATCAGCCTCAGAATTAGAAATCACTGATTTAGAAAGAGCCAGGACTTTTTTTTTTTGGTTGGTTGCTGGAAGTTTTCGCTCGAGAAAACTGTTCCGCTTGAAGCTAGCACCCCTGGGTGTGAAGGAGAGGCAAATCCATTATGCTTTAGCCAATTTTTATAACTGGTTTGGGGCCAGGGCTGAGGGCCCTGAAAGTACTTTGTGAGGCCCCGCCCCTACCAGATGACACCTACCAAGCCCTTTTTGCCTTCTGCCCACTCCTGGAGTCAGCTTGAGTTCCCCTTTTAGGAGATGCTGCACCAAGACCCCACCCCAGAGCCCAGAGTCTCTGGCAAGGGCTCATGACTAAATACTAACACTGTTTGATTTTGCCAATATATCGGAGCCGCACCTGGCTTTGTGATCAACTAGTGTCCCCCACAAAGGACACAGTTAATCCTCTGCTTCCTGCTTTGATTGGAGGCAGCTTCCCCGCCCTCTGACTGGCGCTTTCTGTGCAGTGATGTCGGTAGGTCTCCTCAGCTTGGTTGGAAGATAGATTCCAGCGTGGAGGCAAATCCAAATGACTGACCATGGCTGCCAAGAATTCTGCATTGGGAAGGCTTCTAGAAAATGAGCAATGTTTACTAGAACCCATCTAGTTTATGATGGGTGTGGGGCAACCAACACTGCCTCAGACCTTGCCTTCCAGGGAGCTTTTAAACTTTCTTTTTATCAAAAGGAGCTAGTATTCTGGAACCTTCAGGGAAGGACATGTGTGATAAGAACAACAAAGTTCAGAGCCCAGTCAATACCAAAGCCCATCCCAACTCAAACTGACTTAAACATCAAACCTGTAAAACCAGCATTCAGGAGATGGAGGCAGGAGGATCATGAGTTCAAGGTCATCCTTGGCTATGTAGTCAGTTTGAGACCAGCCTAGATTAAATGAGGTCCTGTCTTCAATAAATAAAATCATATTTTAAATATATGACAGTAGGCTTATTGCTCAGGTGACTATTAAGTCTATAAACTTCAGACATAGTTGGATCTAAAGGTTCATATTTGCAATCTCTCTCTCCCTCTCCCTCTCCCTCTCCCTCTCCCTCTCCCTCTCCCTCTCCCTCTCCCTCTCCCTCTCCCTCTCCCTCTCCCTCTCCCTCTCCCTCTCCCTCTCCCTCTTCCTCTCCCTCTCCTCACTCAGCTCCAATTCCTCCATTTCTTCAACCCGTCAGACACTTCTTAGCAGATACGAAATGGCCACCAGTATCTCTAGTCCAAGTTTTGGAATGTACCTTGTGTGGATCCTGTATGTGCTCTTGATTCACTGGGATCAAAGGGTAGAAAACGGGTGTTTGATAAGCTCCCTCCAGGTAAAGTGGGATGCTCTTCCTAGAAGAAGACAGGATGGCGGCTGAGCAGAAGAAGGCACTACCGATTTGCCCTGGCTTCTCTACTGAAATGACTTCGAGGAGACGCTTGTCTTCCCAGAGGAGAGTGAGTGGACGGCAATATGTCGGTTAGAGAAGCCAACGGCCAGTGACTTGTTGAGGCTCCTTGCCTTCCAGTGCCTATAAGGGGCTATGGAGGACCAGAAGCCCTCTGCATCTGACACACTTGTATCCAGATAAGGAAACTAGGGACCACGGAGCCATCAATAAAATATTCAAAGTCAGTGGCATCCTGGGACTGGAACCCATGTGGTTGGACCCCAAGCCAGGGCTTCTTTTACATCCAAGTGTTTGCTAGAGATAACAAGCTATAAGAAAGAATACAAAGACAGGCAGAGTTCCTGTAAGAACCAATATTTATCCCCCCACCCCCACCCCCACACATTTCTTATTTTTCTTTTCAGAAGCCAGTCATTAAATATACCCTTTAAGGAAGGATTTAGGAAAGTAGTTTAGGGCAATAAACAAGAGTTTATCTCTGAAGGCAGAGATAAAATCTTCAAGTCAAGCCTCTGCTAGCTGTAGGTCATAGCCCTCTCTGAGGAAATAACAGTCCCCGTCCAGTGGAGTTACCACAGAGGAAGGACCTCAGTTCTAGGACCCTTCCATGGGGACCTCAGCTCCTAACAGCGCACCACTGTAGAAACAGGCATCACTGAGGCTTCCTCAGTTGCTGAGATGCTATTTATTAAAGTGAGGGAGGGAGACTGTCCTTTCTCAATGACCTTCCAGCAGACTCACCAAGCTCCATTTTCTTTCTGCGCTGTTTATCGACTCATTCCTAAATATCAAAGGAATGGAAGGGGGTGCGCCTGGAAAATCTTTTTTTTTTTTTTTTCTTTTTCAGAGCTGAGGACTGAACCCAGGGCCTTGCGCTTGCTAGGCAAGTGCTCTACCACTGAGCTAAATCCCCAACCGTGCCTGGAAAAAAAATCTAATGAAAAGCTCAAGATGTGGTTTCGTCGGTAGCACTAGGGTCGTGCTAGTGTAGCGCGCACGAAGCCTTCAGTCTGATCTGGAGTACCATGTAAAGTGGGCTTGGTGGAACACAATCCCAAAGCAGGAGGTAGAGAGAGAGGGTCACGTTCAAGCTCACCCTCAGCTACATAGCGAGCTCAAGGCCAGCTGGGGACTGGAGACCCTGTCTTGCCCCTCTCACATGAACATGTATGCGTGTGTGTATATATCTATATCTATATCTATATATCTATCTACATATAGATATTATGTAATTTTTAAAGAAAGCCTAATAAACAAGTGTTTGCTGACTTTCCCAGGAACTGGACAAGATTCTCTGCTGAGGCTGAGAGAAATGAAGAGGGTCCTGTGCTGGACCCAAGGGATACACTATAACACTCGCCAATTTTAAAAGGTTCTTTTTTTTATTTTGTTTTTTGTTTTTTTTGTTTTTTGTTCTTTTTTTTTTTTTTTTTTTTTTTTTTTACAATGAATCACTGACTAACCAGAACACCAATTAAAATAATTAGGATGCAGAGCAGTTGGACCCCTCTAACATTGTTGATGGGAAGGCAAAATGGAACAGCTATTTGGGGAAACAGTTTGGCAGTTTCACAGAAAGTTAAGCACATGCATGCTGTACAACCTGCCAATCCCACAACTAGGAATTTACCCTGGAGAGAGGGAGAGGAAAAAAAATATATGTATGTATATGTATCCACACAGAAGCCTCTATGTAAATGTATAGCAGCTTTATTCATAATCTCCCAAACTGGAAACAGCCCAGATGTCTTTCAGCTGCTGAAGGAGTAAAATGAAAAGTCTGTGGCCCAAGCATAGAGAGGTATTATTTTTCAATCAACACGAACAAGCTACATGAGGCTAACTCAACCGAAAGTGTGCACCCCTGCGATGATGCTGTGTGAAGAATGCTTTACATCTGTGTATTCCCCCCCAAAGTTCACAACCCAGTTTAAAAATAAGAACAGTACCAAACAAAGTCAGACCAAGGTACTGTACGAAATCCCAGATCCGTACCTTTCAAAAGCTTCCACATCTTGAAGAAGGCCACCTCGGATAGAGGGAAACTGTAAGAACCAAGACAACCAAACGCTACATGGGAACCTGGAGCAGAAAAATGACATTATTGGGAAAACCAGTGATTCTCAAAGTTGACAGTTTAGCTAATAGTACTGCGTGCCAATGTAGGTTATTAAAATTATTAACAAGTGTCATACAGTTATATGGGGTGTTAATAAAAGGGAAGCCAGCCATGGGGATATGGAAACTTTGTATTATGTTGCAACTTTTCTATGAATCTAAAATTATTCCATAGTAAATGTTGTATTTTTGATTTTTTACCCCAATGGCTTGGTACTATATGGTTTCCATATGCATAAAATTTGGAAAAGTCAGACCTATAGAGACAGACATCAGATCTATGTTTACCAAAGACTGAGGAGGAAGGGTAGTGGACTGCAGAAGTCACAGAGCATTTGGGGGGATGGAACTCTGCTGGGGCTCTGTTGATGGTTTCATGACTGCCTGAATTTGTCAAAATCCATAAAGGTATACACTAAAAAGGGTGGACTGTACTGAGCATAAACTATACCTTAATAAGTGTAATAAAGCCGGGCGGTGGTGGCGCATGCCTTTAATCCCAGCACTCGGGAGGCAGAGCCAGGCGAATCTCTGTGAGTTCGAGGCCAGCCTGGGCTACCAAGTGAGTTCCAGGAAAGGCGCAAAGCTGCACAGAGAAACCCTGTCTCGAAAAAAACCAAAAAAAAATAATAATAATAATAAATGTAATAAAAGGGGAGAGATTGCATTCTGGAATCTCAGTACAGGTCCTTATGAAGCAGGAGAGCCCCTGGGAATCTGGAACTGAAGCCTCAGCCTGTGATGCAGGGGAGGGCAGCAGATGTGCCTCCTGCTGCAAGAGCAGTGCAGCTCACAGCCACAGCCACCTGGGTGTTAGCAAGGGCAGGACAAGCTGAACTTCAGCAAGTGTGGTCACACCAACTTGAGCTTTTCGGGCACTGCAGCAAGAGAGGGCGAGCTGGAGTCACACACTGTACGCTTCATCAAGGAGTATCACACTCGCTGCCCCTACCCACCCCCAGTATCCAGAAATGGCCACGTGGCCCAGTTCAACTGCAAGGGACTGGGAAATAGCTTCTAGCAGATAGACTATTGCTTGAATGCTACACTGATCTTGAAAAGGGTCATGGCCTTCAAAGCTGGCTTTGGAAAACATTGCAGTAGTGAAACACATCAATTCTATGGCAAGAAGGAAATATGCATGTATTACTAAAAGGATTTTTTATGCTGTTTTAGAATACAAAAAATATTGAATGATGAACAGCTCTGTCTTCTTACAGAAGATTGGGGAAAAATTGAAAATGTACCATTATAGAGCAAATATTCAAGATACCCTCCATACTCATGTTTCCCCCTTTTAAACATTCCTGGCTCCTGTTCTATCTGGAAAGACAAATCTTCAGCTAGTGACTCATGCTCTGAGCCACAGGGCCACCTGGTTTCATCAGATGAGTTCAAGAAGCCTGCTGGAACAGCTGTTCACCTGAAGAAGACCTTTTCCGATTCTTCCTCCTTTCATTCTGGGCTGGCGATCACACAAATCTGTCCATTACTAAAGCACTAGCCTAGGTTGCCAGAAACAATGCACAATCACTATAAAGCTGCAGGAGCCCCATACAAGCACAGAGGATAAGCTGGCAGAGCAGAGGAATGGAAAGGTGGAGCACCAGAACTGATGATAAGACCTCTCGCTAGAGACACCACACACCTGGATCACAAGATATGTACAAAATAGGCTAGAACTGAGCTGGAAGACTCCTCCCTGTTGGATAGCTTTCATAGCGCTAGAAGGTGCTATTCAAACAGTTAGGAATAAAAAGACATCAGTGGCCTTACTAACCTGCCAGGCAAGATGTACCCACCTGTGCTATGATGGCGCAACTGTTATGGGGGTAACCAGTCATTCTACAGTTGGATTCAAGGACATCTCTCCAGGAGGGAATCTATGACTGATATGCAAACCCAGTCATAAATCTTACCTGGAGATGTCATAAACCCCAGAAAGAAACTTACTACTGTTGTCTAATTAAATTGATATAGTATCAAACTACCTTCTAAACACCTACATTTATATCCATAGATAAATGCTACTCTGGGCCTTACTCAGACAAGCTTCCCTTTGCAGTGAATGGTGGTGGATACAGAGACTCATGGCTGCCAATGTTGCCCAGAATAAGTTGACAGTCCTAAATAAGACATTTATACTATCTTCTCAAGGTTCAGGAAGCATCTCATGGAAGAGGTGTCAGAACGAATGTAAAAGCCAGACGGTAGAAAGAAGGCTGCAAAATGCTGTCTTCTGGGCATGCCACAGCCACTGCAACCAGCAGCTGCAGGTACCTGCACTAGTTGTATAAATCAGCATTCAGTCATGGGTATAAAAGGAATGTATGGGAGGCCTTACCCTTCCCTGCTTAATTATTGGCTACTAGCAGCCTCTGGGAGTCATTGTCATGAGTAGTGGACCCATTGCTGAGTCCACGAGGTCTCAGCAGATAATTTCAAACCCAAGGTCACACAGATGGCCCCAGTTAAGTGGGTCACAAAACAAACAAAAAGACATGAATGTGAGACAGAGATTTGTAAGGGGGGAGGGGTGTCACAGGTGGGAGGGTGGGGTAAGAGGAATCAGAATGCATTATATACATGTATGAAATCATCAAAGAACAAGTTTGATTCGTATAAGTAAAATTTCAAATGTGAGTCACTGAGTCACCTTAAGGACTGAGTGCCATTGAACTCCTGATGCTCATGCAAGCCTCTTTGATCAATTGCACCTCTTTGCACTCAACTGGGAAAGTAAGATCTTTGCCCTTAATTCAAAATAAACACCTAGGTCTTGTCCTCTAACCACTCATTGATAGGAAATTCCTGACCCAATGGCCCTGCCATGTTCAATGTACCAAATTGCTCAAGAGTTCTTAAACATTTAGCCTTTGTTCAGTCTTCTGGAGCGAATGGTTTAAATCAATCAAATTTTGGAGCCCCCATTCTCTGAGTTAAACTCAGTCCTCCGTGCTCAACACTCTTGAAGTAGAACATCCAAGTCCATCAGAATGCTTTTTTCTCTATAGTAATAGGATGAGTAACTTTCTCATGACTCACTCTTAGGGTTTACGTGTGAAATATCCCCCACAGGTTCATCTGTTTGAATACTTTGTTCTCAACTGGTGGCACTATTTGGGAAGGTTGTGGAACATTCAGAGGTGGAATCCCACTAGAGGAAGTGGGTCATTAGGAGAGGGCATTGAGGTTTTATAGCCTAGCTCCACTTCCTGTTCCCTCTGTGCTTCCTGATTGTAGATGCAACATGACCAGCCAGCCTCCTGCTCTTGCCACCATGCCTTCCTTACCATGGTGGACTGTGTCCTCCTGGAACCATAAGCCAAAAATAAACCCTCCCTTCATTGACTAGCTTTGACGGGGTATTTGGTTGCAGCCATTAGGACAGTAAACCAGTACACTCACCTTGTTAGAAAGCTGACCCGATGTGCTGAGGAGTGTAGAGGGCTCCCAGATAAGCACTAAAGAAACCAGGAATGTTAAACATGCAGGGTTAGCTCCTCAATGCAGGAGATGGACACCTGTGTTCTGCACAGACAGCTGGGAGAGGATGTAGTTATTAGCCTGATGATCTGTGCAATCTGTAGGGCCAGGCCACACCTGAATCCCACAGACTATTATGTTTACCCAAGACTCTTCCTCCCTAGACCTTTATCTTAAGCATTGTTTCTCAATCAATAGAATTCATCCTAATGGGAGATGTCACATGTACTTTGTAGCTTGGTGACCGACCTCTACAATGACCTAGACCACACAGATCCTCCCCTAGGCCCTTACGCTGTAGAACTTATTCTTATGGAAGAAGTCACATATACTTTACAAAAGAGTGTCAAGGTAGTATGTCTTAAGTATTATTGTGATCACTGTCACCAGGAAACTTACTGTACTTAAATATGCCTACAATAAACTCCCAGTGTCAGACTCTAGAAGTTCGAACCAACACCTGCTAACTAAGTCGTGTTGAGCTGGATGATTTCCTTCTCTCCTCACATGGATTGTTGCTCTGCCAGCTCTGACATTTGCAGGGGCCCCCACACAGAAGAACTCTGAAGCTAGAGGGTTCTTCACAGGCTTCACCGCCAGCAGGTGAAGACGCCAATCATTTTAGAAATTCCTCTTCCAGAGAGGTTGGATTGTGTATCAACTCTCCAGAACTCCCTTCTCCAGCTACTATAAAGGGAATTCTTTTGTTGATTTTTATCTAAGTGTTGCCTTCCTGATGTATCTGCCCCTGAACTGTGGTGCTCCAAAAATCAGTCCTATATTCACAGTACCCTTGCCAGTCTCCCATCCCTGGTACAAACAGAAGTTCTCCAGTACCAGCACTTGAGAAATCAACACTCTTGCTCCCATTCTCCTCTGCAGTTGGCCTTGCCTTCTGCCAGCTGAGCTATAAAGTCTATTCTGGTCTGGAGATACATGGTCCTCTTCACCAGTTGGCGCATCCTAAGAGACCGTGTAAGGATCTGCAAAAAAGCACCCATGTGTATTTTTGCCAGAGAAAATGGGCTAGCATTTCTATATATTCTCGAAGGGGTTGATGAACAGTGAAAGTCAGCAACAGACGAGTACAGAAGATACCATGGTACCTGGAAACCCCTGCACACTGACAGCCCTTACCATCTGTGTGCAAATGGGGTGGAGACTCCCCAGTGGTTCCCTTACCAGCAGGAAAGGTCCAGCCTTCTGCAATCTCTCCTCTTTCCCTGCCATTAAAGGTTGAGATAGCCGAACTGTGCCTCCATAGTCAAACTGAGGTGTATTTTTATCCTGTCACTAGGAGCTGCCATCCCACTTGAGCTGTGACTTTGGCTCCTGTTGGGAAGAAGAGGGCAAATCCTCACCACACACTAGCCTAAGCTCTGGCTACCTGCAGTTTGCCACCCATCTGTTGCCTGCTCTCACAAGCAAGCAGCCCTACTTTCTCCAACGGTGAGCCTGTGAGGAGAAGCCCAGAGCTGAACAAGCTTGTTTTTCTGACCTATAAACCTGGTCTGTGGTTAAAAAAAAAAGGTACCTCAAAAACACAAGGGGTGGACCTGGGTTGAAGCCTCAATCATCCTAGGTTTCTGGCATGGTTTCCCAGATCTAGGCAGGATTGAAGGGAACCAGACACCCAAGGTCACAGGTTAAGATGATAGCAAAAGTCTTCTGAGTAATCATGGGCAGCTAGGGCAGAGGGGCATTTGATTGCTCCATGCTATGAAATCAAGGAAAGGTACAAAGGACATACAGTAGACTTCCTCAGAGGAGGAAGTTCACTGCACATCTCTTGAGCTAATGTCCATTAACTATCAACTCTGTGTGTGTGTGTGTGTGTGTGTGTGTGTGTGTGTGTGTGTTACTCCATCAACTCCTTCTGACGTTACACAGCTGGTGGGAAAAAAAGCAACTATTGTCCACAAAAGGGCTACTCAAGACCAGACACTATGCCCACTTCATATTAACTATGCTTTGGTATAGGATGTTTTTATATGATGTTGTGGTCATTTGAATAAGAATGGTCCCCATAGGCTCATAGATTTGAATGCTTGGTTACCATGGAGTGACACTATTGGATTAGGTCCGTGGTTCTCAATCTTCCTAATGCTGTGACACTTTAATATAGTTCCTCTTGTTATGGTGATCCCCCAATCATAAAACAACTTTTGTTGCTACTTCATAATTGTAATTTTGCTACCATTGTGAATCATAATGTAATATCTAATATGCAGCATATCTGATATGTGACTCCTTGAATGGATTATTTGAGAACTGCTGGATTAGGAGGCCTTGTTGGGGTAAGTGTCATCTTGTGGGAAGAAGTATGTCACTGGGGGTGGGCTTTGAAGTTTCAAGGATTCAGGCCAAGCCCCGAGTTTCTCTCTTCCTGCTGCCTGTGGATCTGGATGTAGAGCTCTCAGCTACTTCTCCAGCACCATGCCTTCTTGCATTCAATCACACTCCCTGTCATGATGATAATGGACAAAACGTCTGAAACTGTAAGCCAGTCCCAATGAAATGCTTTCCGAGTTGACATGGTCATGGTGTCTCCTCACAGCAATAGAACACTGACTAAGTAACACACATACATTTTCTTGAATTGTGCCACATGTGAAGTGTATGAATCAATAACTTTTCATATATTTACAGAGTCATGAAACCATGGTCATTCTCTAATCCCAGAACGTTTTTATTTTTATCTTTTTCATGATGTTTCTTTCATTTATTTGAAGGTTTTCTTTTTTAACTTTCTTTTTATTTATTCTTTGTGTCTTTCACATCATGCCTCCTGTTCCCATCCATCTCCTTTCCCCCAGAAGAAAGCAAAATAAAATTTAAGAGAAAAAAAGAAAAAAAAAAAAGGAAGAAGGGGAAAAATCTCATCACGGAAGCTGCAGTGTGACACAGTGAGTCACGAAGTAAACCCCTTTATCCATACATTTTTTACATGCAGGCGTTCATCACAAAGAGTCGTTGGTCTGGTTCAAGGCCCCAGGTCTCTGCTACACCATGGACCCTGGGTCCTCACTGGGATTCTTGCTGGACATCCTGTTGCTCCAGAACATTTTTGTTGCTTCTAAAAGAACCTGTGTACCCATACTTTTCCCTTCCTCAGACCCTAGCAACCTCACTTCTGCCTAAGGATTGTTCTGAATGAACATTTCATGTCAGTGGGATTGTCTTGTACCTGGCCTGCTTCACTTAGCATAATGTTTTAAAGGCTCATCCATATCACCTCATCAGTTTTATCAGCATCTCATTCTTTCTTCTTGCTGAGTAATACTCAGCTGAATGCAGATTACACATGCGATTTATGTGGCCATTTGGTACTGTTTTGTGTAATGCATTTGTAGACAAGCTTTTGTGCAGATGCGTATATTGTTTTCTTCAGTGTACACACAAAATTGCTGAGTCAAATGATAATTACACATCGCTGTTACCAACCCATCCACTGCAGCCAGGCCAATGCTTTTCCTTCCGACTCAGCAGAGTCCCTGCCCATCTCACGGTACCCACTGGGCATCCGTTGAACACAACCAAGCAGCTGCCGTAAGTGTACTACAAACACAATCTTGTTCAAAAGCAAATTGCTCTATCATTTTCTGGCTTGGGGGACGATTTTCTAGATGAGGCCATTGAAGAAGCATCGATGAGAGAGGGCAGATTTCCGAGCTCCCTGACTGCCCACTGAATAAATTCATCTCACCAGAGGAGAAGACACGGTAGCAGAAGCCACACACCAGGAAATGCTCTGCTCCAGCCTTCAGCTCGGGATGGATCCCAAGCTGGCCTCACGCTCAAGGGGATCCTTTGCCTTTGCCTCAAAGCACTGGACATAAAGGCATGTGCCCACTGGCAAGTCACTTCAACCTGGACACCTGCTGCTCATTTTTATTAAAAATATTCCATCGCTGCTACTGTCTGTTTCTTCCTCCCTCTCCTTTCATATTTAGAAATTATCTGGTTTTGTTTTCTAAATGAGTAGATTAATAGGTAATAATAGTCAAAAGTTTCAACAACAGAAAAACAAATGTGAAAGAATTATCCACTCACATGGATCTACCACTGACTTTTTTTTTTTTTTTTTTTTTTTTTTTTTGCAATGTCTTCATTTCTTCTTGCTCACATGCATATTTTTATAAGTGGTCACACGGGTTTGTGCCCTCACTGAATCAAGTCAGAAATTGCTGCAACATACACTGCTGTTCAAAATGAGGGTGACAGTCTGTTCTTTTTACAGGAGAAAAGGGTGTCTCCATTAGTCACCTGGCACGGTGACAAAGTGCCTGAGATAAACATGTTATAAGGAAGAAAGGTTTCCCTAGGATTATATTTTCATGAGTTTGAGAACAAGGTTTCTTTTTTTTTTTTTTTTTTTTTTTAGTTTTTCGGGACAGGGTTTCTCTGTGCAGCTTTGCGCCTTTCCTGGAACTCACTCTGTAGACCAAGCTGGCCTCGAACTCACAAAGATCTGCTTGCCTCTGCCTCCCGAGGAGAACAAGGTTTCTTGACCTGTCACTTTGGGCCTGTGGCAACACACTACACCTGGTTGGACAAAGAAAGCCTGTTCATTTTGTGGCAGCCTGGAAGCAAAAACAGAAACAGAGGTGGATAGGGAATTTGATGTCCCCTTCAAGAAAAGGGTCCCAAAGGCTAACTCTAGCCTATCTGACCCCATATCCTAAAGGTTCTGCTACTCCCCAGGAGTGCCACAGGCCAGAGACTGATCCTTCAACACACACTTAAAATACAGACCACACTGAACTTTATCCTTTTATTCTTCGCCAACTGAAAGGCAACAGATTGCTTTAACTTACATCACTTTGATTACTGGTTTGGTTAGCATTTATTTTCACATTAGTCATTTTCTTCATTTTCACCTTGCCCTTATGTATAGCTACCTTCTGCCAAAAGCCAGCCAGATGGATGGTAAATAGTGGGGTAGGCAGAGGTAGGAGGAATGTCAGTCATCCTGCAAAAGGTCACATTGCTTCTTTGTCTTTTACTAATCCTTACAAAAGGAACACATGCTTGTCGTAAGGAAAAAAAAAAATCAAATACTTCCAAGGAGCAGATGAACACTGAAAGTACACCTAACATTCTACCACCTGCCAGCGTGAGTCACCAGCAGTAACCATTTATGGCTGTCTCCACCTACCTCCCTTTTATCCTCCCATAGGACCTGCTACTCTGGCTATGGATTCCAGGGAGCAATTAGGAGATAAGGTTAGGGATCTGAATAGGAATGGCTTCTTCCTACAAAGCTTCCAGGTCTTGCTCCAGGGTAGTGGCTAGGAAGGAAGCAGGAGAGACCACACCAGTTGTTTGTCTGTAATCAGAGGAGCAGGTGAAGGGAAGTCAGCTAAGATTACCGGTCTGCCTTGACTCCAGTCCATATGAAAAATGACAGGCAGCTCACTGCAGCATGTGAGTGGTGTCCTTTGTTAACTTCTGTCCCCTGAGTGCAATTCCTTTCCTTTACAAAGTGGAATAGAAAACCTAAGAAGAGGGTTGGCTTTCCAGCATGAACCCTTCTCTCTTTTGGCAGGTCCTTAGGAGTCCTGCATCCACCTTTTATCCATCTTGCTTCCAGACAGTGGTTTGAAATAACATCCATTGCCGGCAGGGCCATAACCAATCCTCGCTAAAGGAATGCCATCAAAGTCATGCTTCAATCAGATGCCAAGGCTTGAGTGGAGCTTATAGTGTGAAAGGGAACCTATTCTTGCTATCATAAAATCTTTTAGAGGAAAAATGATCTAATTGTTTAAATTCTTAGTGCTAAGAAACTGGCTATTGTAAATAAGAGAAATCCTCACCAAACTGATCTGGAACCTCTGGAAAAAAAAAAAAAACAACATATATTTCTCTTTTGTCTTTGAATGATGCAAAAGCCTATGGAATAAGATAGCCCACTTCAGAGTCAGTGGGTTACCCAGTCTCTTGGTAACCAAGGGAAACAAAACAAAACAAAACACCACAAGATGTTCAAGCTGGATATGGTAGTGCATACAGTAGCTCCAGCACTTGGGAGGGTGAGGCTGTAGAATCATGAGTTCTAAGCCAACCTGGGCTACATAGCACAATTCTGTCTCAAAAATAAAACAAATAGATAACAACAAAAAAAAAATGAGGAGTAGAAGGTTAGAAAAATCTCCTTTTCTGACTTTTATCTTCCTCTGTCCTTATCACCACTCTTTAAACCTGATCAACTACTCATCTCTTCCAGCATCATTTCCTAAGGAAACCCGTTTCCAGGAGTCAAGGTCCTTGTACTTCATTGTGTTTCTTAGCTGGTCAGAAGCCAAGTAGTCCAGCCCACACTGAAAGGGAAGAATATTAAATGCTATCCTTTAAAGAGAAGAGTTCTAAAGAGTTTTTTTTTAAAGTTTTCTTTATAAATAATATTATAAAGGATATAGATGGGGATATGTATAAGGCAAAGTATGGAAGAAGAAGCCATGTCCCTCTCAGAATACCATTCTCCAGAAACTTCGGCTGCTCAGCCATTTGGAATCACTCCAAATTCTATCCTTTGAGACTTCATCATATAGGCATAACTTTGGTCTGAGAGGGGAAAACTGAGTAAGGCCTATTGAGGATCCAGGTTTTATGTTCTTTTTGGTCTCTCACTCCTTCTTCCAGATTGAGATAGGACTCTGCTGAAATGTGGAGGGTCTTAGGAGCTACTGTAGGGAAAATGTAATGGGGAGAATGTCTGTGGCCAGTACCTAGAGTTTGTATAACCCACTTCAAGTAGGAATTCTAGTTTCTATGGCATGTCTGGAGAGGGAGTTATAAGGCAGGAATGTGAACCCAATCGTACATCTCATAGACCCCACACTCAAGGATACATACAACTCAGAAGATGACACATGGCTAGAATTGAATCTAGTCTGTCATCACCTTGAAACATGTCCCAAGGAGAAGCCACTCAGGGTCACAGGCCTTTTTCTTTAGATACTGTCAGGCTCCAAAAGCTGGAGTGATCTCAGCAAGCAAGTAGCATAGCCCTTCTTGAGCATTTGCTAGAATAGAGCTAAAAGGAAACATTATTCCTTGCTCTGAGTTTCTTCTGAGGTGTTGATTATAGTGCTGAATTACACTCAACTCATAACCCATTTATTTATTCTTCTATCCCCAGTGAGTCTTTATTTTTTTCCAACATGCAAATGTTTTTACCTTTGGAAAACACATCAGGTTCAACCACAGCACTGGTCTAGAGCACAGGCAGCAGTATGAGTCTAGCAAATGACTCCTTGTCATTCCACTCTATTCATTCAGATAGACATAAGGTTTTTTTTTTTAATTATTTATTTTTATGTGCATGGGTTTTTGTCTGCATATATGTTTGTGCACCATGTGCATGCCTGGTGCTCATTCAGGCCAGGAGTGGGCATTGGATCCCCTGGAACTAGAGTTACAGATGGCTGTGTATTGCCATTTGCTGGGAAACCAAATCCAGGTCATCTGGAAGAGCAAGCATCCAGTGTTCTTAATCACAGAGCATCTCTCCAGCCCCCAGACAGATAAAAAGTTTAAAAACATACAGCTTTAGCTGAAAATCCATCCCTACTTAAAGATCTTGTTAATGTCGTTCTTGATCCTATTGCCTCTGTAATTAGGTAGGGAAAAATGAATTTTCAGGTAATTTGGGGACATTTTAAAAGTGTTACAATTGTACCATCATCCTTTTTTCATTCCTTCCCCACAGCCACCAGGAAAACATGAATATCTAGTGAAGATACTTCATTGCTCTAAGTGTGAGCATGCTTGAGAAGGGATTGGAGCCATCTGTTCAGCCCTTTACCTCCCTGTCTTAAATACCCAGTCTTCCACTTCTTTATGAAACTGTTACTCCAATGAAGATATCTTTGCCCACTGTTGGATATTATGAGCTGTATGGTGTGCTCTTTGTTCTGAGAAATGATAGTTGGCTGCTTACACTCAGACAGCATCTTCTGTTCATCTAAACATTTGCAAATTTCGCCAGCTAAGAAGTCTACTCCAGAATTGGTTCTCTCTTCCTTTTAGGGTCCATTTGTGCCACCACCACTATCCCCACGCTAACAGCCTTACTCTTACTTGCCAGCTATAATCAGATAAATTGCTCTTGTACATTTTCATTTACAAAAATAGGCTGCAGGCTAGACTTGGCCCATAGCTGGCCAGTCATCAGCATCTTCATCTCATTGGGAGACAGAATGGTTTTTGAAGCCATTTTGTGTCTCAAAAAAGCACAAGAAAAGCATGTCTGGGGGAGGGGACACACATGCAAGCAGCTCGATTCAATCCATCTCTATACTGCTGCAGCCCTTCCCCATGTCCACTTAGCTAATGAACCCAGGTGACCTCTTTAAGAGAGCTCATGGGGATATGTGCTTGTCAATTTTAGTCACTTTCTGAAAGATGGAGTGTTTGATGGCCATCATGACATCCTACTTAAAGGCACTCCCCAGGTTATAGGGCTGTGCCCCCATGGGCATCTCTTCAATAATCCAGGCTTCCACTGTCTATCTAGCCATGTGGCCAGGTCATTGACCAGTGGGGCTGAATCAGTAAAAACGCGAACATATGGGCCTTTATTACCTCTTATTCCTAAGCATATAATTCACTCCACTAGGATAATTAGTTACTATGTCTTAACCAAGTGGCAGCCTTCCAAACAGTATGTTGTCTTGTTTACCTAGGAACTGTCATCCACATACGAAGTAGCTCATAGTCAGCCAGAACTGTTTGAGCCCTCTATCCAGTGTCAACTGAATCCAGACATCCTAGTTGTAAGAGATGCCCATCCCTGTTCCGATCTCCTCACTTTGTTCCCCAGAGTTGGGGGGCATAGTTTTGTATAGACCATCTACATTCTTTAGCATTGAAAATAACCCCATGTATGATATAAGTGACTTCTATTGACTTTCCAGGTTGCTTGTTTTACAGATCAGCAATTTTGTTTTTGTAAATTACCAAATAGACATCCGAGTTCCTGTTAGGGTTTATTCTTTCTGCTGCAACTACTTAACCTTATCTTGTACTTCAGGATAACCATAGGCAATACAAACGAGTGTAACTGCATCAGTAAATTTATATTTACAAAAATAGGCGTCAGGCTGGCTTTGGCCCACAGGCACTAGTAGTTTGTTAACACCTAGTCTGTATCTGTTGACTTCACTAGAAGGTCTGGCATACTTAGTGCTTTGTCTCATTAGCAGAATCTTATTTCAAAGAAATCCATCTAGATGGCATGGCTGTCTGCTTACTGCCATTATAGCATCACCTTGAACTATAGTGTCGAGAAAAAGCAATCAAATCTGAGATTTATATAGACAAAACATCAGGATTACACAGAAGTGGAAATTCCTCTTGTCTCGAGAAGCAGGAAAAATAGGAGTATAAAGGCGAACAGCTGACTTAAGGGCAAGATGGTATTTTTTATTATATTTAATCACCGAGGTTGAGATAAACTAGAAGTCTGAGAGCAGGTACAGGTTTGGGAGGCCAGACAGCAGCATTAAGATCTTGAATGGAGGTATAAACAGGAATTCTTTTTCCAAATGAGCCTACAGCAGGTTCACGCATCCAATGAACCAAGAGTGAAGTGTATGGGTATGGGTGGATACAAAAGTATTAGAGATAGGAAAGGTAGATGTAGAAGCTACCCACAGAGCAGTGGGGAATACACAGAGAAAATGAACTTCAAACTAGGCGGTACCTTTCAGGGTGGGATGGGAGGTGGCAGGAGGGCTAACCACTTCACAGTACTCATAAATACAGCTGTTTTAGGTAGATGTAATTGGAATACCAACATCCCTAGGCTCAATTTCTCTCTCTTGCTCCTAAAGTTTATTTGTTATGAACACTTGTATCAAGTTTATTATACAATTAAGTTAATCATGAAGATGAACATGTCACTTTCCTCCATTCACCTGCAATTAAAATTAAAAACCTCTTAAATTAATTTTCTGTATGGATTACATAACCTTAGTAGATTGCTAATAGATAAAATCTCACCCTCGAAACTTTATATTTCGTATTTTCTTAACCAAATATGCCAATAAAGCAATCATATTTAATTTAATGTCATATTTTATCTAATTCTTTTACGTTTCAGAAATGAACAATCCTCTGGGAAAATTGTTCTTCACAAAGCACTCCCGAAGTGCTTTGCTATTTGTATAATTGTATAGTCCTTAATATACATGTATCCTTCTTTGTTCTGCAAAGCTTTTCTCCTTTTTATTCTGAACCTAGTAAGAGTAAAAGAAACTACTATTATGGTTTTGTAGGGAATATGCAACTTCCTTTGCGGTGATTTCATTGAATTTAAACTCACTCCCTATAAACTACCAGGCATAGGAATAAAACAGAACAATGTTTTCTCTATTTGAAATGCTCACAGCTGGAAGCAGCACCAAGCTTTGGACTCTAAGACATCCAACTTCTTACCTTGGATGGAAAGTGTGCAAATTAAATGTCAAGAAGAAACCAAGCTGGAGAAATCTGATCCAGTTCAACGCCTCACAGCTCTAGATCTACAGGTCAGGAACTCAGTGAGCACCAATGCTGCCATTACCCAGGGCAGAATTCACCTCCACTGGGTATTGTGCCAACAACCAGTCATTTAAAAAACATATGTAAACTATTCCAGTTTTACTAATAACTTTATTTAAATAAGACACAGGAACTTCTATACTGAAAAAAATACAAAACAGAAGCCACACATTTTTTGTGTAAAGCCATATTATATAACTTGAATACTGTTCAGCGCAGTGGCTAAAATTAAACAACTATATACAAAATTTAAACAGTTTCTGACAAGTTTCTACAGCTGGATGTAGGATACATTTGAGCTCAACAACTTCTGGGAAATTTACATGGCAAAGCATAAGCTTTAACACATTTGGTTCAAAACTTTAATATATGCTAAAAACAAATGTACAACACAATATTTAGTTTCTCATGAGAAAATAAAAGCACATCACTATAAATATCGTACATAGATTTCATCACCAAAAAAGCATATTCAGTCCATCTTTCTGAAATTGATAATGATACTATTGCATCTTTAGACAAATGCAGAGCATACGATCAACACATCATGTAATGCTAAACCAGATATCAGAAGTTAAATGGAGCTCATATTTATCTTACTGAACTAGTAATTTTCTCCCTTTAACCATAATCTACAAAATATAGTATTTTCATCAAGGCCTGAGATTATTAGGGTTAAAGGTGTCTGCTGCTGAAAAGATTGTTTTCAAAGGTTCCCCTGTGAAAATGGCAAAAGTAAACTGAGTCCTTTTCTCCATGACAGTCTCCTATAATATAACACTGACTAAAGGAGCCAGAATGCACCTTCAGGAGAGAATATTACTGCAAACTTTGGTGGAAAGGAGAGAACTGGGGTGACAAAACAACACACAGAAAACACACACACACACACACACACACACACACACACACACACAGCATTTCATAAAAATTAAAATGGTGTCGCTCTATCAGCTCATCCTTCTTCAAACTCCTTAGAAGAGTCAAAACAAAGAAAAACTCAGGAATGATCTAAGGAAACTGGAACATTCCTTTAACTGTAGGCAACCTGTTCCCCGAATTCTAAAAACAAAACAAACAACAACAACAAAATGTGCCCATACATTTTAGGTGGAGATGAGAAAACTCTAGGCTCTAACTGAACTCAAAGCAAAGGAATACAAATACAGAAGCTTCCCTTTACTTTTGCATAAGCTCTGTGCTGCAGACCAACAATGTCTGAAAGTCAGGCTCTCTAACTGACCATTCAGGGATCTCTAGGGCTCTCTTTACACTTTGTGGAGAACTTCTGTCCAGTCTGCAAGTTCAAGGCTATTCACTTGGGGTTATGCTCCACTCTACACATTCTAAGTCTTAATAAAATTATTCATGATAGTGTTATCTGAGGCTTAAATGAGACAGCTTTAAGCTATTGCTCTTGTAAGTCAACAAGAAATCTGCTTGCTTATGCTGCATTGGTTCTGAACATACACACTCTCTACATGAATGCAACTCATTTACCAAATGCTTGAGGAAAACAGTAACCAAATGTCTCACCTTTTAACCAGCAAATTAGAATTTCCTAAAGTGAAGCTAAACATAAATATGTCTTTAGATAAAAATAGTAGCAATTATGACCCTGATGGCCAATATAAACACAAATCCGTAATTATATATTCTTGCAAAACTTCACTTGCTTTGAAATCAAACCCAGCCATTCTTTCATTTAAATTTCATCACACAATATGGAATGTTTATGTACAGTCCACTACTGAAGCTTTATTTGCAACATTGTAACAGTCATTAACTGAGCAACACCAACTTAAAAAAAAAAGCCACATTTACACATGTTGAAACAGTGAATGCAACAGTTGTTCTATTGGTAACCACATGACAAAAAAACGATGTCACACACCACAGATTTGCTGGTTCTCCTCATGTTCCCCATGTCCAGGATTACCATCACCTAGGGCTGAATGCACTTCTTTTTCTAATGTGGAATGGAATGAAGAAAGGGAAATGCATAAAATAAGGAAAGGCAAAAGAGTGATGTTCCCTCTTTAGCTTTGTAGCTGTGAAATATTTAATATCCCAATATGACATACATTCCAAGTTACCTGAGTTTAGACTTCAACTGAAGTACCTGAAGCTAGGCCATAGGGTGGGCACTGTGCAACTGTTGTGGCCATTTTTTTTTGCATTGTATGTATTATAGAAGTTAGAAACAAACACCTGGATCAATTGTAAACATAATCCTGAAGTACAGTATTTTCCATAGGACAAAACACAGCAAGACATTTTCTACTTAGACAGGCAACTTTTTGAAATAGAGCTTATTCATACTGAAAATTTTGGAACAAAACACAGGACACAGTACTAATCTGTCAGACATACTATGAAATGCATAGTCTCCACTTAAATGCTGAATGACACACACATTTTGCAAGCATTACTGCTTTCCACAAAAACTGCTGAATAGGAGGAGTCGGTCCCTGCCAAGATCAGTGTTAAGAGCTATTTTAGGATGCTAAGTATTTTGCTGTTGGTGGTGTTCAGAAAGTTTGTCACTCCATGCAGATAGATGTCTGAGATCTCATTCCCAATCCATGGAACATGGGTGGAGGGAGGCCAGCTCCCCTCTGCTTTAGATCATCACATAGTTCTGAGTGGAGATGTGTTCTTCCGCCTGCAGATCCTGGAGCAGCTGCTGCTGCTGAGATGGCTGCTGGGCAGAGGGCTCCAGGGAGTCTGCTGTGCTGGTGTCCTCGGAAAGAGATGTGAAGGAAACCCGGGAAGAGAGCTGCTCTACTGTCAGTGTGGCCAGAGCTGAGCTCTGGCCAGAGTTAGGAGAGTTCTTGAGCATCAGGTCAGAGGCAGGTAGGAGAGGGCCTAGAAGTTTCACAGGACAGAAAGCTGATCCGGTTGGGATGAAATTAACCTTGTTTTTGTCAGGACATGAAAAGAGAGGGGCCGAGATAGGCTGACGAGACCTAAAACCATAAAACAAAATTAGTTTGGGTAGCACTATAAAGTTAATTACTTTGTGATTAAATTGGAGTTCTCTGAAACAGCTAGAATGTGAATGACAGGGATGGGTTATGTGCACACAGAGGGGAAACATCTTCCATAGCACAGGTCAGCTGGGAGACTAGCCATGGACAGGGTATTGAAATGACAGTTAAAGAAAAACCAATTTTCAAAAGGGCCAAGCAAATTTTTTAGAGATCTTTAATTTGCTTCCAATCATTGAGGATTATGAAAGAAATTCTACACTATTCTTGAATATTATACACATTTAGGATGGACTTTACTGTTAAAGTATAAAGAGGGATGTTATTTATCATTTATTTTTCTGGATCTTCAGAAGTACTTCTATCGGTACATATGGAGAAAGAAGTTTTCTGCGGCCTCTCAACCAAAAGAAGAAGAGTCCATACCCTCAACCCCATTCTCCAAACTAAGGCAGCAACTGACTCCTGCGCAGTCTCTGTTCCCTTCTAGAGGCTGCAAGAGCAGTCTGCATTTGGAACCCACTAGGACAAAGAATGAGTTACACCAAGAGCCACACGGTCATCTTCTGAGTGACTCTAGAAGCCCAAGATTTACAGCATGAACCTCTTTTTTTCTAATTTAATTTCTAACTTGTCCATACTGAAAATTTAAAATGAAAAGGGACAGAAAACATGAATTCATGAGTAAACATGCTAGACGTATCTATAGAGGAGACCGCTTTCCCTTTGATTTGAAGAGTCAGAGACCATTTGTGTGCTACCTGACCGTGGATACCAACCTTGCTCCTAAATGTATTTCTGTCAGCCAGCTAAACTAACAGTTTTTAAAGAAATTTTCTTAAAATTTTAAAGATTAAAAATTTCTTTTTAGAAAAGAAAATGAAAGGAGAGAGAAAAAGTAAGCGAGAATGGGACAAGAAAGGAAGAAAGAGAAGAGAAGAAAACAGGAAAGAGAAGGAGCAAGAGTTGGAAGGAAGAAAGAAGACAGGGGAGGGAAAGGAGCAGTGGAGGAGAGGGAGGGAAGACTTTCAGCAGTAAGGGTGAATTTCTAAGTTGTTCTGTACTGGCTTACACATTTCTAGCAATCCTCCAATCCTCATGTAGGATCTTCTGTCTAATCAATTCCCTGTTCTTATTTTGTTTTTGAAATGGTACCAGCTGGACAGAGTAGTTGATTCATCTGTAATCAACATCTCAGTAAAAAATTTCAGATCCCAGCTGACAGAAAAGACATTACTTACGCCATTTCCTCAAAGACCTTCACTCGCTCACATCCCTCTGGGGGCTCCCGTTTGAACATGTAGCTGTTGTTTGGTTTGGGAGATGAAGCATACTTGGGTAACGGTGAGCTACTCCCACTGTCTGTAAATTTAAAGCAGTTGTATTAAGTAGGAGTTGAAAGCGCTTTTACATTAAACTTGATCTCCGAACAGCCCTATCTCGTTCACTACAAAGCAAGCCCTTTGTCACTGCAAGGTTATTTCTAACAGTCTTGTGTAGAACATCTTTTAAAATAAAAACTTAAATGCAATAGTAAGCTGCCAAACCACAGAATATAAAAGGATGACATTTTAGCCCTGAAAACTTCATTGAGAAAATCATAACTATAATCTGAAGAAAAATGCTGTAAATGAGTGCAGTAATATGCATTAATCATACAGAAGATTTATGATAATGGAGGTGATTCTCTATATGATTTCTCATTGTCCAACCAATTTAACTGAATATTTTTGTATGTGAATAATTTTTATTACAAAAGTTCATAACAGGAATGATACTTGTAAAACACCAGGAATAATAAGCATGCAGGGCAAAACAAGTTTGCAACCTGTCTTCCATCTACCCATAATCATTTTTAAAAAGATGATTTACCCATAATTTTGCCTTTAAAGTCTATAAAAGCTCTGTTTCAGCACCGCTTGCATTTTAGTCACTAATGACATGAAAAACCCAAAAATATCTCTACCAAAAATGTTTTCCTCGTATTTTTTAACCCCAAACAAAATGGTCTATTCATGAAAAGCTATAAAACCTATGTGCAACTTCTCCTTTTCCTATCTGGCAAAAGTGTTTGGAAATCCAAGTCCACCAAGATGTGCCATTATCTTTGTAAGATGCCAACTTGTAAATTCAGTAACAGACCTGAGTAATATAATAGTTCCATTTACCTAAATTCTGACTTAATGCAAACCAATGCTCACTGCTAAAATGCTAAGTACAGGATCAACTGGGATGTTATCATTTCCACATATTCTGAAAAATGGTATTAGCAACAAATTACATGACTTGCTTTAGTTCAGGATACAGAAAACAGTCCAGCATTCAGAAACAGAGTAACATGAACACTTATCACCAACGAGGTAGACAATATATGCTTGGAACTATGCATATATTTTATTTTGTGAACATTTCAAATGTTAATCTTAGTAATGCAGATCTATGCTTACATTTGAAAGTGGCTGTCTCCCTGGTTGGGAAATCACTTTGAAACAGCAAGACCATACACTACTAGAAAAACTACAAAAGCACATAGTTTATCACTATTAAACATATCCTTATAGAATATGCATAGAATAACATCTTGGAAAGAATTAAATCACAGAATGAAGCTTCGTGTTTTTTTTTTTTTATAAATTATTCAGATTTAATGATTTTCTTAGACTCAACATTTACCTATTTCTTACTTAGACACAGAAGAAGTGGAGGGGGATGATCTCTTGCCTAGGTTGATGTAATGCACTCAGGAGCGAGTCTTAGTGCTGTCTATGAGTACAGTAAAGTTAAACTATTAATACTGGTCAACTAGTAAGCTGGTGTAAATGAGGTCTCGGAATTCACCTCTCAACTTCAACCTCACTTTACTATTCTATTTATTAGATTTTATGTATTACTATTTACAAGTAACACATGAGGTTAAGAATACAAGTGGGTGAATACCGATGGCTTGAGCTGCCTCATGGAGGTTTACTATGGGCATAGCATAGGCCATCAGTAAGTGCAATCAACTTACAGCCATGATTTTGATACCTTTAACAAGTTTTTCACGCCATTAGTTGGGGTGTGACTACACAGTAATCAAGGATCCACCCTATTGCCTACTACACAATTTCTCTTCACATTTGTTATAATTTTAAAGGACTCTCCCAAAGTTGAAACTAGTCACGAGCTAGATAACCTGAAAACAGATATTTTTTTTTCTGCCAGCAATTTGAAATAAATTACTTTTTTGTCTTAAAGTTCTTTTTCCTTTTAATTTCAGAGGTAGTGTGTTTTTGTTTTAACTTATCCACTTAAACATTCTTATTCTTTCTTTTTTTAGGGGTGTGGGGAATTAATGTTAAAAATAAACACAAATATGTTCAATGCTTTAAATCGTGTTGCTTTTAAATACAAATCATTTGGCTGTAAATGAGTAATTACATCTAATATTTGGTGATCTGAAAAGACAGTGTAAAAGAAATACAAACAAATATTTAGTAAATCTGGACTCTTTCTATCACATCATACAATTTGATTGTTTATTTTATTATGATAGATCATATTTATACACGCACTATACTAAAATCAAACACAAGTAACTTCCCAAATATCTTCAAATAAATTAAAGCTTGGAAAAATTTTAAATTATTAAAATTTGGAATTCCATGTAGAAAAAGTATTCATTAAACCATGTGTATTTATAGCTAATGTATTATTACTATCCTTCAGAAATGACTTTTCATATCTTATATACTATGTTCTAAGACCCACAATCCCCGTATAAAAGTAATTTGCATATATGCCTGTTGAATCATATAAATAAACAGGTATGTAAATTCTTTGTTATGGTTCTATTGCAGCCCTAAGTCTTTACATATATTTTATCCCTATTAGATAATCAAATAAATTTAATTTTTAAGCAAACAATAATAAATTATAGTGTTTTGTTTTGCAAGGTGCTACAACTTGAACGTGTTCTACCACTGAGAATATTCCTAGCCCAAGTAGTGACTTTTTTTTTTTTTTTGAGACAGGGTTTCTCTGTGTAGCTTTGCGCCTTTCCTGGAACTCACTTTGGAGACCAGGCTGGCCTCGAACTCACAGAGATCCGCCTGGCTCTGCCTCCCGAGTGCTGGGATTAAAGGCGTGCGCCACCACCGCCCGGCCCAAGTAGTGACTCTTAACCCTGGTTCACAATAGAGTCAGTAAAGCTTTTTAAATTCCAAAGTTCACATCTCATCTCTCAAAGGAGCCTGGCTTTTTTATTCTCTCTTTTGAAAAAGCTTCCAAGTACATCTGAAATAAAGGCAAATTTAAGAAATGAGTGTTACAAGAGTTAAGAACTCTAGTTTGCAATCAGAATACCTGACTTCTACCTGTGCTTACTTATATGACTCATGGTATTTGTTATCTCTGGCTTTTGATCCATAAAACAGGAATAACTATTTAGACACAGCTGTTTTAAAATATAATGTAAAAGCACTAAAAAGTGCCTAAAACACAAAAAGCTCTCAAGAATACTGACAATAATAAATCCCTAACCTGCAAATTTTAAATAAGTAAACCATTCAAAACTGACTATTCCACTCTTCCACTCTCTCTCAAGCAGAAGAGGATAAAGTAAATATTGTTTAAAAAGATTTACCCACACTAATGCTATTTAGTTACATAAAAATAACATCCTATTTCTTCCAAGAAAGCAAGGTTATCTTTGGTTTGGATTTGTGTGTGTCTACATGTGCAAGTGTGTGGTTCCAAGTGCGCGTGAGTGCATGTGCCCAAGGAAGCTAGAGGAAAACCTGAGGTTGTGTGTGGAGCCAGAGTAGGCTAGTTTACTAGTGATGCTCAAGGACCTACCTACCTGTCTCTACCCACCCAGTGCTGCGATTACAAGCATATACACAACTGTGCTAGGATTTTTTTGTATTGTTTGTTTGTTTGTTTGTTTGTTTTTATTGATTCTGGGATCAAACTCAGGTACTCATGTTTGCATGGCAAGCCCTTTATAGACTTAACAATAATCTTAAGAATACCAGACTGTCTGGGAATGCAAAGTTCTAGCGTCAACTTTGCCGGCTAGTGACAGCAAAGACTGGATTGGGAGATCTAATCTAATCTACCATCTTTTTTTTTTTTTTTTTTTTTTGGTTTTCCAAGACAGGGTTTCTCTGTGTAGTTTTGGTGCCTGTCTTGGATCTCGTTCTGTAGACCAGACTGGCCTCGAATTCACAGAGATCCACCTGGTCTGCCTCCCAAGTGCTAGGATTAAAGGCGCGTGCCATTGCTGCCCGGCTCTCATCTACCATCTTGAAATTAAATACCTAAACCATTAAGATTCTTCAGACCACTTTGAGAAAGAAATTACTTTGAGGATGTATTTAGCAGTAACCAATCAAAAATAAGAATATAATTCTTATTCTTTCCCAAGTAGGTAGTTCATTGGGAAAATGAATATAGTGTTGAATACTACATTCAGTGATATATTAAGAATATAATAAAAAGCATAAAAGTTAGCTTAGTGAGTTAGGTTAGAAATATGACTAACTGAAATAAATGGATCTATATAGAATTATTAATTGGGTGTTAAAACTACTTCTTTTGCTCAGGAACTAGAGCATGGCTGATGGTCAAAGGAAATTTGGGAAACCATACAATTATGTACGATTTTTGGCAATTAACCTTAAGAAATAAGTAATATTATCAATTGTATCAAAGAGCCTGTACCTTCTCCTCACTCAAAAGCTAGACTGGGGAGGAGAGCTTACAAACAGCCCCTCTGGGAAAACCATCAAATTTCAATAGGACATAAACTTTAATTGGGATAATTATATATATATATATATATATATATATATATATATATATATATGTATTTCACAAGGAGAAAAATGTGACCTCACTACCTTTTGCTACTTATATTTCTGAACTTTACTTCAGGTCTGATTATTTTCTGAATAAGAGATCTAACAACCACTGTTAATGTTTGTCTCATTAATTACACGTTTGTCATATGCAGGTATACTACTTTAAATACTGATCACTTATTCTTTGGGTAATAACTGAAAGGGTATTCATTTATTTATAAATTAAACTATAGACAGCTCTGGTTTTGTGTACTCACAATAAGTACACTGCTTTTGCTACAACATAATCCTAACAAACAAGATTCAGCTCCCGACATGCTACTCTGAAATGAAGTTGAACACAAGTCCTATGATTGAATATAGTCTTCAAATCAATGAAGTAAAAATTATATTTTTATTAATAAAAATCATAATAGTGAAACTAAACATAAATCAGATTAAACAAAATATTTTATATCTTGAAAATTAATTTAAGAATCTTGGGAAATCTTTGCAATATAACCTTGGTTTTACATCCTCAGGTTTTAAAATGATAAAAGAAAATTGCAGGAATATCAGTTTGCAAAACCCTCAAATGTTCATATTTTAAACTAGCCTGTATGTGTTGTGTGTGTGTGAAGGATGCTTAAACTCATACTAAAAATGTCACTACAATTTTAAATGTTCATTTCAACATTTACTTTGTGTGAAACAGAAGACAAGGCAAAATGCTATCAATGTCTTGATGAATCCTTAGACAATCAACTCCAATCCTCACTAAATGAAAATGACACAAACAGGATCAGTCAGAAACCCACATGGAACTTCCACCTTCACCTTAAAGCCCTTTCCTCTCCATCACTCATCACTGCTAATGTTGGCCACCATTTTCCACACTTGAACTTGGTTATCTTACTCATCTCCTATCTTCCCTTGTCTAACATATATAATCAGTCACCAAACTATCTGCTAACACACAAGAAGAATGCATTACAAAGTTTTTTTCAGTTACTTCCTGTCATTAAAACAAGTAAACTTCGTTAACTTATGCAATTTGTGGAATGAATAATAACATATTAAGGATACAGATTCAAAACAGCTAAAAAGGGTATGTGGTACAAGTTTAAAAAGCATAGGGGTAAGACAATTAAACCGGCATACTCTCTTGTCCTTCTGGAGTCTCTCCACTGTTGTGCCTCCCTCTGAGTTATGCTTCTTCAAAATTAAGCTGGTCATGTCCTCTCTGTGACCACAAGATACTTCCTGGCCTTTTAATCCTCTCAGCAATGTCCCTAAAACTCCTTGTAAAATCTAGGTTTTTCTATCTCTTCATTCTTACTTTCTCCTCTCCATTATTCAACTTGCACACTATTTCTTACTGTCCTCTCCACACCTGGCCCTTTCAAAGATGAATGTTACATAAAGCCTATTCTTTCTGCAAAGGCTGTAAGACACAGTGTGAAGTCTCTCTAGAAGATCATTATTGGTATTCAGCCTATAAAGAAGTTAGGAATAAGCCTCAAATTAGGTAACCTGTAACAACAATCCCATGTACCCATAGGGATATGGCAGATAGTAAATAACAAAAGTAAGATCACCTGACCACATTTAATCATAACAATTTTATGAGGAAACTGAGATACCTAGAGGTTGAGCAATTTGTCCACGGCCCCTATTAATACATGGCAAGGCAAGGCAAGGCTTCAGTTAGTTATCCCCGAGTCAGAGTTCATTACTTAAGCCTTCCGCTTCACTAAATTTTGATCTACTCAAGTTCTTGTGTTTTCATTAGACATATGAGGTGACTAAATGATCAAGTTCCTTCCTAACACTCTGTTTCTAATTAAAGGATTACAGCTCAGGCAAACATTGTTGAGTCTGCCTTCTGTTAGGAGATGGCGTAAACAGCAGCCTGTAGGAGCCAATCTGTCTCAGAGGACAACAAAAGATGATGTGGAAAAACCCAACAGATTCATTTTTTTCTCTATCCCAATTGATAACCTATAATTTTCTCTTCAGTCATGATCAAAATGTGCCAATTATCAACAGGAGTATTTAGTATAAGAAGGGACATGCCTTAGAAAAGCTACTTCCTTTCTTCTAATATCATTAAGAAATGTGAACTTTATGGCTTCCCAACCCCTTCACCAAAAGCACCTCTAACTAAGTTTGGCTACTTTTTTCTTTTTCTCCCTTTAAGAGCAGCGCACTCTTCATGAACATTAAAAAAAGCACAGCACATAATTGATACCTCAAAGAAAATGACACCAGTATTTTCCATACACTAATAAAGAGACTATCTTTTTAATATGGACATATCATAATGGAAGTTCTTATAAGAATACTTTAGAAAACCCTTCTTAGCACCATACCTGCCAGATATGACTGAATTTGCTAAGGACAATGCAATGAACAAAACTAGATTGCCCATCCATGCTAACCTTCCAAGTCAGTCAACAGGTAACAGCACATTAAGTAAAATACATATGTAGGGATGTTCAAAACTTTCATTTGCTTATATTCTAGACTGAACTATAACAGATACAACTGAGTTATACTAAGTAGTTTTGAATTATGAATAAGATAACATTTATATATAGCTGTGACATTATCTGCTATTGGTATGACTGTAAAAATTGTATAAAGATAAGAATATGGCACTTTTTAGGCTCTTACATGCTTCCAGACACTGCAATGTTTCATGTGGTCTGGAAAAAGACAAACGCTGCAACGACCTTAGTGGCATAATTCTACAACAGGGCAGTTTTCACTTGTCATATAACGTTCTTTACTGGAATAGTATTTTCAATCTATATGTTTACCATTAAGAAGTTCTTTTAACACAACAGGGCAGTTTTAACATGTGATATACAGTCCTTTGTAGGAAGTATTTTTAAACTGTAATTTTACCATTAAGAAGTTTCTCCAAGGGCTTAGCCCTGCCTCAACTGAATGTACCAGGCTCTGCTGACTCCCCATGGGAGGCCTTACCTTTTCGGAGAAGGGAATGGGAGGGTTTGGGGGGAAGACTGGGGAGGAGGTGCGAGGAGGGTAGAGGGGGAGATCTGTGGCTGGTATTTAAAATGAATAAAATGTTTCTTAATTTAAAAATAAAGAAGTTCCTCCAAAACCATAAAAAATTCTTTTGATAAAACAGATTTTTGTTCAAAATCAGTGACTTTCAAGGTAAGGTGGTAAGGTGGTTAAAAACACACATTCAACATTTGTTTTCATACTATAAACCACAAAAAAGTCACAAATTTGAGCTGATTTGGCTATGTAAGAAGGAAGAGAGCTAAGGCAGAGGTTTGAGAGATAAAAAGTGAAACAGAATGCTAGAGAGAAATACAAATATGGTTAAATAAGAAATAGGAATATGAAAATGTCCAAACAGGCTATTTTAACAGCCTGCCTAGTATCAGCTCTAGATCCTAAAAAGACAAGCTACAACTTTTCATTTGCTTTCTGGGGATGACGGATTGCTTACACTTAAAACCCACAGTTTAGTAATATTAATATTTGAGTCAAACTACAGTGTGAGTTAAATGGGTTCATATGCCCTAGCTTAGAAACTCCATCCACATAGCGTATTTCCTTCAAGAAAATATAGCTTCAACCACAAGTAATCAACTTATGGACTCTTGGAATATAACTCTTAGTAGTTGGCCTCAACAAAATGTTCCATTTACTTCATAATTATAATAATCAATGTTTCTACAATATCTTGCAAAATCGCAGAACTTTCTAACAACTGCCTAAGCAACTTGTGCCAAAGATCCATGACAAGCAGCAGACTGAAGTCTAGGTTTTATGGTTTGCCCAGCACTAGTTTGGCTACCATCAAGGAACATTGGCAGAGCTGCTAAAAGAGCTAATATTTTGATGCTGCCATCTGTACTATATATTTTTCCTTGCAACTTGGACATGATGCTGTAGAAGGACCTGGGCCAATTCTTTGGGTGTATTTTTGATAATGTTAATATAAGAGATGTCAAGATGAGAGTTTGGATTCTGAATTTGAGCTCTCCAATGAGGCTTAGGGATTATTTCTCTATTAGATTAGCTAGCCTGGAAACTCTACACATGTCACCAGGCTGCTTTCAGTCTTCAGGTTGCTGGAAAAATCCTAACAAAATAACAGGACTCAACCCAAACAAACAAACTCAGAATGAGAATCTCCACCTGCAATAAGTTTTCAAACAACTGTCCCTTTCTTAACAGTGTTTCTGTTCTGGCCTTGCAAGTGATAAAGTCAAAGAAAAAATATGCTAACTAAAGTTCTTCAGTTGAAAATTATACATGAATCATGGGGAGAGATATAACTAGGGAGAGAGAACATTAGGAAAGTCAGAAAAAGGATAAATACATTAACAAATGAATACTAAAAATAACCATCTCACCAGCACACCTTTCAATAGAATATATATTCACTGCAGCTGATTCTTTCCCTTCCTACATCATTCTACTTAGTCTGCTAAGAATAGTCTAAGCTATTTTACCAAAGAAATTTCTTACAACAACTAGAGCATGTAGAGCAACTAGAGTACACCAAACAGATCCTAGGTGATTAGAAAATTACACCCCCCACCCCCACCCCCGTTTTCATAGCTGATGAAAACCAGCAAAAACTATATAGATTTTACTTTTGTCTTTACTGGAAATAAAAACACCCATACATAGTGTAGAAAAAAAATCAGAGAAAATTAATATTTAAAAAACTACTCCCAAATCTATATTTTGACAGAGAAGCCACAGGTCAAAGACTATATTATACAGGGGGAATGATTTAATGTACAAGCTCCACTACTGATAAACCACTTTCTTTTTTCCTTTTAGTATTCTTTTTTTTTTTTTTTTTGAGCTGAGGATTGAACCCAGGGCTTTGTGCTTGCTAGGCAAGTGCTCTACCACTGAGGTAAATCCCCAACCCAATTAAAATTCTAAATATTTATAAAAGCAAATTATCTTTTTACATTCATAGCTACTACTCTCTAAGATTGCAATTTCCTTAAAGAAAAAGTACATTTTATTTATCTCTATTTCTTTACTTTCTAGGACAGAACCTGATAAGCAATAAATGCTCAGTAAGTATTTCTCAAGTAAACCATAAGAAAAAAAACTCAGTTAAAAAGCATAGGCCTTTATACCCAGTCCTAAAATGTGTGTGTGTGTGTGTGTGTGTGTGTGTATGTGTATGCATATATAAATTAAAACCACCATTTTTTAATGTTCTCTACATAATCGTAAGTGTTTGATTTGCTTAAGAACTAGAAATTTTACATGTAGGTCATACAGTTTTCTAAGGAAACATATTGTCTACTTTATTGTAATCACAAAACAATATCTCTAAGCTAAATATAGTAGATATTTTAAGAAATTAATGAGATTGTCTCATAGAAAGCAGAAAAAACCCTAAATGTTTCTCAGATCCTTCCTGAACCCTATCCTTCTCTCAGACTCTCACACTATAACCAAAGCTGGCATGGCCTAGAATTCACTATGCAGTCTTGCCAGCCTCACATACAGAAATCCTCCACCCCGGCCTCCTTAGTACTAGGATTATAGGCATGAGTAATAGCTATAACTCCATAATTTGAAACAGATTTTACAGTAAAAAGTTTTTTAGACAATATATTTTAATTGTATTACTTTCCCTCCCCCAACTCCTCCTAGATCCTTCCCATCCATTCAACTTCACGTTTTTCACCCCTATCTTCCTTAACTGTTCTAGCACAATTACTTCCTTTTGGTTTTCTGTTCGTTTTTTTGGTTTTTTTGAGACAGTGTTTCACCTGTAACCCTGACTGGCCCAGAACTTGCTACATCAACTGGACTAGCCTCAAATTCATGGAGCTCCACCTGTCTTTACCTTACAAGTGTTGGGATTAAAGGCGTGTGCCCACATGCCCAGCTCTCTAGCAGTTTCTTAGTGAAATAAAGGTTTTTCAGTTTAACACTCTAAGAAAAGGAGAGATGTCTACAGAGCACTTCAGCATGCTCTTAGTGCACTGTGGCCACAAAGGCTGCAAAAAGGAAAGGGATGGACATGGAAAGCTCTTTAAAAGATACCAAATAAGATGATGAAAGTTCCAAACAGCTTCCCTTTAACTTCTCTAAGAAACAGAACTCTAGAGTAAAGCAGACACAAGCCCGTGCTGACTACACCAACACTGGTGTATTTCTGTGACATTCCTTCAACAGGTCAGAGTTAATTGTGGTGGAGGAAGACAGAATAGTAGTCACTGCCAGTACAGAGGAAGGGTGCTACCTGGGAAGACTGAGGGAACCTTAAGAGACAACCAACTTGTTCTGTATCTGTCCTTGAGCCTCCCTTCGCGAATGCCTACACATATAAAAATTCACCAGGCTGCACACTTAGGACCCACACATTTTACATATAACAGTACAAAGTAAATCAGAGAGCAGTGCTAATATTCGTAAAAGGACCACAAAACAAAGATGTTTTAAAATCTTTTATTACTGACTTCTATCTAAAAAATAAGTTTAGTTTCTCTGAAAGCAGCCAAGGACCACGGAAGTTGGACAATCTATACTGTCTTCTGCAGCTAGGTCTTAGGGACCCGAATGTGAAGAATCATGTAAATTGTGGTGTACAAGTGGTTAACCCAAAGCCAGAAGGAGAACAGAACAACTACCTGGACCTGATAGAAAGTGAGAAATATCCATTTTCCAACAGTTAACAAAAAATTCATCTATAAACCTTAAGGTGATGTTCTGTAGATATTCCCTGAAACTTCTCTACTTGCTTGAAGATACAGTCATGGAGCCAGGGAGATGGCTCAGACAGGAAAGTGCTTGCCACACAAGCATGAGGACCTGGACCTGAGAGCAGATCCCCATCATGTACTTTAAAAAAGCTGGCATGGCAGTGTATATCTGTAACTTTGGTACTGGAGAGGCAAAGACAGGTAACTCCTTGGAGCTCGATGAGCAATCAGCCTAACTGATTTTGTGAGCTCCAGGTTTTGTGAGTAATCCAATATTTTAAAAAGTAAGTAAGGTGGAGTGGCTGGGAAGATGACTCAGCGGGTCAAGTTCTTGTTGCATAAGCATGAGGACCTATGTAAATGCTGAACATGGTGTGTGCATCTCTGCAATCTGGTGCTGAAAAGCAACCACAGGCAGATCCTAGGGGCTCCCTGGCCATCTAATTTAACCAAAATGGTGAACTCCAGGTTCCATGAGAAATCCTGTTTCACAAAGAAAGATAGAGAGCCTGGGTAGATGACTCAATGGATAGGAGAACCTGCTATTCAAGCCTGGGAACCCAAGCTCATATCTCCACCACCCACATTTTAGCTGGGCAGGACTGCATGTTCCTATAAGCCCTAGGATTGGTGGAAAGAGGCAGGAAGATCCTGAGAGCTCATTGGCCAGTCATTCTCATCCAAAAGGCATGCCTTTAGTTCAGTAGGAGACCTTGTCTTAAGGCAAAGAAAAGTAGAGAACAACAGAAGGCGGCATCTCATGTCTTTCTTTACAGTCTTCACGGATGCATCATGCATGTGTGCACCTTCATACCATATACACTCACTCTCCCAAGGCAGCATTAGAAAACAACATTCCTCCAAAATCACTGATTATAAAACCTAGCTTTAGACATAAGGAATATAAACTGTACCATAACTATCATCGGCTCTGAACAAAGTGAAGGAAACTACTGGCATGTAGTTGTATACACTCCACTTTATAGCTTTTGTTAGCCCTTAGAATCAGGCACTGTGCTTATGTGACACATTTATGGAAGATGTTTAAGAGTTACAAAGGAGGAAAGTGAAACCAATGAACAAACAAACCTGTAATAACTCATCTTTTACAATCTCACCATTCAACAAAGGGGAAAAGTGGTGTAATGGTCTAAGACACAGACTATAATGAACAATAGCAAGCCTTCCATATAAATGGATGACTTAATTCTCACCTTTATCACGATCATAGAGCAAATCTTCTGTTGAACAAGGGCTTCCATCCTGGGATTCCGGAGGACAAAATGGGGACACACAGGGGGAGTGGCTGCTGCAGCTACTGCTGCGCTCTTGGACAGAAGGAGTCTGGGTATCTATGCTGCGAGTACTACTGCTCCGGTAGTGAGCTGGGAGTGGAGCTCTTCGACCATCTGGTATATCCAAAGGCTGCAAAAGGAGTACCAGTGAACATGTAGGTGACAACAAGTACATCTACTCATCAGAAAGCATGGGGCCTATCTTCAGATGTCATATTCTGCCCGTGTCACTGCCGTAAGTTATTCTTCAGTGAATAAATACACCATTTTGTATCTTCCAGTAATTTCTGGGCATGTTACAGGGTTCCTGTATATTCTCCTAGGGAGTTCCCATGATACTCTTTAAGAGCAGCATAAGTTTAATAACGAATCTCCAAATACTTAGCACCATGAATGGCACATACACATTAGGGATAAACTGAACATTCTAAGAAATCATTTTTACTTACTAGTAAGATAAAATGAAACATATTGGTGAGTATAAATTTTTAATTTATGAATTATTTAAAATTAGAACTTAAGAACTTCTATTTCCTTTGAAATCACCTAAATTTCTAATAAAATTGCACTAGTATTCAATGGAGAATAATAAATCTCAACAATTCTGTTAACTTAGCATACAACTAAGGATGACTATTCACAATCTTGCTTCAATCTATGTATTGCTTGAATGTGGCAAAAGTAGTAAACAGGAAACTATAATCACAATCACATGCTTTGAACTAGGGGACTCATTAAAGCTCATCAGTCCAATTATTTTGCTTCCATAAATAAAGAACCTATAGTTTAGAGTTGATGGTGACAGTGCTAAGTAGGATCAGAGCATCAAAGCCTGCTGAGTAGACCCTTTTTAGTCAACTTAGCTCTCACCCCCATTGTTCTTGTCTGTCAACAAGTAAAACTGTATGCTCAATTTTTTCATAAATAATTGAAACTATTACTATTGTATAGGAAGGATTACAATGCTAGTAAAATGAACCAATATAATGAATCAGAATTCATTTTCACTGGTTGCCTACTCCACTTGCTCTGAGCGTTGTCATTTTAAAGATTCAGAAACACTGTTAGAGAAGAAATAGAGGAAGAAAAATTAGGTAAGATTAAAGAATCAGTAGTTTTTAGAATGTTGATTGAAATGGAAACTTTATGCGATACTGCTGGAAAAGACACCAACTTTACAACTTGATACTGACTACTATAAAGAGAATATTCAACTAAATATCTAGTTCCTTCATTACTAAAAGAAGTTTCCAATTAAGGAAAGTAGTAAAAGAAAGAATTCACCAGGCCAAACTCTGAAAAAGAAAATGTTAGTTCAAAAAAATTGGCAATGTTGGGAAACAATAAAATGATGTACTACTTTAGAACAAAATGACTAAGAACGTGAGTTATGTTTTATTTATGTCGTACTTGATTAATAAAATTCTTCATTTCTGTTTTAATCTACAACTAGCTAGTATATATTGATTAAACCTTTTTTGAAAGCAGAATTACAAAAGCAATACAAATTTTTACAAACTACATATTTACAGAAAACAAATATGGGAAACAGGAAGGCTTATAATATTGATATCAATAATAGTTAATGTGCCAATTTTCAATTTTAGATACAGGCATTTTTGGGTTATTTTTAATAAACTCTGACACAAAATTAATTGCAAATGTACAATTTCTAATCAAGAGAGCAGGTTTTTACTTCTATAAACAGTCTTTCCACTCTTGTGCTAGTAGTAGGTACATCTGACCTGTCCTTACTGAAGCACTCAGGGTCCACGACTAGGTAAGGCCACAATGTCTGTCTTTCCTCCACAGCAGCCTGCAGAGCACTTTCCAGCACTGTGTAAGCTAGCCAACAAGTAGAAAAACTCCTGGCCAGTTCAAAATTGATTTCTATGTTCTACAACTCAAGTGTGTGATATCTTTAGCAACAAGGTCTTACTATCTAGTTAGGATGAACAACCATGAACAATGGCAATAGCCTATATTATCTTGAGTGCCCAATAATTTACAGAGAGTAATCTGTGCCTGGAACTGTGATTTCCATTTAATAACCCATGTTTTCTGTGGACAGCATTGTTACTCATTTGGGATACCTCTGCTTAACTACTTAAAAAAAAAAGCCAGGTGGTAGTGACACACGCCTTTAAACCCAGCACTCAGGAGGCAGAGGCAGGCAGCTCTCTGTGAGTTTAAGGCCAGCCTGGGCTACAGAGTGAGTTCCAGGAAAGGCTCCAAAGCTACACAGAGAAAGCCTTTCTCAAAAAACCAAAAAAAAAAAAAAAAAAAAAAAAAAAAAAGTATATTTTAGTTAGCTTATGAACTAGTAGGGTTTCATTAGGCATCTTCATACATCTTGATATGCTTAAGTTTTGGTTTATCACACCTGGTACTGTAAACATGGTCAAAAACTATGTCTAGGGAAGCTACAGATTGTAGGAAAGAACCTACTAATGCTGTTTTGCTAAACAGTCATGTTGTCCAACTTCCTTCTAAAATTTATGCTTATGTCCATAAAGTTGTGCTGCTTTCAACCTGGATCCGAGAAGCTTTGTATTGCAGAGGGTAAAGGGTAACGAAGAGACTCAAAAGAGAATAAGCAAAGGTTTATGTCTAGCCATAAATGAGCTATTTTTTATCAACCTCCTCTCCCTGAAAGATCAGGACACAGTGCAGAAAAGGTGACAGAGAACGTAAAAGCCGGAGAATCAGAAAGGAGTATTGGGAAAGGCTGGCCTCTGCACACGTGAACTCGCAGTAGCTGCGGTTTCCTGTAGAAGACCTCCATGAGTTAAAAATCCCAGTACATTTCTCCGTCATTGGGCGATCCCCGTGTCTTTCTTGGGGTCCTGTTTTCCAGGTGATGTGAGTAGCAGTACAGTCATCCTTGTTCCACATCTAGTAGCCTCCAATGAGTGAGTACATACCATGTTTGTCTTTCTGAGTCTGGGTTACCTCACTCAGGATGATTTTCTCTAGATCCATCCATTTGCCTGCAAACCTCATAATGTCATTGTTTTTCTCTGCTGAGTAGTATTCCATTGTGTATATGTACCACATTTTGTTTACCCATTCTTCAGTTGAAGGGCATCTAGGTTGTTTCCATGTTCTGGCTATTACAAACAATGCTGATATGAACATAGCTGAACAAGTGCTCTTGTGGTGTGGTTGAGCATTCCTTGGGTATATGCCCAAGAGTGGTATAGCTGGATCTTGGGGGAGAATGATTCCCAATTTTCTAAGAAAGCGCCATATTGATTTCCAAAGTGGTTGTACAAGCTTGCATTCCCACCAACAGTGGAGGAGAGTTCCCCTAGCTCCACATCCTCTCCAGCATAAGGTGGTATCGCCCAATGACGGAGAAATGGAAGAGATCTACATGAATAGCCTGGACATGAGTGGGGGTAATGAAGGGTGAGGGTCGAGGGAAAGAGAGCTTGGGGGAGCGGGAGATCCCAGCTGGATCAACAACAGAGAGGGAGAACAAGGAATAGGAGACCATGGTAAATGAAGACCACATGAGAATAGGAAGAAGCAAAATGCTAGAGAGGCCCACAGAAATCCACAAAGATACCCCCACAACAGACTGCTGGCAATGATCGAGAGTCAGCCCGAAATGACCTACTCTGGTGATGGGATGGCCAAACACCCTAATTGTCGTGCTAGAAACCCCATCCAACGACTGAGGGATCTGGATGCAGAGATCCATGGCTAGGCCCCGGGTGGAGTTCTGGGAGTCCAATTAGCGAGAAAGAGGAGGGTTTATATGAGTGAGAATTGTTGAGACCAAGGTTGGATAAAGCACAGGGACAAATAGCCAAACGAATGGAAACACATGAACTATGAACCAACTGGATCAGGCCCTCTGAATGGGTGAGACAGTTGATTGGCTTGATCTGTTTGGGAGGCATCCAGGCAGTGGGACCGGGTCCTGTGCTCAATGCATGAGTTGGCTGTTTGAAACCTGGGGCCTATGCAGGGTCGCTTGGCTCGGCCTGGGAGGAGGGGACTGGACCTGCCTGGACTGAGTCTACCAGGTTGATCTCAGTCAGCCGGGGGAGGCTTTGCCCTGGAGGAGGCACGAATGGGGGGGTGGGCTGGGAGGAACGTGAGGGGGGCGGGAGGGGGGAGAACAAGGGAATCCGTGGCTGATATGTAAAACTGAATTGTATTGCAAAAGAAAAAAAAAAAGAAAAAAAATTTTTAAAAAGTTAGACTAAGGTAAAAAAAAATAATAATAATAAAAAATAAACCACCTTTCAAAAAAAAAAAAATCCCAGTACAGATGGAAGAGAGCTATTGATATCCCAGCCTTAGCTGAGGAAGGTCACTCAGCTTTCTTTGAGGAAGAGGCCATTAGTAGGTTTCCCATGCCTCAGGGATGACTCCATATCACGAACCTACTGGCAGCGCTAATTGGACTTAGTGGGAGAGAGAGCGATATGTTATAAAGTCAGAAGGGAAATGGAGAGATACTGGGGGAGGAGACCTGGAGGGAGGGAGCTTGGAGAGAATATGACCAAGATATACTCTATACAAGTAAGAAAGTTAAAAAATATTTAAAAATCCAGAAAATACCAAAACCACAAAATGTCTAAAAGTTTAATAATTTTTTGTTTATATTAATATTATTTCACATGCATTGGTGTTTTCCCATGTGTTCAAGTCTGTGTAAGGGTGTCAGATCCCCTGGAACTGGAGTTACAGACAGGTGTGAGCTGCCATTTGAGTGCTGGGAATTGAACCTGGGTCCTCCAGAAGAACAGCTAGTGCTTTTAATCACTGCGTCATCTCCAGCCCCTTAATGTTTTAAGTTATAAGTTTGTAGATAATCCTAGAATAATTCTGAAATATATACTTGCAAATTAAAATACAACTCATGTTTAAAAAGAAATGTTTTATATTTTAGTAAAGTTTTGCTCTGATGTTCTTAACAAATAAATTTGTGAGTGATTATTCATCTTCCAAATATAAGATCAACTTCATTTCCTTCTATTGCTACTCTAAAGGAGACATTTTAACAGCAAACAGCCACGAGATGTCACAATTTCCATTCCAACAAATTTCTTTACAGCATTATACCTATACAATAGCTTGATATATGATAAAGAGTAAAATGGCACAACACTTTGGGAAGATGTACATATCAAAACTTAAAATGTGAAAAAGCTTCAACAAAGCAATCTCACCACCAGGAACCTGTTTGCAGGAGTACACAATGTTTTATAAAGCGCCACCCATGATAAAGATGAAAAACGATCTAATCCTCTGGGATAGGAAAATTTTAAGTTACAGTACATTCATACAGCGACTCATTATATACTAATACAGATACAGAAGAACCTACAAATATTGCTTTTATCTGCTGATCTGTAATTAAGAGCTAGATGAAAATTTTAATTTTTCATTTTGCAAAACCAATTCTAAGTCAACTTAAAGCTATACATTATTTCAAAGAAGGCACATATTATTTATGTATATATGCATATATATTTATATATAAATCAATGTCAGTTGAAAAAAAGGTAAAATAGACAATTTAGCCAGGGGTTTTCTAGTGGTTCAATTAGTTAAGTATACTACTGAAAATATAGTCAAATACAAGACCATATGCAATATAGCACAGATAGCTGAGACATGTCATTTTACAAAGTATTTTTATTAATTCAAAGTGGATCAAAAACTTAATATGTAAGTGTGATGGCTACTCTTATGTCAATTTGACACACAACCTAGAGTTAATCTGAAAGGAAGGAACCTCAATTGAGAAAATGCTTCCATAAGATCCCGCTGTAAGCATTTTCTTTCTTTTTTTAAAATTTTATTTAATGTAAAAATAAAAAAAAAAAAATAAGATGTTTTGTCTGCATGCATGTCTGTGTGAGGTTGTCAGATCTGAGGGTTACAGACAGTTGTTAGCTGCCATGTAGGTGCTGGAAACTGAACCCGGGTCCTCTGAAAGAGCAGTCAGTGCTCTTATCCACTGAGCCATCTCTCCAGCCCCAGTAAGGCATTTTCTTATTTAGTGATAGATGGGAGAGGCCCAGCCCATTGTGGGTGGTTCCATCTCTGGGCTGGTGGTCCTGGGTTCTATAAGAAAGCAGGCTGAGCAAGTCATGGGGAACATGGCTAGTAAGCAGCAGCCCTGCTCGGCCTTTGCATCAAGTCTTGTCTCCAGGATCTTGTACCGTTTGAGTTCCTGTCCTGACTTCCTTTGATGATAAACAGCAATACAGAAGTATAAGCCAAATAAACCCTTTCCTCTCCAATTTACTTTGTGGTCATGGTCATGGTTCACTGCAGCTATAGAAACCCTATCTAAGACAGTAAGAGAGAGCTAAAACTATAAATGTCACAGAAAAAATTTCAGAAATAAATCACGGGACCACAGATTAAGGAATGTACAAGGAAAATAATAAACTAGACTTCATCAAAAAGGTTGTTCTTCAAAAAAAAAAAAAGGTTGTTCTTCAAAGAAATCAAGAAAAAGGAAAAATGACTCTCATTTCAAGGATCATGAGATCCTTGATAAGGAATTTACATCTAGAAAATAAGGAACCTTGTAAAGAACATTTACAGCTCGGTAATAAAAAAGACAACCTAATTGAAAATGGAATAAGAGATTTAAATAAAAATTCCTCTAAAGGAAACAAATTATCAAGAACTTATGAGATGTCTTGCAGTATCATTAGCTGCTAGGAATGCAAAGCAACATCATGATGAAATGCCACTATCTTCCCACTAGAGGTTGGTTATAATGAAGAAAGAAGATGACTGGAAGTTTTGGAGAAATCGAAACCATCCTACATTCCTGGTACGGATGTCAAATGGTACTGATGCTTTGGAAACAGCCTGGCAGTTCCTTCCCATCTAAACACAGAGTTACAATACTGGCAATTCCAATCAATCCTAGGTCCACAGACAAAATAAAAAAATTATATTCATATGAAAATTTGTACAAATGTTCATGGAAGCATATACCAAACTAGAAACCGTAAATGCATTCAATTGCTAACTGGACAAAATGCATAAAAATTAGTACTACCTGTCAAGAAAAACAAAGGACTGTTATGCACTGCAAATTAGATGAATCTAAGATATGTCACGCTAAGTGAAAAACGTCAGTTACCAAAGGCCATACATTATATGATGCTATTTATTTGAAAAGTCTAGAAGAGAAATATCCATAGACCCAGAAAGAAGGTCAATGGTGGCCTACAGTCAAATGTATTAGAGGAATAGGAGAGATAACTACCAAAGCGAATGAACCCTATGGTATATAAATTTTATCTCCATAAAGCCGTTGCCCGCCCGCCAAGTGCTTTTGAGAAATTCTTTAATAATAAAGAAAACATTTAAATATCCCATATAATCTTACCTTGGACACTTCTTCCTTTCCATTGTTTTCTTTGATGAATACCTTTTCCAGTTCAGGACTTATTCCTTCTACATTGCAGGGCACACGTGAAACAGATGATTTTGGCACGGATATGTTTGACAGAGGCATAGGGACTGACCTTGATCCAATAGTCTTTGAGACAGAAGATAAAATGAAGTAAAATTATTTACTGTCAATAAAGAATTGGAGCATGATACATCTTAAAAATTGAAGAGCTAGGGGTGTAGCTCAGTGACAGATCTTTGTTTAGCATATGTGACATGCCCTCTGCATGCCTCCCACCATAAAAACGAAGCAAACAAAAATGCCTTAAAATATAAAACTCAGTAGCAGTTATTGCTGACATTTCAAATAGAGCAAAAATTCAAATACATATACAGAAATTTAATTTCTAAAGGAAGGTAAAAAATACAGAATCAAAATCATTCAAAATACTTTTAAGTGCAAAGGTATGACTATATAATGTATACACTTGGTCAAAGACTGGCAGATGGCATTTTCAACACTTTTTAATGTCTCCTTTTTTGGTTTTATTGGGAAGGATAGTTGAAATTCTTTAAGTTATCATGTGACTTCACTGTAGTGTGAAGATAGTGGAGATACCAAGACATTTATATTTTAAAACTTCTGTTTCCATTTTGTCAACTGTTTAACACAATCATTGTATAATTAAGCAATATAAAAGCAATACTATGTTAAATTCAGCACTAGTTAGCAGCCAAGGTTGTTTTTAAGTGTCCTCTGCATAGTTTTCAAGAATTAGCCACCTCCAACAGCTACTATAAAACCTACCACAAAATGTCTGTGAATATTTTGCAGCTCAAGGAATAAAATAGAAAGAAATAAGGGTAGGAAAGGACCAAGGCGGCAAAAAATAATAAAAAAAAATGATCTTCTTAATAGTGTTGAGTAACCAGAATTCATATGTATGATTTGTAGTGTCAGCATGTTCCTATTTCCCATACTTGAACTGCTACCTTGTGCCTTGTATCTCATTAACAAATGAATACTGAATACTGAATCTTTAGCTCTATTATACATTTCCCATTTTCTTATTATCAACTGTTTAGTTGTTTTATTACTTTCATAATAAAATATTTTATCTATCTGATTTATTGCTGTGTATAGTATAAGCCAGTTTTAGTATCACCTTGATATTAATTCAACTGACTTCATTTCTTCATGAATTCTCTATTTGATTTCTTTAAGCTATTATCTAGTAATCTTCATACAAAGCCTGTTTTAATGTAATTTTATAGTAATTTTTATATCTGATAGAAAAAGTCTTTTCAATTTTTTTTCTGAATGATAAGTGTGTTTATATGACCTTTGAAAACAACTCCTTAAATAATAAAAGCAATACGTTTTCAAATTTTCTTTCTGAGCAATGGGTATATTTACAATGTAACCTTTGAAAACAATTCTTTAATACTAAAACAATTCCTTTAAGGTGTCAACTGGAACTAATACACAATTTACATACTAATTTAGGATAAATTGCCATTTTAAAACTATATTCTCACCAAATAATGGGTTAAGACAATGATTTTCTCTATTTTTCATTTTATAATCACAATAAACATGTATAACTTGCATATTTCTTTTAATTTGAATTAGTGGGATTTTATTTTTTTTAACACTAACCCAATATAATACTATTGCGTTTTTGTTTATACGTTTTAATCATCTCACTAAATTTCAGTTCTCCTTTTATCATGCAAAATTCTAATAAGTATAATTAGAATATAAGCAATGCTTATGAACATATATATACATTAGCACATTTGAAAGTTACCAAAATTTCCAAATTTATAAATTATTCTATTTACATAGATATTTTTGTTATTAAGAGTACTTTAAAGCATTCCAAACTAGACTTCATATTCCATTGACAAATGTTTATACAGCAAAAGTATGTAGTTCCTATGAATAACCAGATACCAAAAATAGTTTAATCATCTTGGTCTTTTTTTTTTTTTTTGGGTTCTACAAGACAAGAGTTTCTCTGTGTAGCTTTGTGCCTTTCCTGGATCTTGCTCTGTAGACCAGGCTGGCCTTGAACTCACAAAGATCTGCCTGCCTCTGCTTCCCGAGTGCTGGGATTAAAGGCGTGCGCCACCCCCCCCTTTTTTTTTTTTTTTTAAAAAAGAACTTAACTAAGGTGATGTGTTAACATTATTGACAGTGCTTAAAAAAAAAAAAACAACTTGCAAATATATTAATTCTACCAGATTAAGAAGAAAAAGGAAAGCACACATAACTCCCACTTTAAATGTCTAGGGCATACCAGTTTGTTGTATAATACTGATCAGGTATGATCAGGTTACAACAAATCATCCCATTTTAAATATGCAGTTAGTTGAGTTTTACTAAGCCCAGCTACCACTATAGTCACATTTAGAGCCTTCCATTACTCAAAAAATATTCTTTAGGCCCTCTCTGCATTTAGTTCCTATTCCTAATACTTAGTTTATATAATTATACCTTGAGAATTAACATAACAAATTATACATTATACAGCTTTTTCTCATAACTTGCTTCACTTAGCAAAATGGTTTTGAAATTTAAGTCTGCTGTCATATCTATTAGCTACTTTCCATTGTACTATTGAATAGCATCACACTGCACAGTCATGTAAAATATCTGTCCAATCACCAGTCAAAGAATATTTGTTTTCATTTCAATATCATGAATAATGTTTCCCCAATCACTCATGCAGATATGTTTTAATTTCTAGTGGCTACTTGAAGGGAGAAATACTGGAGAGAATGGTCAGTACATGCTTGCCAAAGTGGTTATATTACTGTGTTCTCCTAACAGTAATGCACAGCTGCTCTTTTGTTTTACATTCTCATTACCATTTGGTATTGTTCGTATTTTCCATATTAATGATCTCATAATTGGTTTTAATAGTCTAGCTAATTCACTTTTATTTTCTAAATATAAAATATTATATACAATTAGTGATGTCTTTCTTAGTCCTTTATGTAGCATGTCAATAAATGTAGACCTTTGTGATGATCTCTATCTTGACATTAATGCAGCTAATGCTTTAAGGATGGGATCTTAGGAGATTTACAATTAATCACAATAGGAAGTTTTGCTCTTTTCAGTTTAATAAAAACTTTTATAACCACAAATGGATACTATGTTTTAACAAGTGTTATTCAATACCAAGAAAATCCAATGCTTTTTCTCTGCTTTGACTTTCTGAGGTAGTGAGTTATATTAATATGTCCTAATGTTGAATTATCCTTATCTTTATGAACTATCAATACACTCCTTGGTCATGATATCAGATTTAACTTATTAAAGATTCATCACTCCATTACAGCACTTTTCAGATTTGTTCAATAAGATATGTTAGCACAAATTTCTTGGGGGAAAATATAATAACTCTAGCTTTAAATTTCTTCATATGAAAGAAGATGCAAAATACTTGGAACACAAAGTAGATAGTTTAAGGTACTAGTAGAAGGATTAAACAAGATACTCCTCAATTGTTCAGTAAGCACATTACCTGTGATTTCAGTTTAGGGAAATATCATTCTTAGGCCACTATACTCTGCTATGTGTTACCAAAACAATGCTAAAAAAAACCCACAGTTTTAACAAATTTTCACAAAATAATTTAGTAAAGGTAAAACTTTTGTTATAGTGTTGGTTTCCACTTAGTAATGCACTAAAAGGAATTACTAAAGCGAACAACTTGACCCACCTGAGTGTGTCCAATTGTTATATGGTTGCCATGGAGAGGCGACTGCCGATCTTTCTCTTTACTGTGCCGACTGCTCTGCTTGCCTCGCTGAAGCTGTTGCCTCAGTTTGGCAATCTGCTTTGGGGAGAGAATAGAGAAGAAGAAAACGAAAGTAAATACCTGCTCTGTTTTCTTTTCTCAAAATATTTAATAAAAGAGAATGTTTTAGCACAATGATTTATTCTTCAGTTGTTATGACTGAGACGATTAAAAATGAGAAATAAATGTACAGCACAAATGCTTAATTTCTGCAACTTTACTAATCAGGTAACTAAATTTCCTCAGACTGCTTCAGATTATACCTTTATGATGCTGGAAGCATCTTCTGCTGAAAAAGGGACTTGGGTAAGAAATATTTCAGATATCTACTGATTAACTTGTCAAACCTGAAACCTACTTTTTATTTCTGTTTTTCCTTTTAGATAGGCTTTTACTATGAATAGTCTCAAACTCAAGAGACCTGCCTGCCTCTGCCTTCTGAGTACTGAGATTAAAGGCATGTACCACCGTATCTTAAATAGAGGCTTCATTAATTTCAATATTGCTATATTTTATAAACAAAAGAAATCAAGCTTATCTATTACTAAATATTCTAAATTATACATTGCAATGGTGGTAAAGACAATCAAATATTTAGTACTTTATTAGTATTTAATATTTTATTGAATTTACTGATTGTGCATAATATTGGATTTCATAAGGACATTTTTATGTATTTAATCTTATGTGTTATCTTTTATTCATTTAAACATAAATGTACATCTGGATATATTCTCCTAAATAAATCACATTCTAGATTTAATTACCAAGTCTTTATTATAATATCATCTAGAACTTACTAAACTGCTAACATACTTTAGGTTATGCATAATGTACTTTAAAACTTCCCAAGCATTTTAAGGATATGATTATTATTCAAATGTGTGGATAAGAATACTGATCACATGTATCCAAAAATGACTGAAGTGTTATAAATCTGGTCCTCAGTGCAGCATTGTTAGGTAGTAGCAGATATACAGACTCTGGAGAGATGGCTCAGCATGAACACTTGCACCAAAGTTCTGGTTCCAGGACCCAAATAGTGGCTCACAACTACCTGTAATATCAGTTGCAGGGAATCTAACTCCTTATTCCGGCTCCACGGACACCAGGCACACACATGGTGCACATACATAACATGCACACAAAACGTGTGCACATAAAATTCAAGTATCTTTTTAAGAAGAAATAGTAGAAAGTATCCAAGAAGCAGAGCTTAGTTGGAGCTGATATGGAACCTTCCTTTAAAAGATGGGGGTCATGGAACATGACTGCATCATTGAGGTGCTAGCCTACCCTTAGAAAATAATGTGCTTCTTATGGGACCCAAATTCTCATGTTTCCTTATGTGATTTTTCTTTCCTGTATACCCTTGATCTTCCATCATATGACTCACCAAAGGCAAACAAGATGGGGCTGTCTACTCTTAAGCCTTTTGAACTTCTCGTCTTTATAATGAATCACCCTTTTTGTTTTATAGATTACCCAGTCTCTAATGAGGAATATATTAACAAAAGAACCATTAACAGATTGGGAGAAGTCTTTAATACTAATATTATTTTTGTCATAGAGAAGATGGCAACCTTAATCAGTAATTATTCCTTGAACATCTAGAATAAGCACAGTTTTATGTTGTATACTACATAAAATATATGCACAAAGTAAGGTGTAAAACATATTAACTTTCTCAAGAATATATATAGTAAAAATACAATGTACTATGAAATTACATAAATGTGTGCTGTAAATAACAGGTATCAGAAAGCACAATAAGATATTAGAACCTATACATGCTCAAGGTAAAAAGATATGACTTATTAGGGAAATTAACTTTTACCTGTGGTAAATAATAGGGAAACAGTTATCCACCAAAAAGGGGATAACTGAAATCCTTTCTATCAAGATTTACATTTTTTCACTTCTGTGACTACAGATCTCTCATACAATATCCTTGCAAAAGATATACAAGATGGTAATATTTCTGTTCCTTGCTCTAGTTTGAAGTGACTTAATTTTTTTTCTGGAGAGCACTAATTTTCATGAAATCAAAATTAGTTAAGTAATCATTATAAATCAAGACAAATTATTTCCTATGATAGAAAGTAAATAAGATCTCAAATTGTACAAGATATTTTATTAGTATATAAGTATAAAATTAAGTGTTTTCTGAATATTAATGATGTTTTAGTGGTGTTTGAAAACTGGAAGTGCTTATATAAAATAGTTTGGCATGCCTGCAAATTAAAGTAATTTGTAATTATTCATTTTAAAAATAAATCTTTAAAACTGGTTAATCTTAATTAATTGTTTAGGGCCTCTGACACATTAAATAAATCACAACCTTTTTTGTCTATGTGGATTCTTAAAACCCTCAGGAAAAAAGCTTAATTAAATAGTACAGACTTAAAGCTTCCAAAACTGTTATTTTTCTTATAATACAGTTACGTTCTTGTTTACAATCAGTAGGCATCCAAATAAAAGGAAAGCCTATTTTCCTCAAATATATGTACTTAAAACACTGCAAACTCCATTTTAGACATAGGTGAAATGGTAGCAAGACTGTTGTTCCATAAAGTCCTCCCTTCCTTCAAAATGCAGGAGGCTCATATTCATTTGCCCTACAAAGACAAGAGGTGCATACTTACACAACATGGCAACTGAAAGCACTCTAGCTTTTTACAGCTTTGTTTAAAATGTCCTTTCTTTTCCCTTTGATGTGAAGACACCTCTTCTCTCTAAACCCAGCACCCATGGAGAGCAAACAAAGGTGTCCCTTGGAGGAGAGGCAAAAGAAGTTGTATATCTGCTCCTAGTGTTCATCCGTAGTTTTAACTTTTGCCTAAAACAGCTTTTAGTCCCATATCCTACGGCATCATCAGTCTTCTCTTCAGCAGGTCATCTACCTGGGCTACTGGGATGAAATGCTTGGTACAACCTTCTATTCAAAATAGAAAAAGTAGGTATGTAAGGAATGAATTTTTTAAAACTAGATGGCAATTTTTTCTCTAAAAATTCATTTTCTAATTTGTGGCCTTAAGAAAAACCAGAGAGAAACTTCCTCAAAATCTGAAAGGCGTCATAAGTATACCAACCCAGGTATTCAAAAACATCAGGAATACACAATCTTGGGTCACTAATTAGAGATAATGGGACAGAGAACTATAAAATCCTCCAAACACTGGGCGAGCACTTTTGTATCAGGGATTAAGAAGGGTCTTATTTCTCAGAATTAATTCAAATCCACAGTAGCTCTGGGAAATGAAAAAATCCTAATTCAAAAGGTAGCAGTGGGATGGGATTCACGGTCTTGGGACTTTTGGAAAAGGAACACAAAAAGAGAGCTAATCCAAAAATCAGGAAAATTACATAGATTTTCATCAGCAAGAAATGTATTGTTGCCAGTGAGTTCTTGCCCATAGGTATCACTGCACCAAGATGAAAGCATAACCATCAGAGGGGTCTGAGAGCTCCAGGGTTCTTATTTCTGAAGTTAAAACAACCTGGGAGGTATGTATGCCACTGCTATACTAAAAGTTCTCAATAGTATTTAGTACAAAAGACTTTACCCACAGTGGCTGGAGTCTAAACCATCCTTTCCGCATGGTTCAGAACTGATATTCCATAGGAAAACTAGGACTTGAGCATCTGGCACCAACTCTGGTGACTTGAATTCTACCCATGGGACCTACATACTGAAAAAAAGCACTGACTCTTGCTAGTTGCCTCTCAGCTTTACTAGCCTGTGACAGTATGCACATACACACATGTAGACATCTATGTGTGTGTATGCACAGATGCAGGTACATGCACATGTGCATGTGTGGACACACACACACATCAATAAATAAATAATATATTAAAATTTAAAGGCAATAATACTGTAAGAAAGTAAAAAGCAAACTATACCCTAGGAAGACACAACATATATTCATCAAGTGTAAATAAACTGAAAGCACTCAAAGACTCAATGAAACAAACGGGCAAAGATAATATCCAAATGGTCAATGTGCAAAGAAGAGATATTCAACACTATCCTCTTCATAAAAATGTAAGTTAACAACAACAGAATAGTAAGCACCAAATTCTGGCAAAGTTATAAAAAACTGTAACTCTCCAGGTGCTGCTGAGATTGGGAGTGGGAGTGTCTTTTATTTTAACATGATAGACTTGATTGGAGATTTTCTTCTGCAAGAACTACTTATATCCTCAACATTAGGTGTGAAGGTAATAGTTCAACAGTAGGAAGCAATGACCAATCTAGTAAGACGCGTTAACACTGTTTTATAAAAGGAGAAAATGGTAGTTCAAGGCTAGCATTAGGTTCTAACAAGCCTAAAGGAAAACGAAAACTGTGCCAAATGAGAGGAATCTTGATACTACATTAAAAGAACTGGGAGCTATGGTTCCCAGAATTGAGCTACCAGAAAAAAAGACAGCCATAATATCCTATTTTTGTTAATGATATTTTTAACAAGTGACACACTAGAACATACCTTCTTTGTGTAAAGAGACATCATTATATTGTGAATTTATCCTTTGTCAAATGTGGGTGACAAAATTTTAAACATACTATAATTAGCTATGCTGAAATGTACTAATGATGCATACTGTGACTGGCAGCATATATTTTCTAACCATTGTTCAGAGTACCTTGTAGGCCATTTTGATGACTGTGTCAACCACTAATAAAAATTATCATCAAAACCTAGTAACTGCTTACTGAGCAATAAAGCACCATGGAAGCTATTGTACTGCTTGGTAAGATGGTAACTGTTGCATTCGATTTTCAACAAAAGAATATGAGATAGGTACTATTATTATTGCCACTTGGAGGTATAGACAAGGGGTTAAAAAAAAAAGGTTTTTAAAGTGTAATATGTTTGCCTTAAGTGGTGAAACTCAAATTTGAAAAAAGCAATGGAATTCTGTAGTCCGCTCTCTTAATCCACTATAGTTAGGATCTAGAATGTCTGCCTAAAGGCCTATGTGTTCCTAGGGCTTGTCTTCAGCTTGTGGCACTATTCAAAGGTGGTGGAGGCTTTAAGAGGCAGGCTTCATGGAAAAAGGTTAGGTCACTGGGTGTGTGCTGGGAGGATAAAGGTACCCAAATCCTCCTCTATCCCATGTTTCACCACCACAGGCCCAAAGCAAAAGAGCCCAGTTATCATGGACTGAAAAATTTGAAACTATGTGCCAAAAGAAACCTTTCTTCCTTTTAAGTTGATTATCTTATGTAGTTTGGTACAGTAATGGAAAGCTAACACAACCAGTCTATATTGGCTGAAGAATCGAGACAAAAATTAAAAAGATAAATCTTACAAAGTAAACAAATGAGAATACAACATTTAACAAGACTTGAATCACATCACTCCTTTCCCTAAAAAAATTACTAAAGACATTAATCTAATTTTTCTGAAAATGAAACTGGTCATAAATCTCAGGCTGCTACTAGTTTTGATATTAAACAGGGAATATATAACAAGATCAAGTATCTTCACAGAAAAGTTCTACAGTTTAGGTAACAGCAAATTGACCCCTACACATCCACATGCCTGCCCATATACAGTTTCCCATAAATGACCCAGAGATAGGCAGGGACAGCTCACATACAAACATCTCAAACTCAGCTTGCTTTGGGAGAACTTTCATAAGGTAAGTTTACAGTATTAACAACTGTAGCAGACTGCTGACTAGTTTCTATTACCAGCTTGGCATAACCTAGGGTCACCTAGAATGAGGGAACCTCAACTGCAGAACTGCCTGAGTCAGCTGGTCTGTGGCCATGGCTGGGAGAAACTGTTGTGACAGATGACTGATGTGGGAATGCTCAGCCTATTGTGGGCAGAACAGTCCAACGCAAGTCGACTAGGGTTGTATAAAAAGCCAGCTTATCATGAGCCAGGGAGCAAGCAGGAAGGCAGTCCAATAAGCAGTGCTCTGCTATGGTTCATGCCTTGTGTTCCTGCCCTGACTCCCCTTAAAAACAATCTGTGACCTGTAAGGTGAAAATAAACTTGTTTCTTCCTGTAAGTTGCTTTTGGTCATAGTGTTTACCACAACAGAAAAGTAATTAGATCAAAGGCTAACTTTTCAAAAACATTCACAAATCCACATGATCTCTTAATTATATCCATTTTACAGATGGGGAAACACTTGAAAATAAAGTACCTTTTGCATATGAGAAACCTAATAAATAAATGGTAAACCTAGTCTTTGACCTTCAATTTGTAAGCCCTTTTTAGTAAGTACTTCACAATGCTGTGCAAGTAATCCTGTATTAATGTTTAACTACAAATATGTACCAGTCAGGATCTCAACCACTTCACTAAGTAACTTCCTTAATGCCAGAGATATTATGAGCTATAAAACTAAAAGATGAACAAAAACCTGACAAAGCAATTAATTTATCATATGCTAACCTACCAATGAGCTTGTATTTTCTTCAATGAACGCTTCATAAGACTTACTAGATTCGTGTGTGTGTGTGTGTGTGTGTGTGTGTGTGTGTGTGTGTGTGTGTGTACACAGGACTGCCTTTTAAGTTCTGGGCTTTTACAACCTTAACTGGGTTTTATTTACACTGGCATCTTCAATCTCCTTTGCAATTACTCTTTCATTTTGAACAAGAACACCACAACTTATACTATTCTAACCCCAAGTTTTCATAAATATAATTGCTCAATTATTGTGATTACATCTAGAGTAATAAAACAGTTACTATGACAATTCTGTTTGGCTTTATGGTTGTTTTCTAAGGAGAACAATCAATTCTTCTGATTCAGCTGTTTCCTTTTAGCAGCATATATCATGTGCTCCTATATACACTCAGTTCTAACAAAACATATTGCTGTAAAATATCAGCAATATGTCTGAAACTGCACTGAACTGAGATAAAATTACAAGTTTGATTTTTTTTCATCATTTATATTCTATACTTGAGGTTGTATCCCTATTTCAGTCTAGATGTATTAGACTAAGCCTTTTCTTTTGTTTCTGCTAGGGAAATCTATTTTTTACTTATGTATTTGGGTAAGAGGCAGGCTAGAATTACAGATTTTCTACATTCAACATAAAGAAGTGGCTAAAAATAAAATAAAATCATAGACAATATCATGCTACTAGACCATTTGGTTTAGACATCACAGTATATGAGTAATCTGGCAACCTAAGTATATATATAAAATTAACACTGGTAAGTCTGGAACTCTGCATAGGAAAAATATTCAAGAGAAATACTGAGACTAAATACTGTCTGTACTTAGCAGTTACGAGTACTTGCTATTATTGCGAAGGATCAGGTATGATTCCTAGTAACTCTACTTCCAGAGTATCCAAGGCTCTTTTTTGACTGTAAAGGGTGCTACAAGCATGTGGTGCACATACAAGCAGGCATACCCAAATGCACATAAATAAAATTTGGAAGAAATGTTTATGCTTAACCTACAGCAAAACCTGTTCACTGCCTCCCTTTCAGAATTTTAAGAAGACAATACTGACCCAAGTGTTAGGAGTCAAAACTAAGTAATATAATTCTGAATTCAAAATATCAAATAACTGTGCATAGTAGTATTTTGTCAACTTGACACCAGTTACAGTTACCTGAGAAGAGGAATCTCAACTGAGAAAATGTCTTCATCACAGTGGCCCATAGCCCAGTTTTTAGAGCATTTTCTTGATTAATGATTGATATGGGAGGGTCCAATTCACTATGAACAGTTCCACCACTGATGAGGTGGTTCTCGTTATATAAGAAAGGTAACTAAAAAGCAAGTTAGCAGCACTTCTATACGGTCTCTGCCCCAGTTCTTGCTTCCAAGTTCCTGCCTTGGTTTCTACAACAATGGACTGTAACCTGTAACCTGTAAGATGACATCAACCCTATCTATCTTCCCCAAGTTGCTTCTGGTCATGTTCTTTACCACAGCACTAGGAAACAAACTAAGACAAAATACTTACCAACCTCAGCTAAAACCAGTACACTAGTTCTCTTAAAAGCAATGAATTGTCTCCACTGAGAAGGTGGCAGCAGAGATGGGATGATCATTTTTGGAAGAAGTGCTTACCTAAGACATAGACTAGACATTAACTCTAGGTTTCTATAGCTTTGAAAGAACAGGTAAAAAAATTTATGATTTGTATGGAAAAAACTATCAGAAAAAAATATAGTATATACATAAATATATTTTAGACTATTCATAATAAATCAAGGAGTAGATCGTTTCTACAAGATTTGGTTTCCCCTGTCGTACTGGGTTCCAAAGGTTCATAATAAACTGGGTATCATTAAAAAGCTATAAGAAAAATAAAGTATGATCTTATCATTGTACAAAGCTATGATCTATGGCTCTGGTTGTTGTGACTTAGAAAAAAAGCAAGCTAAGGGGGGAAATAAAGATAACAAACAGAAATGATTACATAAAATTAGGGTTGACTCTAGGAATGTTGTAAGTGATGGGCACATAAATATTTACTGAGAACATAAAGGTTAGAAAAACAAGGAAAATTCACTTTTTACCAAAATATAAGATTCAGCTAACTCTGTGACTATGAAAAAAGGAGGTTATAACATAGAAGTCTCACTATATTGAGAAAATAGTGAAAACAACCCATCAAGATCAAGTTATAGTTATAGAATGAAATAAAAACTAACTTACCTCCTTCAGCTGGTCAGCACTTCCCCATGATGCAGAGCGCTGATGTGATCGTTTTTCTGCTCCCTCCTCTGCCCAACAACTAGGTGTCTTTAAAACCAACAAACAAATCAAAATATAAGAAACAGAAATGCTGCTACCACCTAATTTCAAATAACTGAAACACAATTCCTAGCACTATAAAATTATTTAAATGTTGATTAGACCAGATTAATCTAAGATGTCTGAGTCATCTAGCTTAAAAAAATCATTTGATACTTTCACATCAGTATCAATCATATAGTTAGCAAATTCAAACAAAACTGTGAATATTTACATACTGAGCTTTTAAAGAGAACAAACTAAATAAAATTCAATTTCTACTAAAAACAGAAGACAATTTTCAGAAACATTTGTATTGCATAGGCTTATGTAACAAATGTCTAGTCAGAATCAATTTTACTAGGAGAAGAGAATATTAAGAGTATCAATGGAGCAAAGTATTAGGCATCTTTATTTAAAAATGGTTATTTAAAAAACTAATAGAAAGGATTAAAAACAAATATAAATTGACTTATAAATGGAAGTAATGTAGCTTTTTAAAAAACTATGCTACATATCAGTCATTTTCAAATATAATTTAAGCATTAATAGAGATTAACTAAAGTATAACACTAAGCATTTAACTTCATATATTGCCATAAAGTTTTAAGAAATTTAGGAGTTATAAAAAAAAATTGAAATACCACACTTTAACATACGAGAAAGACTAGTATAATGTAAATAAGAGAAAGTAAAAACTAAAGATAGACAATGGGTAATAATTACCACAATAAATATATGTGGCAATAAAACACTTTTTGTACTGGATGTTAAAAACAAGTTTATGCTGAGGCTTTACTCGAGAATCTCCATGTAATAAAAAAAAAAGCCACCATTCGACTTTACATAGTTCAAAATGCTATGAGCAACTTTACAATAATTACTACTGCTTAAAGTGACAATTGTCCAGAACCAAACTAGTGACAACTGGATACCAAGTGGATACAGAAAAGAAAGGCTGCTTAAAGGGTTCACTATTAAAGGAAGTCGTTTAGTCAACTGAAAAAAAATCTTATTCAACTGGCTAGTGCAAGAGTAAGAAATAATATAATATATAAAAAATCATAGCTGGGCAGTGATGGCGTATGCCTTTAATCCCAGCACTCAGGAGGCAGAGGCAGGTGGATCTCTGTGAGTTCGAGGCCAGCCTGGTCTACAGAGGTAGTCCAGGACAGGCTTCAAAGTTACAGAGAAACCCTGTCTTGAAAAACAAAAACAAACAAACAAACAAAATTTAAAATTTCACATGTTCAATCCTAAATAGGACAACCTGAAAATAATTTAGTCAATCAAATAATAGTATCTTTAATATTTTTTTTTCTGGTTTTTTGAAACAGAGTTTCTCTGTGTAGTTTTGGTGCTTGTCCTGGATCTTGTTCTGTAGACCAGGCTGGACTGGAACTCACAGAGATCCGCCTGGCTCTGGCTCCCGAGTGCTGAGATTAAAGGCATGTGCCACCATTGCCCAGCTGTATCTTTAATAATGTTTACAGAATTATTCCTGTATGACCACTATAGTCAAAATTTTAAGGTTTTGCATGACTTAACACTTTTATATTTCTTCCAAGTAGCACTCTATTCACACACACACACACACACACACACACACACACACACACACACACACACACAGAGAGATCACAGTATCTATAAATCAAAAAGTATAATCTCAGGAAAAAGGTGAGGCAAAAGTTTAGTCATGTCCAATGAATATGCTAAAGAAGTAACAAAAGATAAATAAATCTTATGTAAACAGGAAAATAATTGGACAAAGTAAACAGAAGTTCTTTCCTTTGGTGTCAGTAAGACACAAGGTCCAACTGCCATTATTCTGTCTACTGTCTGAACTAGAATTTTAGAAAAAGTGCTATTTGTAGCACTAGATATTGGTTAAAAAAAATGTTTAATAAAAGGGTTCCATAACCAAATAAATTTGGGGGAAATCACACATTGCATCTTCTACTCCACATACAATGCAATTTAGCATTCTAAAAACTCAAATATATACACACTTTAAAAAAATCTGCTTATTTCTCCCCTGTTTACAAGATTACTGGACACTTACAAGTATGCTTACTAACAATATGTAGGACATTATTCCACAGATATTTTGGAAACATAGTCCTCAATGATTTTATTATTGTATATAATTCCATGTGCTTTGGGCACTACACTTTAGGAGTTCCTCTTTCTATGCAAACTGCCTCCACTATCGAGGAAGAGAAAAGCAACCTTTTATGCATCTAAACAAACAAGTCTAAAATATCTATAAGACTGATTTAAAAAAAAAATACTTAAAATCTGCCACCTTGACCACACTAACCACTTATCTTGCTAGATTTTAATATATAATGCTTTTAAAATCTCTTATGCCTGATAATGAGTAAGACAGATAACTACTAGATACTGCCAAATATTTTTCACACCATTCCAACAACTCCCACTGAAGTCATAAAAACTAACCATGCCCAAATAATGGCAAATTTAACAGCCAAAGGAGAAGTTTTCATAATAGACACCCAGTCACCCACACTTGAATCTGGAAGTCTAAAGTGCCATTTATTATTTGTAAAATTACACAGAAGACATACATAACAATAGCTGACTGAAAAAATTCTGACCTTGTAGTAATTACAGAATTTCAGAGCTCTTTCATGCTTTGAGATAATATATCATCTCTAAGCCATTTTCTACCAGATTAGAATTACTGTTCATAATTGTATAAATGCATAACCAACTGTTGATACTATTAATAATGACATTTTCTGATACTTTCTTTAATGTCACTGTATTTAACCTTGATGACAGCGAAATATTATATTATACTACAAAGGCAGTTAATGGGCCTGGACAGACAGTATTGCTTTTACAGAGGACCTCGGTTCAGTTCCCAGCACCAAGGTGGTGGCTAACAACCACAGAAACAAACGACTTTCTCTAAGTCCAGTTCCAGAGGATACTAGGCCCTCTTCTGGCCTCTGTGGGGACTACACACCCATGGTGCCCAGACATACATGTAGGCAAAAGCACTAACACATATAAAAAAAAAATAAAATTAAAAAAAAACAAACAAAAACCAAAGGTAGTTAGTATTTATCAGTATGTTATGTTCTAGATAACTGTGTTAGAACCTTAACATGTATTACTTTGCATAATCTTCACTGCAATAGGTAAGAGATTTATCCTCTAGCATCCAGAAGCATAGAAACCTTTCCAGATGGTTTACATTGTTCCTCTCATCTAAAAACCAATCATTTATACAAAATAAGCATTAGCATCTAGAGATGCAGAATCCGTTCTCAACATTATTCCTAAATTATGAGCTAATTCTTAACTATAATCTTATAAAGCAAGTCTGGAGTTGAACAGTAGGTCCATACCAAAGTAGGCATGGTCCTGGTTTAGAGAAAAATATTTTTTTTTCTTTCAGGTATATACTTAGCTGTACTAAGGAAAAACCCATGAGTTTCTTAAGAATATTTTCATTCAAGTATATCATGTACTTTGATCATATTTACTTCCAAAATTTTCCAAGATCTACATCTATTTTATACTATACATATATAAATGATTATATATATATCTATTAAGTCTAGCATCCTTCTATGTCAGAAAACATGCAATAATTGTCTGAGTCTGACATTTCACTTAATGAATTTCAGTTCCATCCACTTCCCTTCAAACATGATTTTGTTCTTTATGGCTAAATAAAACTCCATCTTTATGGGTATACATATGTGCATGACATTTTATCTACTCATCGGTTGATGAGCATCTAGGCTGATTCCTTAACTTGGCTATTATTGTGAACAGTGCTCCAAAGAACAAGGACAAGCAGGTCATGTCTCTGTCATCTGTTGTCTTAGATAACTCTTGAGTAGGAGTGGTATAATTGTCATATGGTAGCTTTACTTTTAGCATTTTAAGGAAACTCCATATTGATTTCCATAGTGACCAAACTAATTTGCACTGCCACCATCCCCATGTTCACTGGTATGCTGATTTCTTTTTTTTTTGTTTTGTGTTTTTTTTTTTTTTTTTTTGTTTTTCGAGACAGGGTTTCTCTGTGTAGCTTTGCGCCTCTCCTGGAACTCACTTGGTAGCCCAGGCTGGCCTCGAACTCACAGAGATCCACCTGGCTCTGCCTCCCGAGTGCTGGGATTAAAGGCGTGCGCCACCACCGCCCGGCGTATGCTGATTTCTTAATGATAGTAACTGGGGATAAAAAAGAATCCCAATGTTTTCATTTGATTTGATTTAGTCCTGATGACTAAGAATGTTGAACATTTTTCATGTTTATTGGTTCTTTATACTTCATCTTCTGTGAACTGTCTGTTCATTTAATTTGCCCATTTATTAACTGAGCTGTTTGGTTAGACGCTTCAACAAATGGTCCTCAGAAATCTGGATAGCAAACACAGAAGAAGAAAACTAACACCCTATTTCTCATCCTATCAAAAAACAATTAAAAATGGATTGAAGGCCAGGCAGCAGTGGCACATGTCTTTAATCCCCGCACTCGGGAGGCAGGCAGAACCAGGAGGATCTCTGTGAGTGGGAGTCCAGCCTGGTCTACACAGCAAGATCCAGGACAGGCACCAAAACTACACAGAGAAACCCTGTCTCGAAAAACCAAAACCAAAATGGATTGAAGATCTTAGTGGAAGACCTGAAACTCCACAACTACTGGAAGAAAACACAGGGAAAATACTTCAAAATACAGGAATAGACAACGACTTTCTGATAAGAACTCTTAAGAGTACAGGAAATAATACAAGAACTGATACATGTGGAAGGAGGTGGTGAAGTGATAGCTTAGTCAGTAAGAGCTTGTCATACAAGCATGATGACCTGAGTTCAACTCCTAAAACCCATGTAAAAAAGCTGGGCATGGTGGTATGTTTGTGACCTCAGTGCTGCGAAGGGGCATGTCACTCCCTGGAATTCCTTGGCCAGGTGGCCTAGTGTAATTGGTAAATTCCAGTCCACTGAGAGATGCTGTCTCAATAAACAAGGTAGACAGTGCCTGAGGAATAACACTTGATGTTGACCTCTAGCCTCCAAACATACACCTAGTCATACATTTTCATGTTTACACACACCCACTCCCACATGCATACACACACATGCACAAATGCAGAGTTAACAAATGAGATTACATAAAACGAAGAACCTTCTAAATGCAAAGAGAGTAACAATGTGGAAAGACAGCCCACAAAACGGGAACATTATCTCTGCCAACTATATAGCTGACACATTAATATGTAGGGCATACAAAGTACTAAAAAAGTTAAATAGCAAAAACCAAGTAATTGCCATTACCTAAGGACATTTCAACAGAAAGCCCTTGAGCAAGGGCACAGGAAACCCAAACAGCTCTATCAATTGTGACTTTGGATCAAAAATGAATTTCTGATCTAACTGGTAAGCTGAAGGCTACTTTTAATTATTATTACTATTAAGGTAATGTCATCTATTCCTTTGATTTCCTAAACAAGATCTTTTCAGGTAAAGGGAAAAGAGGCTGGATATTTTAATACTGTTTCAAAGAATGTATATATTTTAATTCAGAATAGTGATTTAACTGCATGATGGCTACAGCCAACTGTTAAATACTTATTCTCAAAAACAGACTCCTAGAGAAGGCTGTTGGTGGAAAATCAAGAGGCTCCCCATACAACAGATTAATGAGATTTAAAAAATTCTACTTAAGAAGAAAAGCATCTAGAAAAAGAGCACATATACATAAGAATTTTATTCAAGATTTTGTTTTTTGAGTTTTTTGGTTTTTGTTTTTCTTGAAACAGGGTTTCTTTGTGTAAGAGTCCTAGCTGCCCTGGAACTCTCTTTGTAGACCAGGCTGGTCTTGAACTCATATGAGATCTGCCAGTTTCCGCCTCCCGAGTGCCCCAGTGCTGGGATTAAAGGTGTACACTACTACATCCAGGATCATTCAAGATTAAACAACCCATTTATTATTTTTAAAAAGATACAAGTTTTGGTGAGGTTGTTTGCCAACACTGTTCTCAAACTCCTATGCTCAGAGGACCCTCCTGTCAGTGCCTGGCTCAAAGATTTCTTTCTCATATAACCAAAGGAGATAGAGTCATGACAAAAAATTGAGATTTTCTAAAGAACTATAATCTATAAACATACTAGGCTAGTAAATTTCATAGATTAAAACTGTTTCAAAATCAAATAATAGATAATTCAAATGGTATTTATACCATGCTAGAACACAAAGGGAGGAAATCTTGTAAGACCTTTTCATAAAGTAAGTATAAACTAGCCTTAGTATTATATCACACACACACACACACAACACACACACACACACACACACACACACACACACAACTTTAGGCCTAAATGGTGAACTTCTGAATATTTAATATCATAAATAATCCATGTGCTATTGTATATTTATTTTAAGTCTATGTAAACAAAGCGTTTTTCTGGAAATGTTAATGAACAACCAAATAATAGTCTACTAATGAACCTCACTACACCTGGGATGTGACATAGATGGAATTTCTGTCTCTCATGCTTGAGATAATGGATTCAGTTTCCAGCATGGAATAAAAAATTTTCAAAGGATATTTATATTACAGAATGCTATAATCTATAACAATGAAATGGCACTTGTTATATAAGCAACCCTTCATCATACTCGAGCAATCCCTCTTAAATAAAACAAGAAACAAAATCAGTAAAATCAGAATATAAGCTGGAAATATTATAATATGTATTAGATACATAATATAATATATAATAATACTGGAAGTATTATACATACCGACCATACTTATGTCACAGAAAAGTAATGTCCATTGAATAAATTTGCTTAGAGACAAGAACAATTTTTGCTAACATAATCAGTAGTCTGAATGGTTGAAAGTATTAACACAATACACAATTCCAAGAGAAGACATAAAACAAAGAATAGGTAAAAAGAAGACAGAATTATTGTTTATATGATCATATATCTAGAAAACCAAAGAAAAGTATCTAAAAATTTATCAAAAACAAGAATATTCTAATTGAAATACAGTACAAATAAATAAGAAGGTAATCAAAGGTCTGAATTACAGCAGCAGACCATAAGAGAAAACACTAAGCAACGTAAGCTTAACAAGAAATTAGTTTACTTTATAAGACTTTAGATTTTTTGTTCTAAAGGACAACAATAACAACTTAATAGATAATCCTTTACTCGGATAAGATTCAATATGATAAAGTTGATACTTTCACAGCAATATTATAGCAGAAAATAGTCTAAGATGAATTTAATAAAACTAAAGTCAGCCATAAAGTCAAGGCATGTGCCTAGGATCATCGAGCAGAGAAAGTTAGAGTTACAGTATAAACTCAAATTACATCAGCACATATTTAGTGTATTTCTACAGGTACAGAAATTCTCAAAGCCTGTGCATCTACCCACTACCACACATAGGAACCCTGTTAATAATGATTAAAGAGGACTCAGGAGCTGGCAGCTATTATTCATGTTCATCTAAATTATAGAGACCATTCTGACCCTAAAAGGCCTTACTTATTAAACAAAATTGATAAAACCTAGAAACATCTAACCTGAAATAGTATTACTTTTTCAATACAGATGAATTAAAACACCACGGGACAAGTATGGAAGGTCTGTAAACGCATTTCTGTGAGAAATGAAAGTCTGTGGATTTCATGAGGTATTTCAACAGCATGGTATCATAATCCTCTGACAAGTGGTAAAGGTGGTGTCCAAAGGGAAATTCTCCCTTAGGCTGGGGGACTCCTTCTTTTCTAAGATACATGAAAAAACTATAAAAATACACATCTAACCTGAGACATTTTGTATTTTTGTTTAAAAAGAAAGGTGGTGGCAGGGTCTCTTAACACTTGAACACATGGGTGGTGATGGTGCATGCCTTTAATCTCAGCACTCGGGAGGCAGAGGCAGGCGGATCTCTGTGAGTTCAAGGACAGCCTGGTCTACCGGACTGTTACACAGAGAAACCTTGTCTCATAAAAAAAAAAAAAAAAAAGTGAAAAACTTGAACATAGCCTATCAAATGGAATCAGCTATAGAACAGGTAACAAACCAAGTCCCAAGCTCATATTTGGATGGATTACTCACACAGAGAAAATTACCTCTACTGAATGAGAAAAAAGATCAAAGTAAAGCTCAAATGTGAACAGGACAGTAAACTATTAAGACTTTTTTTTTTTTTTTTTTTTTAGCTAAATAAGATTAAGAAAAAAGAAAATTTAAGTTACTAACAAAACTGGAGGGGCATGACTTCTAGTACTTTATCTTTTTCATTCATCTTTTTTTGATATTGATTTTATGTTCACACTGGAATGTTTGCAAGTTTTAAATTAAAATAAGTAACTCTATGCTCCAAAAAGTCTATAAAAATTGTATGAAGTGGTTATACACTGCACATCAGTATACTGGATTAGGAGACAGTAAAGATTCAAACCTTCACAAACAAACTATAGCTTAGAACTATAAAGAAAGTATTTTCCTGCTCATACAACAAGGATAAGGTCAGTAAGAAGTTCATGTTTGTCCCGTCAGTCAGTGATCCAGATGGATGGAGTAGCAATGGACACTGGCACTTTCCCTTGTCAGAAAATATATACTACCTCTTTAAAGCCAGCAGCCATAATCATTATTATACCTGGGAAATCACAGGAAACACATCTGATTAGTGCTGCAGACTCTCTTCATTATTTGTCTACTTTACTAACATATACATATACACATGTGCTCCACATTTACAAACACAGATTTAAAATAAGATGAGAGATTATACTTCATACTATGGGCAAAGGCAGAAAAATTGTTCCTATTGCTTGACTATAATAACCTTAACTCTACATTAATTAAAATATTTAGATTTAGTTATTTTTATTTTATATGTATGAGTATTATGTCTACATGTGTGTCTTTGCACCACGTGTGCACTTAGTGCCTGCAAATGTCAGAAAAGGGTGTTAGGTCCCCTGAAACTGTAGTTACAGATGGTTGTGAGTCACCAACTGAGTGCTGGGAATTGAACCTGAGCCCTCTGCAAGAACAAGCGAATCATCTGCTGAATCATCTTTCTAGACCTCAAGTTAAATTTTAAAAGGCTATAATTTTTCTTTAAAAAGCATTATGCTTTCAAGGCTAAAGAAAAAAGTTTCAAAAAATTTTGCAAATGTTTTTTAGTTCTTCTTTCTACTAAGCTAGACAAATTAAACTAATAAACTGGCAACGACCTATTTCTCCAGTGGCTTTCAAAATCAGTAAGCCTTATCTTTTAATACTCAGAGTGACTATGTGATCAGGACACTCACATGTCAACTTTATAAAAAAAAGGACACAAATGTGTGGATCACATAGTAGTCAATTCAATGAGCTGTGTGTTTTGTTTTCTTTTAGTAAGGGTCCCACTATGTAACCCAGGATGACCTCAAACCTGCAGTCCTCCTGCCCCAGGCTCCCAAACATCAGGATTACACACACATAGTACCCAAACTAGCACAAAGGATTACAAGTTTTTTCTTCTAAAAAAAAAAAAAATCTAAGAAATTTTTCAAATAGAAAAGTTAAAAATTGGTATGGTTCAGAGTGGTACTTCCTTCCCAAGCAGAATACTAGGGGTTCAATCTCAACCAAAGCAACCCCTCCTCTCCCACATACTCATATACATACATTGTGGGGGGAATTCAATGGCTCATAAAGCTCACAGATTCCTATACAAGACTCTTCTACATTTACTTTACCACATATGTATCCATCTATCCAGCAAACCTTATTTTTAATTCATTTCAAAGTAGACAGTATTATACTTAACCTAGAAACAGCTCAGAGTTCAGTGTGTTTCTGTAGTCTCTATTTTTAAGGTTAACAATCATATGGTAAAACATACATGCACATTAGAATAAACTGACAAATGTATTCACATCTAAACTTAAATATCTACACAGATGCACAATACTCAATTCATATGAGCAGAATACTATTGTGGTTGTGAGAGGCTAGAGGCAAAGACTGGAACAATACTGAACCAAAGGGCATCAAATCTCAATAAAGAAAAATGATTTCAAGAAATAAGTTGTTTCATAGTGACTATAATTAATAACATACTGCGTATATAGTCGTGCATTGCATAACGACATTTCAGTAAATTTAGGAGGACCCATACAACAGGGATCCATAAAATTATTAATAGGATTGAAAACATTCTCATTGCCTAGTCATAGTGCTTTTAACATGGTCACATAATATACTTCACATTTATGGTGATGTTGGTGAAAACAAATACTACACTGTCCTGAGCTATATAAACACACAGTGTATGTAATTATGTTCCATATGTTATAATTGATAATAGACAATTACTTACATACCTAAAAATACTATGCTTTATCATCAGAGCATATACTTGCACATAAAAAAAAGTCTACTGTAAAACAGCACACTGTTCCATCAACCTCAGCCTCAAACACCTCTTCACTAAGAAGTAATAGGCCAGCAATTGGCTAATACCATTTTGATTTGCATTCACTTTAAACACACAATGATGATATTGTATAATGACACATTTCTTAGAATGTGTCTTTGCTGTTTGTTAAATGATGTATGTACAAAACAAAAAATGCAAATACTAAACTATAAGTGTTGTTAGTATCCAAAGAAGTTATGAGAATGTATATATTTAAAGGTCCACACAATTTTTGAATTAATAATTTCTCTCTAACCATTAATTATCATGTAATTAAAACATAGCAATACAAAAGGAAGAAATTATTACAAATGCCCTTTTACAAAGGGAAGGCAAATATTTAATATCTATAGCAAGATGAGTACATACTATCTACCCAACTGACATCAAACTAAAAAATTACTCCCATAGGAGTTCAAGAATCAATCCATGAAGAATAGATATAGCACTAAAAGTAATTTTGTATGTTCCTCTCCTGTATCTTCAATTAAACTTATAAATGCTTCAGGGGCAGGAGCATTTCTTGGGCATGTGAGGCAAACACTAGATTAAATGCTATACAAATCAGTGGCTGTTGGAGAACAAGTGAAGAAAAACCAAAAGCCTAAGAAGCAGGCCAATCTGGGCTCGAATCTGTTCAAACCTAACCATCTGTGTAACCTTGTATCCATTAGCTAAGTTTTGTAAGCCTTCAATTCATTATCTAAGAATTAAGGCTTACATTTCACTTTCCTTCAAAGTCAAATTTCAAATAAACGACCTATATCCAGACCCAGGCATGGCAAGCTCACCTTCTGCACTCCAAGATTTATAGGAAATTCACCCTATTCTAGACATACACAGGGTGAAAGGACCCTCAGGGACAAAGCACATGCATACCACAAGCCTATCCCTGTTGTAGGGAGATATATATGGGCCTATTTAGAACTAAACAACAGGAAGCCTGACCTCCACAGTCTGAAAAGACCTTTATGGACAGAATTTAATTGTGAGGATGGTGGGGGGGGGGGGTATTCAAAATTTCTATAAACGTAAAAAGGCATTTCAAATGACAGAACATAGTATGGGACAAGAAGAGAATAGTTTAGACTTTGGATAGGTTTGGCCCTTATGAACATATTCTCCCATATAACTCTGAGGTATCCAAGAATTTCCAGTTCAAACTTAACTTTCTGGTCCCTATGAAAATTTATTTGTCAAAGTTGGATGAGCTGTATCTTATGTAACTATATAATATATACATATGAATGGGTGTTCGTATTTGCTAAAGACCCTGAAAAGTATTAAAAGTTGTTTTCCTACAGCTAGTGTTAATAACCTAGTGTGTTTATAGCATTTGCCACACTTAAGTATCATTTCATTGTATAACAATGCATTAGGTTTCAATATACCAACTGTGCAGATAAAGAGACATGTAAGAAACTTAGGCAGAACTTTTGTCTTTGCCTCTACACTACTCTCTACTTCCAAATATCTTGGCACTCTACCCAGCCATAACATTAATTCTATACTCTCTACGACAACATGCCCTTAATCCCTAGATCCTTATAGTCTCTGTGACTTCTCTTTGGCATCAGTCACTAATCTTTCTTAGAAATGTTTTCTCTTTTGGCTTCTAGGACTATACTATCCAGCTCTTCTCTCTGCTTTTTGTTCTTAAGGGTGCTATTTTTCAGAGTTGTTTTAAAAGATAAATAAGATACTATTTTCTGGATAGTGTTAGTACAAAGCATATGTTTAATAAATGTAAGATTTTCTTGCCCTGGGGGAGATATAATCTAAAAAGAACAGCAACTATTATCAGCACCATGTCAGCTATTACACTAGGAAAGCCAGACATAATCTGTGTAAGAAATCTAGTTTTAATATGACTTAGTTGCATGGTCATGGGCAAGTCATTTTGCTTCTCTGAGTTTCTGCTTCTCATCTGAATTATATTGCAATGTTCTTGTGAAAATTAAACAAGAAACAGGTAATAAAACAAACAGTACATGGTACCTAGTTAGTAAATGTTTGCTCCCTCTACTTGTTTCCAAATAAATAAAACTAGTTCTGTCATCCTTTTGTGTGACTTCCCCAAACTATGTTCTGAGACACTCAACTTGTTGTCTCTTACCCTTTATACCTACACTCTTTCACAATTGTGAATCCAACTCTTCTAGAATATGGTTCTCAATCATCTCTATCCATATCTCCCTCTAATGTCTACCTCATATCTGTAAGGTGTGCAAATTCTTTCTTCTGAAAATCCCACTGCTTGTATATCAAATTTATCTTTTTCTTGCTAAAACAATAGAAAGCAAAAGATTGCAGCATTAAAAATGATGAAGCAGAGCTGATGGGATGGATGATAAAAAAGCAACTCATTTCAGTTTACAAGCTTGCCTAAAATAGTAACAACAAAACTGCTAAGTAGGGTTCTCATAGATCATGTCCAAAATGCTCTCTCCTGCATTTCCCTCATTCTTCAAACAAGAAACTGTAATTCTGTTAAAAACTATAAAGCCCCAAATGTAGCTAGAGTTTTCCTGCCTGGCCCACGGTCAGGGCAAATCTCTCTCACCCGCCAGTCCCACAGCCACTCAGACCCGATCAAGTAAACACAGAGACTTATATTAGTTACAAACTGTATGGCCGTGGCAGGCTTCTTGCTAACTGTTCTTATATCTTAAATTAATCCATTTCCATTAATCTATACCTTGCCACATGGCTCGTGGCTTACCGGGATCTTCCCATGCGGTTTGTCATGGTGGCGGCTGGCAGTGTCTCTATCTCAGCCTTCCACTTCCCAGAATTCTTCTCCTTGTCCCGCCTATACTTCCTGCCTAGCCAATGGCCAATCAGTGATTTATTTACTGACCAATCAGCAACACACTTGACATACAGACCATCCCACAGCACCCAAATGCTCTTATTCTGAATACCCTTACATTTATATATTTTTCCTAATCTAATACCTACTTACTATCTTCTATCCCTACCTGTATGACGTGTACTTTATGCCCAATAACAATCACGTATATTTCTAATATATTTCAGGATTTTCAAAAAACATTTAGTGAAGATATAGTCAAAACACAGATCAGGCCCTCTGAATGGGTCAGACAGTTGATTGGCTTGATCTGTTTGGGAGGCATTCAGGCAGTGGGACCGGGTCCTGTGCTCATTGCATGAGTTGGCTGTTTGAAACCTGGGGCCTATGCAGGGTCACTTGGCTCGGCCTGGGAGGAGGGGACTGGACCTGCCTGGACTGAGTCTACCAGGTTGATCTCAGTCGGCGGGGGAGGCTTTGCCCTGGAGGAGGTGCGAATGGGGGGTGGGCTGGGGGGAATGTGAGGGGGGCGGGAGGGGGGAGAACAAGGGAATCCATGGCTGATATGTAGAACTGAATTGTATTGTAAAATAAAAAAAATATATATATATATATATATAATTGAATGAATACTGTGAATGTAATCTATGAATACCACAAATGTGATTAATATCATGAGTAATTAATGAATATCATGAGTGTAATTTTTAAAAAAAAATTTTAAAAAAAGCAAAAAACAACAACAAAAAAAGGAAACCCTGCCTTGAAGAAAAAATTAAATAAAAAAGAATTTTGACTTAAAAAAAAAAAACAACACAGATCATAATAAGTAAAGATGTTTAGATACTTTTTTCTGACATGAGAGAAAATGTTCAACTCAAAAGGCTAGGGATTCTTTTAAAATAGGGAAAATAAGAAAATGGAAAATTTTCTATTTCACTGGTTTTAGTCTTGTCTTTATAACAGGAAAATAATCTTTCAACATAATTCATGTTGCTAATACTCTAGAAGCTATTTTTCAAGACCTGTGCAAACTTTTCTTCAAAAAAATAAATTTTCTAAAATGCTTCCTACTCATTATCTTCATTTTATTATAGAACTACCATTTTATTATAAAACAATTCTTAAAATGACAGTATGCCTCTAAAATCATATAATACAGACTAAATTTACTTACTAAATATTAAATAACTTAAAAACTTCTATATCTAACTGACAAAAAATTATGAGGCAGCATATTTAAAACAAGGGCTTCTGCTTTGGTTGGCTTTATTTCATATCCAGGATAATTTAATCACATTCGAGTTTCAAAATCAAAGAACTAGTTTTGATTTGCTCATCTTACTTGAGTTGCTTTATCTTTCATGCATGAAGGGTAGTGAACATGAGGGTCCCGTGGCCACTGTCCTGTGAGGTAAGGTCCTGTTATCGCATCCAAGGAAGAGGTTCGCCTTATTGTACTAGAGGTTCGAATTTGCTGAGATTTTGGTCTGTCTGCTAAAAAAGTGAAAAAAAAATTAAATTAGATGTTAGAGCATATTTTTAAATTAATAAACTTCAGAGCTTGTAAATGTCTTTTCATCACTTTTTCTAGTAACATACAAACTCTAATAGCCCTCTTGTATGAGCTGATGAAAGTTATGAACCCTTTTCTAAGGAAATATATTCATGTATATACATAAAAAAAACATCTGTAAGATTTTCACAGATTTGAAAACCCAATCATTTTAGGGATCTGTAAGAAAATCTACATATCATCTCTACTGTAACTTTAATTAAGATTCCATCAGGCCTCACAAGCTGCCACTTTTGTTTGTAAATGCCATCTCTGCATTCATTTCAACTGAATCTTACACTGGCTCCTTGGTTACCATTGCTAAAACTAATTCCACAGTTATCATCTACTTATGACATGAAAGATTTCCACAATTTGGTTCTCATTTATCTCAGTGTTTATCACCTTGCTACTCTTCCACATGCCTATTCTACAGTCATTTGAATAATTTGTATTTTTCCCAAAAGTAGAATGTGTCTGTCTCTGAAGCCTCTATTTCCTCAGCCTATAATTCTGTCCTTCCAAGTTTATCTGACAAACTCACTGATTATTCTCTAAGACCAGTTTAGATGTCAGTCATCAGACCGGTACTGTGAAAGCTTGCTCAACATCCTTTTGTCTCCTTCCTTCTCTAGTTAAGAAATCCTCAATCCCTTCTGCTTTCATGGTACCCTAAGTTTGTCTTTCTCTCCCACCAGAACATAATTTCAGATACTACAGACTGAAAGGAAGCTCATGTTTAATAGTTAATGAACTGATTTATGACCACATAAATAATATTCACAAAGAACTTCGTATTTTAATTCAACATCCTTATTTGTAGATGAAGAATTCAAAGCAGTAAAGGGTATTCATTGTGTAATGAAGTAGAGCAGGGTGAAAGATACATGGTGAAAGGGACTGAGAGATCTCTGAACATTCTATATAGTTCCATCAATCTCTCCCACAATTTCACTCTCTTCCCCATTCAGGTACCTTAAGTATCTACTGAAAATCAACATTACTACATGAAACACCTAACATATAAAGAAATTAGATTTTCCATGTATCTACCCCAAATACCTTATACTATCAATATGTTCTTATAATAAAGTCCATGGGACTGGGAACCAATAAAGTTCCCAAGACTCAGTCTTTACAGTTCTGTTTTAAATCAGGCATCGTACTACCCATATTACTAAAGATCAGGAAAAATATTTTAATTTGTCACTGTCATTTAGGTATCTTCTTGAAACCAGAATGCACTATTAGTTTATCAAAACAGAGAGAGAAAAAGTACTATGGATCCTGATGTTATATTATCTAGGCACTATCTTAGAAATGTAGCTTTTGTTTGACCTAAGAATTATTAGAGAAAATCTGAAAATTACCAAATTCCCTCTTTATTTTTATTACTTAATTAAAGTTTACTGTGCATAAAAGGCAGAAAACCTAATGTCTATTTCTACTATTAGGAATCGCATGTAATTTTCTTTGTGGAAAAAAAAGCATGATTGTGGTGGTATTGTGTTCCCCAAAATATTGTGCACGCTAATAAACTTATCTGGGGTCAGAGAACAGAACAGCCACAATATTAAACATAGAGGATAGGCAGTGGCAGCACAGGCCTTTAATCCTAGCATTCCAGAGGCAGAAATCCCTCTGGATCTCTGTGAGTTCAAGGTCACATTGGAAACAGCAAGGCATGGTGACTCACGCCTTTAATCCCAGAAAGTGAGCCTTTAATCCCAGGGAGTGATGGCAGAAAGCAGAAAGATATATAAGGCGTGAGGACCAGAAACTAGAAGCTTTTAGCTGGTTAAGCTTCAGGCTTTCGAGCAGCAGTTCAGCTGAGACCTATTCTGGATGAGGACTCAGAGGCTTCTAGTCTGAGGAAACAGGATCAGCTGAGGAACTGTTGAGGTGAGGAAGCTGTGGCTTGTTCTGCTTCTCTGATCTTCCAGCGTTCACCCCAATAACTGGCCTCAGGTTTGATTTTATTGATAAGAATTTTTAAGATTCATGCTACACGCCGGGCGGTGGTGGCGCACGCCTTTAATCCCAGCACTCAGGAGACAGAGCCAGGCGGATCTCTGTGAGTTTGAGGCCAGCCTGGGCTACCAAGTGAGTTCCAGGAAAAGGTGCAAAGCTACACAGAGAAACCCTGTCTCGAAAAACCAAAAGATTCATGCTACACATGATTAATTTTCCTGAGTAATAAAAAAAACATACATTTTGGCTTTAGAATACAACTTAATTGAATTAAATAAAAACTTAAGAGTAAAGAGTTAGCCACTTGATGTGATACTTAGAAAGGTTATCTAATATGTCAACTACTGAGTTCTAAAAATTTTCTTTTTTTGGAAAAAATTCACATTTATATTTTTATTCTTTACAATTTGATACATGTCAGTGTGTAACATCATCATTACTTATAGGCATTGTAATTAACATCTGTCTTACTTACTACTTTTTACTTTTAAATACTATCAAGCTAAATATTATGGTTCCCAACTGCTTTCTATATAATTTGCCTTATATGTTTATTCTCAAGATTATCTAATCAAATGTAATGGGTATGTTTTATACAAACTATCTAATCCTACTTTTTACTGTAAAAAGTGAGTTTACCGCTCTTGTCATAGCTTATACTGTATTTTTTCCTAGTTTGTAATATTTCCTTCCTACTTGCTTTTTGTTTTACTATTTTTCTCCTTGTCCCTTTCTTACTACCTCTTAATTCTTTCCAGTATTTTTCCCAGTTTATAAAAGCAATATATACTAATTTTATAAACTGTGAAAACGAAATTAATGTATACCTTAAAATTTGATTTGTCATGCCCTTCTAAAGGTTTTTAAAAGTTACTTTATACTTCATCTACCAAAAAGAAACAGGATAAAAGCAATTACTCCTTGAATGACAGAGCCAATAATAAAAAGGACAATGAAACTAAAAAGCCATTAGTAGTGAAAAACATAACCTCTACTTAATCTACTCTAAGCTATTTAAAAATTGTATGTAGCCTATATGCTTTTAAAACTCTTTGTAAGCTGAGTATGTAGATCATTTGATCAGTACAAGACCCTGGGGTTCAGTACCTATCACCATTAAAAAGTAAAAATTAAAAAATCCTCCTAGCCAGACATGCAGGTGTGGTGGAACACACCTTTGATCCTAGCACTCAGGAAGCAGAGACAGGTGGAGCTCTGTGAGTTCAAGACCAGCCTGCTTTATACATCGAGTTCTAGGACAGCCAGGACTATATAATGAGACCCTGTCTCAGGAAAAGACAAAAACAAAACAAAACAAATACACAAAAAAACAGCAAGAACAACAAAAAATTCTCCTAATCTTACAGTAAATAAATACAGATTTTTAAAAAATTTAGTGTGAACATGTGCTCAGATGTATGTCATGCATGTAGAGATCACAGGCTGGTAGGGAGTGTCTTCCTAGCTGACAACGACAGTAATCTTCCATGAAATGATCAGCCATAATAGCCCCACTTATCAAATACAATGAAGCTCTTCCATTACCAGAGCATTTATCGTAAATAGTACAACTGTATCAACAAACTCATCTGTTCATATTGTCTAAACTTCCAATGTTGGGGTTTTGACTGCTTCAAAATCTAAGCCTAGATGCCCTGAGACTTTTATTGATTTCTATATATTTCCTACCAATTACAGTTTTACATTTTAGCACAATAAATTCAACTGCAAGAGTAATACAACAGAATATCCAATTAACTTGCTCCCAACTTTTGTTTTGTTTTGTTTTGTTTTTAATTTTTTTATTTAGTGGCAATTACTGAAGACTAGCGATTTTGAAAATCTGGTATCTTAAGATAATAATCTCCAGTGGAAAGTTAAAAAAGTGGAATTTCTACCAAAAAAAAAAGTTTGAGAATGTTAGAAACTTTAAGAACTTTAGCTCTAGGGTAATATGATACAAGTCACGATATCCTGCAAACTACACTTAGCAAGTAGTAAAGATGTCTTATTTCTAAACATCATGCATAATGTAAAGCATACAATACATGAAGTGCTTCCATTCTTTATTGTACTTTAACACACTTCAGTCTGGTTACCATATATTCAGTTCGGTCTATATGAGCAAATAAAAACTGTCAATTCTCTATGTTTAGACATCAGCCAAAGCTTCCCATTTATAATGACACAAGCAAAGTGTAAACATAAATCATTTATATTTAGATCTTTAAATCGAGCTATCATTCCTTGAAGTATTGTATAGATAGTAATTCTATGAAACAGCTGTCACAACAGCACCAATAAGAACCAACTACTTTATCCTTAATTCAAGAACCCCATTATTACAACTGCAAAGAATCCTAAAAGTATTCAGCAACATGATTAAGAAAACTAAGCACTAACATTGTTATTTTCTGTACAGAAATCATATTAGCATTTTAATACAAATATTGAATTAATAATACTAGCCAACAGAAACAGTAGTGCATCATCTGTTATCCCAGTAATATAACCTAACATGGAAACAGGAAGCAGAAAAAGGAACACCAAAAACTCTCATGGCAGCTAGCATAACATATGTAACAAAGAAGTGACCTTTCTCAAACAAGGGAGAAACGCAAACTAACACCTGAGTTGTCCTCAGACCTTCACAGAAATGCCTTGGCACACATACATGCCCAAACACAAAATCTATTTTTGTTTTTCACCAAGCATGATCTGCCTATTAATACTAATACTCAGAGGCTGAAGCAGCAGGATCCTGAAGTCAACACTAGCCTGAGACACATAGCAAAACCCTGTCTAGGAGAATTTGGTAGAAGGAATCAACACTTTAAATGAACTAACTATTCAGGGTACCAGGTCACCCAAATTCTACAATAGCTCAAGAGCTGATGGCTGGAAAACTGGAACTAAATCTTTAGGATCCAGGTGCTCAAATACACACACACACACACACACACACACACACACACACACACACAAAAAAAAAAATAAATAAAAATAAATAAATAAATAAATAAATATATAAGTATACATAGAAGCTTGACTCAAGAAAACATCCTGCTACATAAAGGGCAACCAGTTCTTTGAAATTTGCAATAAGCTAAACTTCTAGATCTAACTAAATTTAATAACCAGTCTGTTCCTTCAAAAAAGGCACCTTCCAAACTAAGTACTAGCCATACAGCAAATTTTAAATTTTAAATAAAGAGCTCAGGTAAACATTAGGAAGATAAAAGCTGAATAAAGATTTGGATAACACTAAAAATGTTTTAGAAAGCATATAAAAACATGTTTTAGTTTATACACACACACACACACACACACACACACACACACACACACATTTATTTACTCACATAAAGAAGTTTAATTGGAGTTACTCTACACAAGAGATAATGCTCCTCCCAGAAGCTTTATGTTATCAGTTGCAAACCCCAATGCAAGGTACAGATACATCATGTTGGTGGTCATGGGTAACCCAAAGATGCCTACACCTACACACACACACACACACACACACACACAAATACAGGCTACTATCCCTGCTCTCGGTTTAACACACACAACTTGCTAAGACACAATTGTTGAAGACATCACATATTTTGCTCACAGGACATGGAGAAATCAAGTGGGTACTAACCAGGAAGCTTCTTCCTTGCCAGATAGCTTTCATACTATCAGAAAGAGCTGATGTAGGTTGCTTGGAGGAAGTTAGCAAAAGCTTTACCCAACTGAGAACTTTGTGAACCACAATGACCATTGTGACAAAATATGCCCACGGGTGCAATAGTAACATGAGATGTTACAGTAGGAAACAACTGGTTTCTGATCAGATTTAAGACCCACTCCACAAAGGAAAAGCATTTCTGGTACCATTAAGCCAGCTAAGAACCCATTTTTGATGTGTTCACAGGCCCCAGTGGGTAAATCCACTACTATTATTTTGTTAAAAGGACACATTATCAAACTGTCCTGTAAATTCATGTCTCTATACCTATAGATTAGTGCAGCTATCAATCTTCATCCTAAGTTTCTTTGCACAGTGGGTGCTGGTTAATGCAGAAATTAACAATTGAGCTAGATGGCGGGAGTGCACGCCTTCAATCCCAGCACTCGGGAGGCAGAGCCAGGCGGATGTCTGTGATTTTGAGGCCAGCCTGGTCTACAGAGTGAGATCCAGGACAGGCACCAAAACTACACAGAGAAACCCTGTCTCGAAAAACCAATAAATAAATAAATAAATAAATAAATAAATAAATAAGTAAGTAAGTAAATAATAAACAACTGATCAATGTGCAGAGAGTAAATGTTCATGGAGATGTGACTGTTCATCACCACCCCCCACCAAGCTTCAAGGACCAAAGAAGAGAAGGCAGAAAGATTTTTAAGAGCAAGAGGTTAGGGAGAAAACAGTGTCTTCTAGACATGACAATATAACTGCATTCATGAACTCACATTAGCCATGGCTGCCTGCACAAGAGTAACCAAGTCAGCCAGGCAGTGGTTCCAGCACTAGGGAGGCAGAGGCAGAAGCAGGTAGATCTCTGAGTTCGAGGCCAGCCTGGCCTACAGAGTGAGTTCTAGGTCAGCCAGGGCTACATAGAGAAACCCTGTCTTGAAAAAAACGGAAGAAGAAGAAGCAGCAGAAGCAGAAGCAGACGGAGAAGGAGAAGGAGAAGGAAGAAGAAAGAAGAAGAAGGAGGAGGAGGAGAAGGGAGGAAGGAGGAGGAAGAAGAAGGAGGAGGAGGAGGAGGAAGAGGAGGAAGAAGAAGAAGAAGAAGAAGAAGAAGAAGAAGAAGAAGAAGAAGAAGAAGAAGAAGAAGAAGAAGAAGAAGTAGTAGTAGTAGTAGAAGCAGCAGCAGCAGGTCAATGTTCTAGCGTAGGAGAGGGAGGGGCTCATAAGTCCTCCCATTACCACCCTCCCCAGGAGCTACTGACAACTGATGGCTTCTTGGCAAGAATAATTATGTTTTCTTTAAACAAATGGACTATGGTTGGTCAACCATATTCCGGTGGAGGCCTCACACCCATGAGAATATTAACAGCACAAACAGTAGGTTTTTTTTTTTTTTTTTTAAAAAAAGATGAGACACAAGTTGAGGGCATAGGGAAATGAGGTGGACCTGCGAAGGGTTATTTAAACGGAGTTGGAAGTGAAGGTGATTGAAAAGAAAGAGGGAAAAAAGGTTGGAAGATTCAAGCACTTAAAGCATTTAGAGTGCAATGAAAGTTGACTGCAATAAAAGTCAGTTACTGAAAAACATAAGGCAGTCTCAAAAAGGCTATTAAACAGGCTTTCTATATAAGCAGAGTAGAACTTAGGTATTTAAGCAGGGTGAAACTTCAAACGTAATAGTTTAATTTTATTGAAGGATTTAATCATGACCCTAAAATTATAATACTGTATACTCATCTTATAAAACAACTTTTGCCCTTTAAAAAGTGTTTTATAACGTTTAACCTATTTTAATTTTCATAGAAATCAAAATAGCAAATGCATTGAGACAGCAAGACATTAGGTGGCTTGTCTCCAATTTCAAAATTTTCAAAATGATATACTTTTTAATCTGAGATTTGAAAAATAGCCATAAATGTATACAAGTAGGGAATGTGCTTGCCACTGTTTCACTACAGTTAAAGACAAAATCGATAAAGTTCCAGTTATAAATAGATTTAGCTTTAATATATTTGTAATGAGAGCTATTATCTTAGAAACTAGTTTTAAATATAGTTTATTATATATCATATGAATGTTAAATATTTAAATATTATCACCACCAAATTACATTTTTCTTGCCTTATATTTACAGAGAATGATTTTTAAAAGAAATTAAAATTGCATAACTGAGAATAAGAAAAAAAATGTGGACATAGGCATAGTACACAGCTTTAAACTTAGCATTTGGGAAGCAAGGGCAGGCGAATTTCTATGAGTTTGAGACCACCCTAGTCTACATAATGAGTTCCATGCCAGCTAAGGCTACATCATGAGACCATGTCTCAAAAAAAAAAAAAAAAAAAAAAAAAAAAAAAAACGTAGGAAGGAGATATGCATCTCTATCTAATCTGATGTATAATAATATTATCTAATATAATTAGGACTAGTTTAGTTTTCTAGTCAGCATGTTCTAGGCATTTTACCAGCATTCTATATTGGTCTGTCTTTCTTGGCACAAAAACAATGAAAAATTAGATCAATATATGAGCCACTGTCATAGTCCATTTTTGTTGCAACAACAGAATATTAGAAACAGGGTAATTTGTAAAGAAAAGAGGTTCACATGGGATCAAAGTTCATTATCAAGCTAGGAAATTCAAAGGCATGGTGCAAGCATGTGCTTGAGCCCTAGATGAAAATTACAACTGAGGGAGCATCACAAAAAGAGGATGAAGAAAAAGAGGATGCAGAATGAATATAAGAGCTAGACAATTGGATGGAGTGCTGTGAAAAGCTTTCTTCAGGACCTGACACATTGCACCCATTAATTCACAGCTGGTGTGGTTATCTTCAGAAGACCAAAATTTTAGCATAAAATTTTGAGGGGTATGCTCTCCAGGCCCCACCACTTACTGAGAAGCTCCTGGCATCTGATGGTTGCCAAAGGAAAGTAATTTTTCTGTGGAGGTGTGGTCACTAGGAGGTTTCTCGTGCTCCAGTATATGGACACATGGGCAACCCTGATTGGACATAGTAGGTTATTAAAAAAAAAAAAAAAAAAAAAAAAAAAGGAAGAAGTTGGGAGGGGGACATGATGAAAGAAATACAGGAAGGTGGGAGAGATGGGAGGGGTGGATATAATATTTCATTGTAAAAAATGTATGAAATTATCAAGAATAAAAAAAATTTTATTAGTGAAAACTATATCTGCATTCTTGTTATGTAAATCAGCAAGAATTAAAATAACAACCTTCCTGAGTCTTTTTTGAAAGAATCTACCTAGAAGAAATTGAACCTAAAGTATGCAAAGCAATTAAGGATGGATGGGATGTAGGAACCATTCAGCTAGACTCTTTGAAAAAGGAGAGCAAGAACATGTTCAAATAAATCAAACAAATACTGAACTACTGTAGAGTAAAATTAGTGACTACAGTATAGTAAAATTAGTGTTCTTCTTAACTATGTAAGCCTGAATTTCTGAATATGTGATTGTGTGATGACAAGTTCTTCTAAAGCCAGGCATATAGAGATAATAGCCTTATATATGTTTAATATATGTGTATATACACTTCTCATATTCAATTATACTTTCATTGTGTTGGATAGGTTTAAAAAATACGTTTCTGTTCAGTATAGAGAAGTAACTGAAATCTGAGCACCCACCTGCACTCTCGTAATACAATTTTGACCTATTCTTGCCTTCTAAAGCTGACGATCACAGAGTAAATTCCAAAGAACGTCTTAAGAGAAGCCTATAGTAAATACTATAAAGGGATCAAGAAATAGGAATCCAGGAGTCCCTTTAAGGGAAATGGTTGGTCAGAGGACTCACAGACTTAAAGATGGTGCTATATGACATAAACATCATGGAGTGAAGCCTGGAGAAGGGCCTTCTCCTTGCCATGGAAGAGGCTAAAAGGAACTCTGAAGGGACAGAGAATAATCCACCAGACATGTCAAAAAAGAAGAAGCTCTTTAAAATATTGTTTACACTTTATTCCGTGTGTGTGTGTGTGTGTGTGTGTGTGTGTGTGTGTGTGTACGGATGTCAGAGGAAAGCTTACAAGAGTTGGTTCTGTCCTTCTACCACATGGGTTTTGGGGATTAACTCACATTTCAGGCTTAATAACAAGTAGCTTTAATCACAGAACCATCTCATCTGCACCTCAAAACTTTTAAAGCTAGAAAAGAATTAACGAGCTCTATTAATATTATGGAAACTCTACAAAAGAACAATCAAATTATGTCAACTTTAAGATACAGTATGAGTGGATATAATGCTGTGGGATGTCTTTCTGTATGCTTTGAATATGTGTTGCTCCCATTGGCTACTAAATAAAGCTGCATTGGCCTCCCACAGGGCAGGATGGAGCCAGGTGAGAAAATCCAAGAGATAGTGAGAGGAGAAAGAAGAGTGGGAGGAGATGCCAGCCTGCCCATGAAGGAGCAACAAGATGCCAGCAGACTGGTAACACCATGGCCACATGGCAATATATAGATTAATAGGAATGGGTTAATTTAAGATGAAAGAACTAGCTAGTAAGAAGCTGAAGCCATAGGCCATACAGTTTGTAAATAATAAAAGCCTCTGTGTGTTTACTTGGGACCAAGGGGCTGTGGGATGCAGGTCAGAGAGATTCGTCCCAACCCCGGGGCCAGGTAGGACCAGATAAACTTCTGGCTACATTTGGTGCCCAACCTAATTGTGTCTCTCAGGCAAGTCGTGATACAGAGATGCTGCAGTGTGCGGGCCTGACCTATAGTATGGCAGGTTCATGGCATGTGGGCTTGATCCACAGCATGGTGGATTCCCACTGCTGTACACCAAGGTATCTCCAAGCCATGCAGTGCACTATATGGTGAATTTAGCTTTTGCTAGTACAGCCAAAAAATAGGTTTCTAGGCTACATGCTGCTTGTGGGAGGCATAGACCCATTGCTTCCCAGAGCTGGCAGTAAATGTATCTCCGCCATGTTGGGAAGCTGAGGCGTGCGGAGCCAGCAGCCAGGGCTGCTGCTTTGGTTCTAGGCACACTGCAGTTTAAATCAATGGTCAAAATCTGATTACAAATGCACATTAAGACAGAGCCAGATGGAATAAAACTCTAAACGATTTACAATATATGTAAAAATGTACGTAGGCTTGAAAGAGAAAAAAAGGAGTAACTATGAAGAAATAGTTTTTAAAAATAAAGTCTTTAAAGAGAATTAGAATAATGTAAAAGTTAAGCCACATAAAGATGAAAATTACACAAACAATCTGGGTACTGCAGATTATTATATTGTCTTTGGATTTTTAACTGGAAAGAGGCATTTGATTGTAAAGGCTACTAAGTTAAACCACTATATATATTCAATATGTATATTTTAAAGGTATTTTGACTTCAAAAATTATGTCTAAGGATATGTTGCTTTGGAAAAGAGGTTTTGCTTTTATTTCCACAGAAGATAAGAACCTATGGGATGCTTCCAGGTTAATACAGTTTGATCAACCAAGAACCCTTGAAGGGTCAATAAAGCCTCATAGACTACTACAGCCAAGATTTAACTATAATTCTTAATTTTCTCACGATCTCCGTAAGATTGCCAGTGCCCCCAACCAGCAGGAAGCTATGCCCAAAATCCCAAAATATTGTTTATGTTTATTTTTATTTAAAGGGGGATGATTATAAATGCAATCTCTTTCTAAAGAAGAAAAGGGATACTATAGATATGATAAGATGCAAGGGTAGATTACTGAATCTACTTTTAAACAGCAACAACTTGTTTGAAATGTTTTACACTGCTATGGATTTTAGTTTATTGATACAAAATTAAAGTTAATTTTGTGATACTGCATATATATTTCTACTCTTGTTTAAGGTATTATGTTTATGCAACTCATTTAAAATTATAATGTATAATGAAGTGTTGAGATGGGATAAGAACTGAACAAAGTGGAAGACCATTTAGCATATACACTAAAATCTTCGTGATTCCCAGATACTCTGGTAAACTTTGGTCTTATTTCTCTGAGGCTGCCATTACTTAAGATACCTATAAATTTTTTTAAAGATGATTTTTCAATATTTTAATCAGAAAGTATAGGTGCTTTGGTTGGTGATAGCTTGTAGATGAATTTCTAAATGGTCTTATTAAAAAAAACATGGAGCCAGATATGTGGGTGAAAACCTGGGAGAGATCAGGGAAATAGGGAAAGCCACAGCTAACCTTACCTCACTAATTCAGCAGCTTCCAAATGCCAGTTACTTCCCGTCTACCCATGTCTATATGCCTTGCTGTTCTGCCATCTGTTTTGCTCTCTCTGCCCAGCTACATCACTTCCTCTTTCTGCCCAGCTCTGATACTTCCTGTCTGTCTGTACAGACCTCCAGACCTCCATGGTTAACTAGTGCTGGAATTTAAGGCGTGTGCCACCACACCTGGCTCTGTTTCCAGTGTGGCCTTGAACACACGTGATCGTGCTTGCCAAGTGATAAGATTAAAGGTATGTGCTAACACTGCATGACTTCTGTATTGTGGCTAGCTTTTTCCTCTGATCTCCAGGCAAGGTTTATTTATTAAAGCACAAATAAAATATCACCACATTTCAGCACAAATAAAATATCACCACATAGCTAATTACTTCCAAATAAATATATTCCATCAAAGTCACATGATCAACTTGGTGGGGTGTCAGACCTACTGACAATACACAATGAGCTATATGTGCCTATTTAACAATCAAAGAAGAAAGAGTGGGACTATCAAGGAGAAATATCAAAGTAACTACAAAGACAATTGCTGGTTAACCATCTTGAAGCTCTAAAGTGTAATAATGTTGGTTAATGCTAGCTGCTACTACTTGAAAAACTGAGTGGCTTATCACAGTAACAGCCTAATTGTATCTTCCTGACTGACAGATGGCTTTCAGTATCATCATTCAGTGATTCAGACTTCCTTCATCTTACAGATCACCATTCCTCTAGGCCTCATCAGTCTTCTGCAGGAATCTCTGTATTCAGCTGGCAGCAAGAATAAGGAAGGTCAAACTAACATTTTTAAACTGAGGAGGATGAAAGTATCATATGCCATTTAGCTTGTTTAGTGTGAGGAGCAAGGCTATGAATTATAGTCTAGAAGTGGACATACAGGAGGAAATAACAGGATTTAGCAAAGACATAGAAATCTTTACAACAGAAAGGTCTGAATTATGTTTGGAGACAATCTGAATCAAATTTCAAAGTCAGTCTCACTAGACTATCATCACAATCATCTGTCACTGCAAAAAAATAATCTAACCTACTCAACACTAGGTTCCTAATAACTTTCTTGGTTATTTTCAAAAGTTTTATCCATCCCTAAGAGAAACTCACCATCATTGAGAATACTATAAATGAAATGTTTTTTCAAGAAGTTTCAAAAAAAATTGTTAGGATACATATGTAATTCCTCAATGTGATCTCTTTAAATAGGTTTGGAGGATGGTACACTTATCTCAAAGTTCTACAGGTTTACCAGAGAAATGTGGCATGTCATTTAAAACAGATTATGACTATACACGTGTGTCACATCTAATAGGGAAAAAAATTCTGTTGAGTAACATTAAAACAAAATATTGAGGTCAAATTTTCTGAGTAAGTTTAACAACAGATTTAACTATAAAACATTTTAAACTACTTTATGATTGTAGATATGTGCACATTTGCATCAAATACGCAGGTTAGAGGACAACTTTTAGGGGTCCATTATCCCCTTCCACCATGTGGGTCCAGAGGATAGAACTCAGATGAGGCAACTCAGATGAGGCTCAGGGGCAGGCACTTTTGCCTGCTGAGCCACCTCACTGGCCTACAGAACACCTTTCGGTAAGCTAAAACCTCTTGGTAAGCAAGGAATCCAGTGCTGTCATCTGTTCTAGGTTATAGGACTAGGAGCCATTTGGAGACTAGGGGTTCTGTTTTCAAATACCTACTATTAGCAATCTTACTGAAAGACCAGCACTTTCTATTCAAAAAGGACTATATTCATCATTCCCTCCTACTTTTTAAGAGAACATCCATTCTCTTAGTACTGTTTGTTCTCATCTAAGTAGCACAAGGGAAATAATGTAATTTAATTAAGTCATACAAATATAACAAGTCTCAATATCTTTTCAGAGGCACCTGCACTTAAGAAAAAAGTAACTGTCAACCAAAAAGAATCTTAGTAAAATTTCAAACAAGCTGATACAGTAACATTAAAACATTCAAATAGAGGAATATATTTGGCAGGCAGTGACATCCAAAAGTGACTAGTCTACTAGTCTACTACTTCCTACTCTAAAGAAAGTGACATTTTTAAGACCCCGTGTTCCTTAAATAGCTGCAACACAACAGAAATATGTGTATACAGTGCTTCAAAACCACAGAGGACTAACAATTATCCCCACCTGAAAAAGTTGAGACTATCTGAAGGACTACTTGCAAAGAATTCAGGAATTTTCAGCAAAAAAATGCACATAAATTAGAGAAAGATATTTCTGACAGAGACTATGAATTCAAAGAGTTACAAAAGAATACTAACATATCCTTAAGAAAACAAAACATTTTCTTAAAAACAGTGAATTCAATCTAGCAGGAACACAGGTACAAAATGGTTGTATTAAGATGCATGAGTCTTTTATGTCAAGCTAAACATGGTGAACTTTATTTCTTATTAACCTTATTAACTAAGAAACCAAAAGAAATCTTTTTATAAAAATCAATTTTTTTCTTCTAAAGATAGACTATACTTAATTGTAGTAAAATAGCAAAATAAAAGCCTAATGGCAGGGAAAGGCCTAAGAATACTAAGCAGTCTACAGTCTAACAGGAAATAATTGGGACCTATTAGAGGGCCTTCTAGACGTCTAAGAGGGAAGGGAAAAAAACTGATAGACTGAAGAGAATTCTGAGACTGAATAATATACAGCAATCAGAGGGAGAAATAAGATAGAAGCTTTAGGCTAGTACAAAGTAAAATCATCATAATCATCATCACCATCACCACCACCATCACCATCATCATCATCCATAACTGTACTCCACAGTGCCAACAAAGAAACCATCCATCTTCATTTCCACATCAAGTCCCTGACTTTAAACTTAAATCATTCAATATTCTGATCTTGATAACTACTCCTAAACTGTATCTCTGTACAAATGAATCATTAAAGCATAATTCAAATGTGCAACTATATATAGTCAAATTTTTGTTAAATCATTTTATTCTCTTAGTAGCATAAAATAATACTAGTCCACTTTTTCAAAGCATCTAAACTGAACATTAATTTCCATACTATAAGAGTTGTGGTGTAGCCTACTCTATGAAAACATACGTCTAAGAAAAAAAAGCACTAACCTTCAAAGACAGTTATATTTAAAAATATTTAGATTTTTAAGTTTGTAGAATATAGGGATGTCGGGTTTTTTTTGTTGTTGTTGTTGTTTTTGTTTTTCGAGACAGGGTTTCTCTGTGTAGCTTTGCGCCTTTCCTGGAACTCGCTCTGTAGCCCAGGCTGGCCTCGAACTCACAGACATCCGCCAGGCTCTGCCTCCCGAGTGCTGGGATTAAAGGCGTGCGCCGCCGCCGCCGCCGCCGCCGCCGCCGCCGCCGCCGCCGCCGCCGCCGCCGCCGCCGCCGCCGCCGCCGCCGCCGCCGCCGCCGCCACCACCTCCCGGCCGGATGTCGGTTTTAATCTGCTGTTAACAAACTCTACCTCTAAGAATAACTCTAGTCCACAGAAATGCCACACATACTTTCTGAAGATTTATTTTTGTGTATGGTGTGCTCATCTGCTTACAGTGGCCTTCAGAGGCCAGAAGAGGGGGGTCAGAATACCTGAAACTGGAGTTACAAGTGGTTGGGAGCCCTAGGACCTGGGTGCTAGGAATGGAACTCCAGTTCACCACAAGAGCACTAGGCACTCAACTTTTGAGCCATCTCACCAACCCCTATACTTTTTGTTTTAAATTCAGACAGGGTCTCTTGTTTTGACTGGCTTTAAGATCTCTATCCTCCCGCCTCAGTCTCTGGAGTACTAATATTACAGGCATACACCGTCATGCCTAGTACACTTTTCAAAGCTTGTTTCAGTTTTGAATGTAAAAACCAAAACAATTTTGAACTCACTAATTATGAAGAAAAGTATGATACATTTGTTTAGAAGAATAAACAGGCTAGAAAGACGGCTCAGTGGTCAGGAACACCTGAGTCTGATTTCCAATACCCACATGCCAGCTTAAAACTGTCTGCAACTCCAGTCTCAGGGAATCTGACAACCTCTTCTGGCCTCCATGGGCATCAGGCACTTGTGTGGTGCAGAGATATATACATGCAGGGCAAAACACCTATACACATAAAAAAATAATAAATTTTAAAAAGTAGTAAATTGGATACAACTGTGAATTCAAATTATGTTTAATGATTCACAAAAGGAAACATGTTGAAAGTAAATTTTTCTCCAAACCAAATCAACAAACCTATTTCTTATCAAACAACTTTAAAGTAAGCAGTTTAGTCCACAAGCTCAACATTTAAAGCATTCCTCTGGGAAGGAAATGTAATTGTAATGACATAAGTAGTAAATTACCCCATAATCACAGGGAAGAACTTCAAAACTGGATCTAGTTGGGTCTCCATTGATTTTATCTTATGTGAGTGGGCAAAATTTAGTCACTACCACTTGTATACTAAAATTAAAGTCCTACAAAAAAAGATGATCATGAACCTCTCATCTATGTGGACAGAGTATCAGGCACTTCTCATTATCTGGTGATTGCTGAGAAAGGAGTGTGATCTTCAAAGCATACAGACATATGTGTGCAATCCCATTCTCCTCTCCTCTTCCCTCCTCCCTTCCCCACCCCCAACTTGGAAGCTTTATGTTAAAAAAAAATTACCCTCTAGAAATATATAATTATAAACGAAAGCATGCATTCCTACAAATAAATGACTAATCTAATGATGTTTACTCATTGTTTTGTCTTCCTGACAGTAATAAGAATACAGGGTTTCAGCCGGGCGGTGGTGGCGCACGCCTTTAATCCCAGCACTCGGGAGGCAGAGCCAGGCGGATCTCTGTGAGTTCGAGGCCAGCCTGGGCTACCAAGTGAGTTCCAGGAAAGGCGCAAAGCTACACAGAGAAACCCTGTCTCGAAAAACCAAAAAAAAAAAAAAAAAAGAAAAGAATACAGGGTTTCTAAAGCTTTTCCCAAGGAAAGAGGACTACTTTCTAAGGCTGCTTAGGAAAAGAACTAAGAAATTATAAAAGGAGTAATAACTCTTTGTTATTGTTTGTTTGTTTGTTTGGTAAGGACACAATATTCTAGAACAGACCTTGAAATATTTATCTGAAATAAACACATCTTTTCCCAGGAAAGGGGGGAGAGAGAGAAACAATTTGTACAACAGTTCTTTCCTTTTTAGGAGTTATTTGAATACCAAATTTCTAAGAACTTTCAAACTCAGACTAAAGAGGTGATGGAAATGATATATTCATATTCATTTAGAACAGCTTCTTGGGTATTAGTTAATTTTGCTAAATGTCAGAACATTTATTCAGCAAAGAGATATTCAGTAATATGTTTTAACAACCTCAGATAAACTTGTGTGATTGACTTCTTAAACAGTTTGTGCAAATAACATTTTGGTAAATTATTTTGCTTGCACATAAGTTAGAGAATAAGTAAAGCAAATAACCACCTGAAAACCTGCCTGACAATTTAATGTTTTCATAATAATAAAGCATAAATTAATATATCACTCACATTCTCCTTATTAGAAATACTACATTTCAGTTTCTAACTGAAAGAGCACATTGATTTTGGGCATGATGGTGTTAAATTACTGGAAATACAATATATTTAGATGCCATTCCATTTATTTATTCCATGGAATCTCAATAGATAAAAATCTACTTGACAGAATTCTAAATTATTGCTGAAAAAGGGAAAACTAGTCTTCCCCAGGAATGAGCACCCTAATTGGCTATCCAGTAACAGGTGCTCAACCCTGAAATCATACACATATAAGCAATACTAAATGTACTTGGCAGGCTGTATTTACATTGTTATGCATTTATATATACACGAGTGTTGTGTGTGTGACAATAATAAAAAGGAAAACAAGCCATGAATTTGAGAAGTGAGGTGGGGAGACATAGAAGGGGTTGTTAAAGGGAGGGGCCAAAACAAGATAATTAGTACATGCATCCAAAAAATTACCAAAAAAAAAAAATGTGTATCTTTACAATTCAGACTTTTGGCTCCTTCAGAAACTGTCTCAAGGTCCACTTAAATAATGGTTTGTGTTAGTCTTTTAAATGACTTTGCAAGCAACTATTTTAAAGTCATTTTAGTCCATTTCACACTCTACGATGTATCTATGACTAAAAACATGTACAGTTGTGTGTAAACTTTGTATGTTATAAAAAAAAAAACTCTCTCTGTAGAAGCCTATATTATGTCTTTCAAAATATAAACACTTGTGTAAAATTCAGGTTTTGTTTGTTTGTTTGTTTGTTTGTTTTTCGAGACAGGGTTTCTCTGTGTAGCTTTGCGCCTTTCCTGGATCTCGCTCTGTAGACCAGGCTGGCCTCGAACTCACAGAGATCCGCCTGGCTCTGCCTCCCGAGTGCTGCGATTAAAGGCGTGCGCCACCACCGCCTGGCGTAAAATTCAGTTTTGTCCCAACTATTTCTACAGCAAAATACTAGCTCCTTCTACATTATACAAAGATCTAACTCCATGTTTTTCTAAGCTTAACCACAACCATTGAATGTCAGGCCCAAAACAAAGACCCAAACCAACTAATTCTATAAAAAGGGGTAGCATAAATATAATCTATTAAATTTATTCTATCACATATTTATAAGATTTCATGTCCTTATGATCATTCTTCAGTGATTTCATTCCAGAGTATGCATACTTGTCTCTTAGTGTGCACAGATGTGTATTTAGATAGCTCAAGCAGAAATCTCTGTAAATCCTATATATGGATTTAACTAACATTTACTGTAAGGCCATTTAAGTACCAGATATCATACTACATACTGTAATGCTAAAAATAACAGGTATATTAGATAAAGCACACATATCCACAAGAATTACCTAACATACAGAGATATAGAGATGAAAAATCATAACCAAACCACAGCTAAACTGCCAAGGACTTGCAAACAGCTACATTAATTATGGAATAATATGGATGAAACACGCAAAGATTCATCAACTACACTGTATTGCTACCTTTTTTTAAACATTTTTAGGGACTTCAAGAATGGAGTATTTTTAATGAATATAAAATAATAATAGTTTACTTCATCACTTTCTATATTGTCCTATTTCCTAAATTCCTATTTAAAATTTCAGATGACTTACTACATAATGATATTCAGTGGCCATACTCTTTTCTACAATACTCTTTTTGCAACGTTAGAAAAGACTGGCACACAAAATATGATTTACCAAGCATCCGCTTTGTTCTTCCACAGATTAGATGTAAAATTAAATCCTTAAATAAGAGTTATCTGCATAAAGATGTTAACTTTTGATTGAATGGCTTATGCAAAGTGAAAACCCCGAACCATCTTAAAGACGAATATGAGCGAAGAGTAAAGGTGAGGGCTATAATGTTAATATTACTTTAAAATATAAACAAGGGAATAAAAATGAAATACATAAATTCTAATATAAGAAATTAAAATAAGTCATTGAGCATTCAATCAAGACAGCACATAAATGGTCTATGGAAAAAGGTTTACTATCTTGCATTCTCACTCAGTAGTAGCAGGTATTTTAGTCAAAGCCAAGTCATACTCATTTGAATAGTCTCAAGAGGCATCATTAAGTATTGCTACACATTCTACAATACTACACAGGAAACTACATTCAACAACATTTCAGACTTCTACAACAAAGCGTATATGTGTTTGGAACACATAAAGGCCAGTGACATCACCCTAAGTCAAACTACAAAAGAATATTATGTATATGCAATGACATGCAGTAGATCCAGACATATTACAAAAGCCATTGGATGAAGCTATTCTCAGTTTCAAAAATGAAAGAAAAAAGTATATAAACAGAGTGGCAACTTTAAAGTAATCCCCAGGGCCACTCCACTGTCCAGACATTTGAAAGAATGCTTTGTAAATGCACAACTATAGACAGATTCTAAAGATTCTTAAGAAGAGCAGAGACTGGGCATGGTACAGCATCCTGTAACCCAGTAACTCAGGAACTTAAGGCTGGAAGATGGCCAGCTTGAGCTAACCTACACTATACAGGGTGACCCTGTTAATTAAATATGCTCTTAAAAAGTATATTAACTTATGGTTTTTCTAATAGTAGAAAAGATAAAAATCAGTTAATGAACTCTTCAAAAAGTTTCACCATGACCATACTGGATACATAAGGAAATACTATTTACTACTATTAGCTGTTGGTAGGTATTTCTGATCTTCAGCAATACTAGGCAGCAAGTAGCAGTGCTTTTTAGTTTTTTGTTACAAAACACTGCTAGATGGCTGGCGAATTACTTAATTCCAATAACTTGGCAGGCAATCTTGAACACTAACCTTGCCACACTACTATGGGTTTCACTAGCTTCTTCAACTCATTCTTAATTTTGGCAAGTCATAATTAAGGTACAACATGGTGGCACTCCGTTAAATTATACATGTGGAGTTCAAACTCACACTGCAAGCATAGCTGTTGTCTCCTAGGAAGGCTGAATCAATCTACTGAGACAATTACTTGAGACGAGTACCTGCTTAGTAATTCCTTAGGCATTAGTCAAATCAGTTTACCACCATCTATAACTGATTCTAAACATTTATGAAAGGAGAAAAGCATTCTGCACAGTATAATGTGATTCAAGAGACAACATAGATTCTTATTACATATAAATGGAAGCAGCTACAATAAGGTTCATAACCCTGAGCTCCAGGAACAAGGTACAATCTCCATCTCCCTATTTCCTCCATGTGCATGTGTGAGGGCCCCTCCCCTGTAAGAAGCAAGCAGAGAAAATGGCCATCCTTCCATATTCTATTTTAGTTACATTCACCAAACTGTCTTAACATTTTTAGACATTCTGAAAATATAAGAGCATGTCCCAGCACTGCAGAAGAGTGCCAATGGAAACACAAAAGAAAATCCATTTCTTTGTCATTCTTTTAGCCCAAAAATCCCAGCAGTTTAACTGTGGAATCAACAATCTAGAATTAAAAGAACAGGATTCTACACCCATTTTCTTGCTGAACTTCAAAGTATACAAAGCTTGGCAAATAGTCACCCTCAAATGTTTTCTTCCTTTCTATCTACAGCAGCTAGAGAGACAGGATAATACAAAGAAGTCACCAATTATTTATGAACTTGCCTCCTCCTGTTATTTGCATCAACAATATTCACTTAAAATAAACCACAGTGATAAAGGTATCAGCCATACATGTTTCTATAAAAATGAGATTTGGGGTAGATATTTTTCTATAATTTGTTCATAAATAATATCTTTAGATACTTCAGACTTACCCCTAGCCCATTAAAACTTATTTTGCAGAATAAGCACCAGTATTTTTCTGAATTATCAGAAAAATTGATTGCATTCTGGTCATTTCTAGGGTCCAGATAAAGGTAAGGGAAAGTCTGGTGGCTCTGATCATTCCATCAGTTCCCCAGACTGAAATCAGGAAATGAGTAGTATTCTCTTTCTTCAGTTTAATCATAGCAGATCAGTTATGAGGCCATACATTAGATGAGCTCAACCTTCTTTGTAAATAAATAATATGCAGAGCACACAGAAAGGCTGTCAAAGACAGGAGAACAGAAGGCTATACTGGGGACCAACGACAACAGTGCCAGGCACTGATCCAGGACAGGTACTGTAGAAAAGCCTATTTGGGTGGGGTCTGAAAATTCTAAGCTCTGGAAAAAAGACTGAACTAAAATTAAGACCCAGAGTCACTGGTTATATATACTTGATACAGTATTAGCTGCAAGTGAAGTTTGGGTACAACTAACTTTTTATTATTTTTTTAAATTTCAGACTTAATTTGAATGCTGACTTTTGTTTACATTTGATTTGTTGCATGGAACTGAGCCTTGTTTCCTTAGTTCAAATGTAGCCCACATTATCACAAGTAAAATAAAAGAATGTCATTACCTTTCAATATATCTCCAATGTAAAAATCTTCCAAAAATGCAAACCAAAGTCAATTAACTATCCCTTTGTGAAAAGTACTCCAATTAATAAAATTATGTTCAATCCAATAACCACATATAAAACCTTAAAGATAGTTAAAAATTCATTATCCTACTATATACACTTTACGTATTCAATGTTCTATATGCTCAGGGTAATAGTACTTGGGAAGAATATAATCTTTGAACATAAAGTAGATTGATTAAATGACTTTTACTACTCATACAACTGATTGTGAGATCTTATGCACCATAATGGACGGGGGGGGGGGGGGGGGGGGCAGAGCCATTAACACTATTTAGTTCAATTATAAGAGATTAAAAATATTTCCCCCAAATCAGAATTTAAAGATTATTCTGGAAATCTAAGCTTAATATATTTTCACTCTATTCAGGAAAGTTTAGAAATAAATTCCTATAAAGGACTCTAAGAAAAATAAATTTTAAATGGGGAGAAGGGTGCAGAAAACCTCAATCTCTAAAAATATTAGCCAGATAATAAACTTTCAAAAAGGAAATTGAAGAGTATTTCTATCAGAGAAAAAAATTACCAAAATGTTTGTATTTCACAACTAAGGACAGCATTAAAATTACTCAAAAAGGGGAAATTAATGAAGAGCTTAAAAACTTAAAAGCAAATGAACTGGTTAAGCACACACATATCCATTAACACAGTGTCTGCAGTTAAACATTCTACCCTTGCTGGCTTTGTATTATCTTTTAATAATAGCATAATTTCTTTATGTATAAGACAAGAGGTTTTCAACATTCTTGAGGGGAAAATCTGATCAAATTTCAGTCTAGGGTTGCCAATATCTTAGGAGTATGAGGCCGAAATAAATCTGGTAGGTTAAATAAAAGATTAACATATTGTTTTTCATAGAAGGAACTAACAAGTTACAGGATCTTCAGAATTGTTGTTACTAGATTTGGTAAAAAACATAAGCAGGATTCTCCAACTAGAGCACTGTAGGCAATTATTTTTATATTTTTATAGCCTGTAAGTTTTTAATGTTGGATATTTACACACACACACACACACACACACACACACACACACACACACACATTTCCATTTGCTACCTACTGTTTTTACAGCATTGTATTTGTTTAGTGTTTAAATCCATGGGTTTTGTTCTGTTGGAGTTCAGAGAGCAGCCCCTTTCTATTTTCTTTAGATCATTACTAAAGATCATTAATTTTAACCCTAACACTCTGCTTTAGTCTCATTCGAATTGTTCTACTTATCTCAAAGGTAGAATTTGTTATTACCATCACAAAAAATGACTATTAGCATAATACTTTATGATTTTACATCTATTACAAACACATCACAGGGAGCCAGAGGATGCATTCAGTAGCTTGTCATTCACCACTTCAAAACCCTTCAGAACCAAACAAGGGAAGGATGACATTTTACTAATAGTAGAAGAACAGAGATGAATATAAATAATAAACCTTGAAGTTTTGAAATACACAGGAAAGAAAAAATACAAAAAGAGGATGATCGAGGAACACCAACAAAACAGAACTTTCAATTTGTAAATTTCCATGTTTTTTAAATAAAGCATGATGTTAGCAGGTCTATGCATCCTCTGTTAAGGTAACCATTTAAATTATCTGAAGCTATAGGCCCAAAATAAAGGGAATTATTATCTTTCTACTGGGTCCTATATATTAATATAAATTTTAAAACTGATTGTTCTATTTACAGAATTCAGTTTTTCCTCAGCTTTCTGACTTAAGTATCAACCATTACTCTAGCCTTAACCCCATAAATATGCATGCTAAGAGTGTTTATGAAAAAAATATTGACATTATGTGTTCAAAAATTGTTCACATTTCTTCCTGATAAAAGAATTAAAAAACTTAGTTTCTATAATTTTTCCACAATCAGACAAAATATGAATAAAATTCTGAATAATTAGTTGTCACCTACAATTCAAATGTCCACAGCTCTTAAAGCTTTCTGTAAACAACACACATCTACATGAAGTACATACCCCTTCAGTCACCATCTACTTAATTATTTTTATGTGTAGTTTCAAAGTATAGTATAGTGTTTATCTCCACACCTTGAAATGTGCAAGAAAAGGAAGGAGGAGGAGAGCAAAGGAAGCAATGGAGCACGTTGTTGTTTTTCATTCATGCAGCAGAGTGATGTCAGTGTCTGCAGCAGCAGCAGCAGCAGCAACAGCAGCAGGCGCTTTGGTCAGTGAAAACTAAAACCCACTCAAGTCAGAACCTTAGTTTCAAAAGAAACTAATTGAAATTTTAAGTCACAGAACAGATTTTTAAGTGGCTAAACAGAAAGAACATATTAGTTATATGTTGTAGTTTCAATATAGAGCGAGAGGAACAAGGCAGAATGTGGACCAGTAACATAGGGTAACATAATCAAGGGACTAGCACAAGAGCCTGCATTCAAAAATCACTTCAATGCAAGACACTGACAAAAACACCTGATGTTATAAACAGCAGAACCACAGAAGAGAAAGCCCTTCAACCCCTAGCACAAGCTTTGACCCTGCAAATCTGCCTACTGCACATCCAGACTCAAGAATTGTTTTCATCATGATTGCATTAAAATTGCATTAAACTCTGACGTGCAATTTTACAACAAAGAGCAGAATTTAAGCCTGATCACAAATTTCATTAAAACTACTTTATGATGGGGCATGTAATTCTTAAGCAATTAGGGCTTTTGAGGGATGTAGAAAAACAAGTTGTACTATTATTTATGGTACGATGTTAGTGTTTATCAACAAAAGGAAAGGAGGTACTAGGTGGCCATTATACTGTTGCAGCAATTGCCAAAACTTCTCTAACTCTGCCCACAAAATCCTCTGCACACAATCTACAATTCGTATTTTTTTACATTGTTCCCTGAAAGAAAACCCCCAAACTCCATTAACAAACTGTTAAAGCTAAATCATTCAAAAATGTCTGCTGCCTCCTTTTCTTTCTGTTACCTCTCCTTTAACACAGCCACAGAAAATGTGCAAGGAAGTTGCATATGGCATTAATCTGTTAGAAAATGGTGGACTTTTCTATAAAATACAGCCAAAGATGTGTGTTCAGTTGTGGTCATTATTAGGGCGATCACGTTGTTTTCATTCATTCATTCAGGATTTGCTGGAGGATGTCAGTTTCTGCAGCAGCTGGCTTGACCTGGGGGAGCAGTGGGGGAGCAAATTCCTCCTGGTGCATACAGATTACAGGATGTATTTCTCAGTGCTCAAGCACTTACTTCACTGCACTACATCCTACACAGGGGCTTACCATCAAGTGGTCTGAAAGCAAGTGCTTTAGCAACATGCTAATTACAGGTCTAAATTAAAGCTTAAAATACCTAAACTTTGATCTATCATACTGCAATCACTTTCTCCAACTCTAAACACCTTAGAACGTCCATCGTAAACAAAAATTTCACATACCATATAAACATCGTATGGAGCTTGGTAGTATTTTCCTTCTGAGTAGGTTTTTTTTCTTGTTTTCTTTCCCTACTCCGTATGATTCCTTCCTTCCATAACGCAGCAGCAGCAGCAACAACTGTAGCTCTAGACTGGTATCTAAGAATATTAGGTACTTGATTCTCCCTTATGGCCTTACGTCCCTGTTTTGCCTAATTTTCTTTTTCTCCCCCAGGAATCAACTAGATCATGCACTATGTCCCCAGGCATAAACAAAACCAAACCCAAACAGAAAACTAAGGGGAGTCCACAGCATCCACCCACTCACCATTACCTTTGACACCTAACAAAAAAGAAACTTGAGAACTCTACAGAGCTCAGCTGAACTGCTAAGTATACTTAGAGATGGAAGGAAAAAGTAAACACACTCCACCAACAGGCTTTAAGAAATGCATCGTGAAAATCGCCTTTCGGGCATGAGCCATTTGTAGTGTAGTAGTGCTCTGATGCATGGCTATATAAAGTAGAGAGGGTGGGTGGATAAACCCTATACACTTCAAATGCACATTCAAAACTGTCTCCTCTACACATGCAAAGGATAGCCTAACGTCGTTAAGTAACGCCATCAATCCTCCAAAACGCAAAACGAGCAAAACATACTAGAGACGAGTCAAGAACTTGGTGGGAAAGCACAAAGGCTGCAGAGATTACTACTACCACCTCATCCGCCGCTGGAGAGTTTGTGTGCGTGCTTCAGGGTTTCACCCAGCAACTCCTTCCCCGGCTACAAACACAGAGAGCCTAACAAGCTATTAAACCGAAACACTTTTCCTTGCAGGCGAGGGATGCAAGATGAAAAATGAGGGGCGGTGTGAGGGTCAGATAAAAGTTGATTTTCAGGTCGCTCCTCCAAGCCCTGCAGCGACCTCAGGGGGGGTGAGATTCCCAAAGCCACTTTCACACCTTCGGTAATGAACTAGCAAACAGAAGCCCGGAGAGGCTGAAGTTTCCACGCAGGGCACCGTCGGGGAGACGCAGCCCGGGAGGACGGGAGGGTTGGGCTCGCTACCTCTGCACACGGGCGAGCCGGGACTCCGTCTCTCAGGTGAGCTGCTCCTCCGCTGGCTCTCGGGGGACCGTCTCGGGCGGCCCTTGGCGCGAGGCGCCTGCTCGGCCGGGACAGCGACCGGCGGTGGAGTCGGGCTAGACGGGCTGGGGCCGCGGGCCGCGCCGGTCCCGGGGAGGCTGGCGAGCGTGGCGGCGGCGGCGGCCGGGCGCGTGGGGCTGTGCTGGCTGCCCCGCAGGAGCTGGTAGGGCACCGTGGCGCGGATGGGCTGCAACAGCCGACCGGCTCCCGCCGCGGGGGCGCAGCTCCCGGCCGGCCCCGTCCCGCTCCCGGCAGCGGCGGGCGGGGAGCCCGCGGTGCTGCGCCGCATCCTCTGCGGAGCGGGGTGAGGGGTCTGGGAGGAACTGGAGGACGCGGTGGACATGGTGGCTCCGCCGGCGGGCGGGCGAGCGGGCGGGCGGGCGGGCGGGCGAGCGGGCGCGCGAGCGTGTGGGAGCCGGCGCGGCGGTGCGTGCGATGTGTACGGGGGAGGGGCGGCGAGGGGCGGAGCCGCGGGGCTCCCCTTCCGACGCGCACCCCGCCGCCGAGGGGGAGGGGACGCCGCGACGGCCAACGTCCAACGGCCCCAACCGCCCCGCGGCGCTCGGCGGGGCGCTCACGGCCCGGCCCGCGTCGAGCCCATGGCCGCCGCCGCCGCCGCCGCCGCCGCCCCGGACATCGCGCTGACTGGGCACTCGCCGGGTTCCCGCGCCTCCTCAGCCCTCGTGGGGGAGGGTGTGGGGAGGGGGGTGGGCGCCCGCGCGACAGGACCCGGCGGCCGCGGGGAGCGCCGCGACTCTGGCCTCCGAGGAGAGAAAGGGGCCTCGAGGCGCCTCGCGCTGCGCGCAGCCCGCGCCACCGCAAACGCCGCAGCCGCCGCCGCCGCCGCCGCCGCCACCTCGACCCGCTTCTCACTCGGAATGGCAACTAATCCTGGGTCGGCGCCCCGCCCCCGGCCCCGCCTCTGGGCGGTCCGGACCCGGCTCCGGCCGCTGCGAGAGCCCCGATTGGCCGCGCCGCTCTACTCCAGGATTCCAGGGATTGGTGGTGCGGTCGGAGTGAGAGGAGACTTGGCCAATTACAGGACGGTGTTTCCGCTGTAGGGGCGGGGCGTGGGAGTGGATGGGAGAGGAGGGGTTGTGAGCCGAGGGAGGGACGCAAGAGTTGACAGTCTTTGAGGTGAGCTTGAGACTAGAAAAGTGGGTCCCTGAGTGTCCTGCGCGTGCCCCGACGCCCACAGACACGCGCACGCTGCGATAAGCAGGTTGCAAGGGCTCCACCCTCCCGTGCCCTCTACAACCTGAGGCTGAGGACGCTGGAGGCACAACTAACTTGGCAAAGACACCTGCATCCGGTGTGATGTTTTAGTCACAACTGAATAAAGGATACCTAACCCTTTTCATCTTAGTAATGTCTTCTGGTGTCTTACTAGCCTTGTGAGTCAAAACAACTTCGGGAGCGGTGTCTGGAAGCTAGACTGAACAAAATACACCTGCCATTATAGCCATTTCTAGTTACAAAGTGGGGTGGAGAACATCAGATTCTGAATTGTAGATGTCAACAAGAAAGTCTATGTCATCGCAGCATCTGATTTATTAATGCAGGGCACCTAGTTGACTATCCAGGAGCAGATGGTCTCTTGGGGTGGGGGGGGTGGGATACCCGGCATAATGTAACAATTCATTGTGGTAATTTCCTGTGTGGGGGGAGGAAAGTGAGAAGTACAAAGATTTTACATGGGCGTAAAAAAGTATATAAAACCCTAATCAGGAATAATTGAGGGTCTACATCAGATACCTACTATTAATTCCCATGAGGAAAAAAAAAATATTTTAAAAACTAAAGAAGAGGGATGTCTGATTGGTCTACACCTAGTGTCTGCCCACACTGACAGATTTTCTCTGATTCCAGGCACTAAATGGGTTTCACTCACCTTTCTCTGCTTCCTGTATGCTCAAACAAAAATCACACTAAATTCTTTTTTGGAAAAAAAAAATCGATGGTGCCTAATCAAAGTACAAAAAATAGCATCTAGTACTATATCCCACTAGATTAGTCATAGTTCCAGACTTTATGACATATTAAAATAACAGCTAACATTTACTAATTCACCACGTGCCAGCCACTGTTCTAAGGACATTACTATGTGTTAACTCATCCATTCTTCATATAATCCACAAGGTATGTACTATTATTATCCCACTGTTTTCCCAGCTGGGGCACAAAGACAGTGTCTTGTCTGAGAGTACTCAGCTAGTAAGTGGGAAGCTGAGAGTTGAGACCAGAGGGACAGGTTTGGGAGTCTGAGGAAGCCCTGTGCTTTAGTGCCTTCCAACATAAAATGTATGGTGTGGGCAGACACATGATCAAGAGAATTTACAGTAGACCACAAATGTCACCTGTTAAATTCCCATCAGTTCAAAAGAGATATGTTGTGTTTTGTTTTCCAAGACAGAGTTTCTCTGTGTAGCCCTGGCTGTCCTGGAACTCGCTTTGTAGACCAGGCTGACCTCAAACTCAGAAGTCTGCCTGCCTCTGCCTGTGCCTCCCTCCTGAGTGTTTGGATTAAAGGTGTGCACCATCACCACCGGGCTCGAAAGAGATTTTATAAGTGAAAACCAGCTCCCTGTTTTTACTTTCTAGAACAACATATATTTTAATTATATATAGAACAAAATGACTCTTTGAAATTTGATAGAATCGACCTACTATATAGATTTTTTTCATCCAAAAATTAATGGTTCTGTATTAATTGACAAGTTATAATCTTTCTTGAATAAAAAACAATAAATGGCTTCTTTGGGTATTTTCTTTTTCAGAATAGCAAGAAAAAGCTACTATACCAAGTTGATATTAAAATATATAGTTTTAAAAATACTGGCAAATTTCTAAGTTGATGATTTGATTACAGCATAGTTTCATTATAGAAATGTCATCTCTGGTCACTCCTGAATCTGAGTATGGAACAACCTCAACACAGTAGATTACTGTAATTCTAAATTCATACTAAGCCACAGTTGGCAATGATCAATACTTCGTTTGGATCTAAAACAGTATAGCTGGCCATAATGCTAGGTTTCCTGTCCATCTAACATAACAAACTTAAATCGGATCTAAAATCTAAACGAACTCCAGAGAGAACTTGTATGACTTTTTAAATGTTGTTTTGGTGGCATTTGGTGCTGGAAATTGACCCCTGGGCCTTGTGTATGCTGGGCAAGTGCTGTACCACTGAACTACATCTCCAGACAGTACCTGATCTTACAATACTATTTTCAGTTGCTGCTAACTCATCAATACCTATTTGGAATTCCAGTCACTTTCTCTTTATTCAAGAAACCAATAGTTTCCTCTAAAAAGCTTTATTCTCATGAAATAAGGAGTGCCGGTCATACCTAAGGAATTCAAGTGGGCTAGAATAAATGTAGCACCTGCTTTCAAGTGTCTGTTAGTTAAATGCTTGATACTTTGTTCTTATTGAAGATGGTAATGAAAGCCAGAAAACACAGAAGCATTGGGAAAATATTCTTCTTAGTAAACTTGAAGCCTGTGGCCACAGTGAAGGCTGCAGGGTTTGAAGTCCATTGTTGTCCTAGCTGTGGCATAGAAAGGCCCAGTGCAGCTTCCCTTTTTATCGAATGCTAGTATAATAACTTCTGAAAGTTGTATATAAGGCTTAAAATGTTAGTGATGAATCTGTTGCTATACTGCACTGTCTTGAAGGCATGAAAGCTGGTAACATTGGAAACACCTCTGTTGGCTCAGTGGGTGAAAGCACTTGTGTCAAACCTCACCACGTGAGTGTGATTCCACCCCCCCCACACACACACACTGTGGCACATACACAACCCTCCATCCAAACTAAATAAGTGTAATAAAAATTATAATAATGAACACCTCTTTTCATAGACCTCATGCTTGGGATGTCCGTGGACAACAGTTTGCAAATCTCAGGACCATACATAGACTAACTTAACTCAGGAGAAAGCAGGAAATCTCTGACTAGAGATTAACAATATGCTGCCCTTAGTAGAGAGAGAGCAAGATGAAAAATTGTGAAGCGTGTAGAGCTACCAAAACCATCTGCTTGATTCTTCTATCCATGTTTTTCAGGCTTAATATCTTCCATAGTTTGAATAGATTTGTTCCTCAGAAGTCATGCTGAAATTTATCCCACTGTGAGATATTAAGAAGGTGGAAACTCGGAGCTGGGGAGATGGCCCAAGCTGTTAAAAGCACTGTTTTTCTAGAGGACCCAGATTCAATTTCCAGCACCTACATGATGGCTCACAATTATCTCTAACCATTGCCCTATTCTGGCCTCTGAGAGCACCAAGTATACAGATACTACACAGATATACATGCAGGCAAAACACCTATACTCATAAAATTAAACATTTAGAAGTTTAGGGTTTTTGTTTGTTTGTTTGTTTTAAAGCATGGGGAAACTTGAGCCAGTGAGATAACTCCACAGCTAAGGGAGCTTGAGCATCAGGCCTCACAGCCAGAGTTCAGTCCCAGGAACCCACATGGCAAAAAGAGAGAGCCAACTCCTAAAAATTCTCTTCTGACCTCCTCAAGCACGCCATGACGAATACACTGGGTACATACCACACACACACACACACACACACACACACACACACACACACACACACAATTAAGAATATAAGAGGTGTGGAAATTTAGTCAGACTGTTGGCTTAAGAGACGGGGCCTTTAGAAAGTGATTAAGATGCGATAGGGACATTAGGGTGGAGCCCCCATCGTTCAGTCTGGTGGGCTTATAAGAAGAGGAAGAGAGACTAGACATACAAACACACAGGCTTCCTGTCCCTTGGTCTAAGATGCTCTACATTACCAAAGGACACTGTCAACAAGAAGAGACTCAACAGTAGAGACACCCACCCCCAGTTTTCACATCCTGAACAATGAGCCAGCTGAGACAATTTACCAAATAAGCTGCTTCGGGGACTTTGTTATAGCAAGGGAAAACAGACTAATACAGCATTCAAGCCTCACCCTAGTCTGAGTTGTAATCCCAGCTGTGGGGATTAACTAGGAGGTCATGGGGGAGAACACTGAACAGAACTGTACTGAGGTTCACCTTAAGCTGATTATGTGCTCTTGTAGCGGATCCCTAATAACAGCAACAAAGCCTTGCCTGGTTTATATCCCTGGCAGATACTTAAAGTAAAACTCTCCATTGCTTGCGATAGCCTAGATTTGTATTAGGCTTTGCCTTCCTATAAATGTTCTTGCGCCACATTTCCTGAGCCTTCCTCCCTCAATTTCTATCAGTTTTCCCCTCAAATATCACCACCTTCCTGGTTACCCTCTTTAAAATTGCAAGCACCCCTTAGGCTTCCTCTGCTCTGTTTTCCTAATGTACCTATCACCATCCAATCCATTATATAATAAGTTTTCTCATGTCTAGAATAAAAGAGTCATGAAGATTTATCAGATTTATAACTGCTAAGTCTCTACAATGCTCAGGCTATGACAGAGGACAGTAAATATTTGTTCAGTGGTGAGGGGAAGTGGCAGAATTTAGTCACTCTGTCTCATGAACTAAAAATTGTTGAAACTTACAGGAAAAAGAGAGGACAACAGAATTGACAGAGGGGAACAGCTGAGGAAGATTAGTTAAAACATGACATTTGCTGGCTGGTAGGTGGCCCTATCTTGTTTTATAATAGCTATTCCCAAGAGCCGGTATAAAGGAACTGAAAATTATTTAACTCTGTAGCATAGACCATCACCTGTAAGTTAGGAAAATTTTGTTTTGTTTCTAAAAAGAACTCAGAAGAAATAATAGAAATCAAAATATATTTTCTTTTTAACTGGTAATGTGACAAAATTCACAAGCATACAATATATTTTATTTTTAACTGGTAATGTGACAAAATTCACAAGCATACAATGACCCCCTACAAGGAACCACAGGTTTTTTAGCTTCAACTCCAATAGCAACTCCAGTTGCCAAGTGTGAAGTTAATGGCACATCCCAAAGGCAATACATTACTAGACTTTTACCATTAAGCTAAAAGACCGTATTACAGAAAGCTACCCAAGGTGGGGCAAAGAAGTCAGTATTCTCTTTCTGCTTGCAACATTGCTTTGTTTAATTCCCAAACGGAGGGTCTGTAATATATTAAAGCAATGGTAGTCATATGAAAGAAATCTGTTTTATTATATTTTAGGAGACTGTATAAAGATTAACATGTGCCTCTAAACTAATTTCTTCATCTACCAATGGATTTTTATAACCCAAGTGAGTGCACTGAAGATTGTTGTTAAAACAGTCAAAGGCTGGGGAATCAGCTCCTCAGTTAAGAGCACGTGTTGCTCTTCCAGTGGATGCAGGTTTGATTCCCAGAACCCACATGGCAGGCTCACAACTGTCTAGAACTCCATTCCGAGGGGACCCAATCCCATCCTGTCAACTTTATGGGAGCCAGGCACACATGTCATGCACACACACACACACTGTGTGTGTAATAAAAATTTTTAAAAACTGCTCAGTTCATCAGCAGCACTTGACTAATGAAGTTTCTTTATCATTTTATTATTTTTTTTATCTTTGGTAGCATGCAGTGTTCACAGTGCCTACTTAGCATTCTATTTAAGAGGTCCATATCGATGGATCTAATAAGCACATAGGAAGGCTTAGTAGCAATAACACTACACCAAGCCTTAATAACTCTTCATGAAGTTACTCATTAAATATCCTTGATGTATCTGAACTCTATTTTACTGACTGCAGACTATACCCATTCTCATACTTTGGTAAGTTGTGATCTATTTAGGAGTAAAAGGATATGCCTCCAAGATAAAAGAGATACAAATAAAATAGCATGGAAACCATGGGAAAGGAAAATTCCCTTTTATGGAAAACTGTTAAGAAGAAGTGCATAAAAAAGTCATATAGTGAGGAATGCATGGGACCTTCGAGAAGACTGCAATGTGCCTTGGCTGATTGTCAATGGAAGATAATGTTGCACCAGGGAAAGCTCTCGCTGCCAAGGAAGACGTGAACTTTACTGAGTTCACAGTGAGGAACTGTTGGAAATTTTTGAACAGGTGCAAAAACATGAATGGAGCTCCACTTTAAGAAGATGAATGTAAGAACAGTTTACAACCTGAGTTGGAGACTGACAGCAGAAGACAGTGTGGAGGCTTTGGGGATGCTCTGTAGTGAGTCCAGAAGGCTAAGTGGGGAGAACAGCAGAGGACATGGAAAAAGGTTCAAAGATGAAAATGGTATTTCTGGGCTGATGATCCTGTGAACCGTGAAAGGAGAAGATCAGACATTCTCAGGCTTCAAGTCTGGATGCCTGAGAAGCTAGTGGTGGCCTCAACAGGAGCATGCAGCCAAGACAGGGAAGGAGTTTGGGGGAAAGATAATGAGTCCAGCTATAAATTTCAAGCCCAGAGGCTATTAAACGAGAGGTTTTCCTCCTTATCACCCCCCTCCCTATTTTTCTCATTTTCCTCCTGCACCACCATCCCCACCACTTTCTCTTCCTCCTTAGTATTGAACTTGGAAATGGCAGAAGCATGGATTTGGGAACTATACAAGTACTCACAGTATTTGAAGTCACCAGTGCAAATAAAGTTAGCAAAAGAGAGAAGCATAACAAGAAAAGAAAAGAGGGTCAGGAAAAAAAATTGAAAAATTACACATGAATGGGAAGAAAAGAATAAAAGGGGGGAGAACCAGAGAAAGTCAGAGAGGAGAAATATTCTTTTAAAACTGAGAGTTAGTGTCTCAAAAATTAAGTTTAGTAGACGCTTTGTAAGGTAGCTAACAAGTTAATGTCCTTCCCTAGGAATCCTCTCCCAGCACCCAGAAAGCATGGCCTGGCTGTTTTGTTTGTACCCAATAACCTTGCCCCTCTGACTACAGTTGATTTGACTTATGTTCAATGTGTGATTAGAGCTGGTGCAATCATATTTTCTCTCCTGGGAATTTAGAACTAAGAATTGAAAGATTAAGCTATACCACTTTAAAGTGTACACCCAAAACAATTGGTTACTTCGCTACAGGGATACCTGCATGCCCATATTTTTGCTGCATTATTCATGACATCCAGGTTATTGAATCAGCCTAAGTGCCTATCAATAGATGCATGGATAAAGAAAATATGATGAGTATACACAATGGGGTTTTATTCAGCCATATAGAAGAAAGAAATTATGTCATCTCCAAGAAAATCAATGGAACTGGAGATAATCACGTTAAGTGAAATAAGCCAGACTCACAAAGACAAGGACAGTGTGTTTTCTCTCATGTGGAATCTGTGCATGGGGGAGGGGAAGAACTTAAAAGTAAAAGGAAACGCTGTGGAAGAGGAAAGGGGGAAGGGAAGGGAAGATGGAAGTGAAGAGAAGATAAAAAAGAGTAATAGGAGCTGGAGAGATGGCTTAACTGTGAAGAGAACCTGTTGCTAGCCACCCACCACTGAACCTGACCAGTATTTTTGGCTGGTGCAGTCAGGTGGTGAGCTGATCTGGAATATTATTTTTACTAGGCAAAGATGTGTTACATTTGTTTATGCTGCAGAATATTACTTTAACTATGTGAAGCTGGGTTACCTTTGTTTGTGCTGCATTTGTTTAATTATGAAAATATGTGTTGCATTTGTTTCACCCTGCCTGCCTAAGGCACCTGATTGGTCTAATGAAGAGCTGAATGGCCAATAGCTAGGCAGGAGAGGGATAGGCAGGGCTGGTGGACAGAGAAAATAAGAAGGAGGAGAAACCTAGGTTCAGAAGAAAAGGAATGAAGAGAATAAGGGAGAAAGGTAAGGACATGCCCGGGGCCAGAAGCCAGGCAGCCACCAGCCAGCCAGACACAAGAAACAGTGAAAGTAAGATATACAGAAAGAAAGGAAAAAAGCCCCATGGCAAAATGTAGATGAAGAGAAACATGTTAAGTTATAAGAGCTAGTGGGACAAGCATAAGATAAAGCCCAGCATTCATAACTAATAGGAAGTCCCTATGTCATAATTTGGGAGCTGGTTTGTGGTCCAAAAGAAAGCCAGTTGCTGAGAGCTGACAGTAATTCCCAAATTTTAGGAAACAGGGTTGTCCTACATACAAAAGACTGTGCTGAAAGCCTGAGAACAGCCTAGAAAACAGTAAGAGAAAATCCTATGGTCTTGTCTCAGAAGATTGTACTAAAGCAGAGAGAGAGAGAGAGAGACAGAGAGACAGAGAGACAGAGAGACAGAGAGAGACAGAGACAGAGAGTGAGAGAGAGAAAGAGAGACAAAGACAGACAGAGACAGAGAGAATCTATTCTTACACAAGATCTAGGTTCAGTTTCTAGCACTCACATGGTAGCTTACAACCATACATAACTCCATTCTCAGGGAATCTGAACCCCACTTCTGACCTCTGCAGGCACCAGGCACACACATGGCGCACATACATACAGGTAGGTAAAACACTAATACACATAAAAATAAAATGAATAAATCTAAGAAAGAATTTAAAGAGTAATAGTGTAAATATGATAAAGTCCATTATACACATATATAGAAGTGTTACAGTGAAATCCCTCTGTACAATTAATATATACTAATAAAATGAAACAAAAGGTTATTCTATGAAAGACGTGGTTTGGGTAAACACAGAAACTTGTGCATAGGGTGATCACTTTCTGTTCCAGGCCCAAGGGAACAAAGAAAACCAGAATTCTAAAAGAAAATAATAAAGTGACATATAAAAGGAGAAATGAGGCCTGGTGCTAGCAAAAAGGAGACTCTCAGAGAGTTCATGATGACTGTTTATGTCTTCTTACCCACTTTCTCCAGTCCTGCAAATCATCACCATCCTGCCTCTTCCCTGTGGATACAACTCCAGTATGTTTCTACGATCGAATCAGCATTTACATCCTTTCCTACCCAAAGCCATCTCCTCTGCTTGTACCCTATCATCTCTCATAATTTCTTACCTTATTGGGAGGTTGATTTCTTCAGTTATTCTCCCTCTTTCTACTTTACCACCAATTGCTTGATTATTCCTAATAATATATGCTAACATTACAACATAAAAAAGTTTTCATGCTATTTCTTTTCATCATTATTCAGAATTCTCTGATCCTCTAGTAGTAACACATCTGCAGGAAGGAACTCAGTGTTTCTGATTTTTAATCTGGTCTTCTCCAGTCTTTCTTCTACCCCCCTCCATGTCATTGATACCCACTAGTCTATGTTGAGGAATATTACTTTAATGTGTGTTACTTTTGTCTAACTCTGTGAAGCTGTGTTACTTTGCCTGTCTAAAACACCTAATGGTCTAATAAAGAGCTGAATGGCCAATGGCGAGGCAGGAGGAAGGATAGATGTGGGTGGCAGGCAGAAAGAATATATAGAAGGAGAAATCTGGGAGAAGGTAGAAGGAATGAGAGAATAAGTAGCAAGAGAAGGAGGAGGACTCCAGGGGCCAGCCACCCAGCTACACATCAAGCCACGGAGTAAGAAATAATGAAAGGTATACAGAAATAGAGAAAGATAAAAGCCCAAAGGCAAAAGCTAGATGAGACTATTTAAAGCTGTCTAGCAACAAGCCAAGCTAAGGCCAGTCATTTATAATTACGACTAAGCCTCCATGTGTGATTTATTTAAGAGCTGGGTGGCAGGCCCTGCCAAAAAGTAAAAAACAACAACAACATGTCAGCATCAAGAACTTACATATGTCAGGGCCCAGTGGATACCCACCAGTCCTGATCCTACTCCAACTTTTAGCCATTTTCCACACAGTTGGTCAAGCTCAACTTATTGGAAGCATCCTCTATTGTTGAAATCTAAGATATACACTTGCTGGGTCTTTCCTCTTCTCTGTCACTGCTCAGTGTCTGTGCAGATTCTTTCTCTTTTATGTATCTATAGAAATTGGGCTGTATTCACTGCCTTCTTCTCATCACCCATCTTCCTGACAATCTCAGCTTTAAGTACTGTGAAATGCTGTCAACTCTTTAATCCCTTTCTCCAGGCCAGACATTTCCTCCAGGTTCAAAATTCAGACATCTAATTACCACCATAAATGTGAAGTCTTCTTGAATGCCTCAAATAAATATGTTCACAATGGAAACAAGTTCTTAACTCCTGTATTCCTACTTCCTCCCAACAACCATACAGACTTCTATTTTTATTTTCCCCCTGATTTCTGTAAATAGTATTACTATCTTTCCAATTATTACAATTGAAAACCTGGACAATATTCTTGATTTGTCACTCTCCCCACCTCCAGCCCTCAGCTGAGCTTCTTTGTTCCTCAAACGTAGGTATCCAATCCATCCATTTCGTCTCTTCTGCTACTACATTAATCTGAAATATTGTCATCTCTTACCTAAGTGATTGTCAATGCTGGCCAGCTGCACCTTTTTATGATTTTCTCATTATCAGTTATCAGTCAAAGAAACCTTGAAAGTATGTGGGATGTCTTCCAGTAACTTTTCAATGAAATCCAAGTTCCCTACCAGTTCAAAAAGCCTGGCCTGGCCTGCCTTCTGCTGCCCTCTCCACCTGATCTTGTTCTGCTTCTCCCTCCGCTGCAGGTTCCAGCCACGTGCCTTGCTTTCACTTCCTCTGAAACATCTGGGCAGAGCCCTGACACAGGTGTATCCTCGGCCTACTCAAATCCTGAGGGCTTCCTGCACATGTTTCAGGTTCCAAAATTCAGATATTGAAAATGTCCTGTCCGAGTCCTCCCTTGTCACTAATACTTCATCACTAAGTCACTTTGTTTCAACCATAGTACTCATTACAAGTTATAAACATGCACTTCTCTACTTCCCCATGAGAGTGTAAAGTCCCCAGGTGCAGGGACCTTGTCTTTCCCATTCATTAACTGATCTCTCAACGCTTACACGGAGACTAAAATACAGCAGGTGCCCAGTAATTACTGACTGTAATTTTGCTGGTTGTTGATAGTTTCCTAGTTCCTTATTACCGCTTGCTTCGGTTATTTGAGTCGCTGTGTTAAACTGGGTATGGCAGTGACAAGGACTGGTGAAAAGCCACTCGAAGGAGGAAACATTTATTTTAGCTCGTTGTTTCAGACGTGTCGGTCGAAAGTCAGTGGGGTCCGTGGCTTTGGCAGAAACCAGCAGCACATCCTGGGAGGTGAGGCATGAAGAGCAGAGCTGCTCAGCCCAATGACAACCAGGAAGCAGAGAGAAACGTGAAAGGTCAAGGGACAGGGTACACTTTCTGCATGATAATATACCCCCAGAGACCAACTTCCTTAGTGTAGCACCGAATGCTCCTCTTTACTACCTTCTGAAAATGCCATCATATTCTGATTCCCTTGAGGAATTACTACATTGGTTAGCTTTGAGTCCTCAGGATCCAGTCATTTCCCGAAAGCTACCAGCTGGTAACCAAGCCCTCAACACATGAACCCTTGGGGACACCTCAGATTCAAACCATAACAGCAGGTTTCAGCTTTTATGTCCAATGGTCACTGTTGGATGATGATTTTAAAAGGCTGAGATGGTTAGCAATGTCCTATGCTGTTGAACAGGTACTGAGTTCACTTTTACCGGGGAAATGTGAGCGAACACCTATTCTCCCCAGATAATGTGCTAACCACAAACAAAAGAAATGATTCCACACAATTTCAGATTAGTGAACCAATAAATTGAGTTGAGGTTGCTTATAGGAGCATTGGTGAAAGGTCATCTCCAGAAGGGTGGGCGTCTCATAAAAAGCCACCCACCAGAGAAGACTGACCTACCCCACACCAGGAGCTGCTGGCGAGTGGTTGTTTACTGCCTTGTGAACCTTCTCTCCTCTGCACAAGGGAATGTCAATGGGCTCAGGCTTCAAAGATTCCCATGTGGGGGATCATAGCTGCCCTGATTTCAAGGAGGCAACGGCACAGGTTTTAACAAGTTCCCCGGGAGATTGTTATGATCAGGCAAATCTGGGAAACAGTACTTTAGAAATAAATATAAATTTTCCAAGCATTATTGTAGGCCCCAATATTTTCTCTCTCTCAGCCAATTGCAGATAAACACTGATATGTGCCACTGAGTCATGAAAGTTGCCAAAAGAAAGATGCCAAAGTTCTACCTGGCTTACTACAGAATAATCTAAGGGGTCTGGCACTCCATAATTGGCATCTAATCATACAGTTCCAAATAAGCTACAGTGATATTCAAAAATATAAATCAGAAGTATAACTATATCTTGAATTTTTTTATTTCATGACTTTGGGTGTTTTGCTGGCATGTATGTCTGTATCATATGCATGCCTGGTGCTCTGTAAAGTCAAAAGAGGATGTTGGATTTCCTGGGGCTGGGGTAACAAACTCTAGTTCACCATGTGGGTGTTGGGAATTGAACAGGGGTCCTCTCCATGAGCAACCAGTGCTCCTAACTGCTGAGCCATCTCTTCAGCCCCAGCAGGACACAGCTATCTTAATTACAGAGAATTTCACTGAGAAACAGGTAAATGGGATGAACTTGCTAACAGTTCTTATTTGTAATATGATAATGGCTCTGATACTTCAAAGGGCATTCTGCTTCTAGTTTGCTTACATCCCAGATTAGTAAACTAAGATAATAAAATCTAAGGTTATCGCTTGGTCTCAACCATCCCTAAAAGCCTGAACAAATCTTTAGCACCTTAACAGCAGTGGTCCTGAGAGTAGATCAAGTCTGTGAGAAAAATCTTTTCTCCCTTCAGAAAGAGTGACTTGCCCAGCGTATAACCATTGTAGCCTGGTCACTTTCTTGGAATAGAGCCACTGATTTTTCCCAGTTTTCTTCCTTTGTAGCTTGCCTTGACCAGCAGGTATAAATCAGTGCTAAATCAATATTAGCTGTTATTTCCCCAGATGTGGGAAGTGAAAAAAAAAAATCTGATCCCGTGAGTAAACTCAGCCCTTCCTGGCTGCATTTAAAATAAGATGGTTGGTATTATACCATTTGGGGGAATAATCTTTTTTCCTTAATAAATCTTATGCTACTTCAACTTGTATTAACTAGATATGGTGGAATCAGCAGTCAGAATGAATTTCCACTGGTTATAGAGTGTCTATCAGCATTCTCGTCTGCCCCTCCTCTTTCTCCCTACCCCAGCCATGGCATCTGTTCCAACCCCCCCTTCCTTTCCGGCCCCTTCCTGGTGGACAGGGTTGAGTGGGGGAGTCAGGGCAACCGAGTTTACATACCATCTCTAAGTGCTCACCTTGGGTGGAGCAGTGTCTTACATCAACTTTAGTTTTACCACAGCACCATTACTCAACAAAGTATTTGCACAATGTCGCTTAATAACACAAAAATAAACAAGGTCCTTAAAGTTACCGAGGAAAGAGGTTTGAGCTATCTACCTCCCTTCCTCGAGGACCAACCTTCCTAGACTTGTTCTTAGAAAACTCTTAAAGAGGAACTTTGAGGAAAATCAGGGAGTACAGGTACACCGAGCCAGATCTAAGCTGCCTATCCCCTTGAAAGGATTAGTCCCTTTGTTAATTTTCAAAGCAATGTGTGACTTCTTTCAACGCTTCTCAGTCACAGCTTTTCATAGTATCGCTATGCATTTAATATGTCTATAAATATCACACACATGTATGTTCAGTACTTAGACATAGATGGAAACTGAAACTATTCAAACGTTCTAAGAAGTGACACAATTCTAAATAACTTCTCCCTCCAATCTCTGGATTTTCTAGGAACCTCATAACATTGTTTAAGCACTTTCAAATCTATGATGTTTTTATCACAAGTAGTTGGATAACAGTATGGAGAATTTAGACCATGATTACTCTCTTCCTTTGACAGATGGGGAAACAGGTCTACAACCTTGGTTGAGGTCACAGCACTCGAGAGAATGACTGAGACATAGAAACCAGGTCTCCCTGACCCAACCCAGTGGTTTTCCTTCTCTTAAACTATGTAGTAAGACTCAGGGAAACCATCTTTGTGGAGTACCTGGGCATGAGCCTTTCCCCCTTGGACTCAGATAACCTAGGAACTAATAACATGCAGATAAGAGGACACTTGGTGGCCAGAAGATTGATTACCTACATTCAAAGCAACCTGACAACGTACCTGGATAAAAGGTGGACCTAACTTGTTTTAGGCCTCTCAAGACCCTACTAGGAGAGCTGGCACTGTTTGGTTGGAGCTTCCAGCTCGCCCCTGCAAGGTCTAGAGAGCCCCACCCTATTTCTTTCTCTCTCCAAACCAGCGCTCAGAAGAGTCTATGACCAAAGGAAAGGCGCCAAAATGTCCAGTTCCGCATTCTTGGCGGCTACTTAGCTTCCTGCCCTGAAGTTGCCAGCAGCTCAAGTGCCCGCCTAAGTGCTCAGCTTTTGACCATGCTTAGGCACAAACTCAGCTTGTGTCGGACACGTCATCACCTCTGCCTACAACCTATAAAACTTTTCTGCCCTGGCCTGGGCTCACGACTTCCCTGGCCTCAATCTCTGGGACTGGAGAACTCGCCTGGGAGTTGCTTTGCTCAATAAGCCTGCTGTTACACTTTTTCAATTCGGCTTGATCTTATTATGGGAGGAGGACAGAAAGACTATTAATCACATAGCTTGCTTCTGGCCTATCTTCTCCATATCCTCCCCTCACAGACGTCTTTCAGACATTGGTAATTACAGACCTCCGAGCCAAAGCCTGCAAAGACAGAGCCATGCACACTTGGAAGCCTGAGGACACGGTGAGTGTCATCGCCTTACACTGGAAGAAAGCTGCAGTTTTCATTTCCATGTCATTGGGTCACTGGTGTGTTCTATTACATGGTACAACGGTTTCCTCTTGGTCTGAGGAAGTGTACATTTGCCTCTACATTTAATCAGGAACCTCAAAAATCGGCTGAAGTTCATGTGTCCCTTAGGCCTTACGATTAAACTGAAATCTTGGAAGACTGATCTTAATTCATGAAAACAACTTGAAACAATGAAAGAACTGGTTCGCCAAAAGATGAATCAGTATCAAGAAATATAGTACCAGGGAGCCAGCGCAACAGATTAAAGCTCTTGCTGCCAAGCTTGACAACCTAATTTAACCCCCAGGATGGAGCCATATGATAGGAGAGAACCAACACCCATAAGTTGTTCCCTGACCTTCACACACGTACACACAGCAAAAAAGATAAACATTTAAAAAAAAAAAAGTAAGAAAGCAGAGCACAGAGCAGCAGTCATCACTGTCGTGGTGGTCTATAGGAGTTAACAGCACCATGACTTCTGTTAAAGAACATAACAAGTTTTTGCTAGAGTCCAATGGCCATGCACAACTACGTGTAAGGTTCAGTAGACTCTCCCACCATCTCTATCACCAGCCATATCAATTGTAATATATTAATCTAATTTGGTATCCCACAACTTTTGGAAGGCTTAAATGTTTAAAAACTTATGAAAGACTCTAGGAAAAGTCAAATGGATTAGGTCTCACCTTGGAGAAGCAGTTCAAAGAGGGCTTAATTCATGACCTCTGGGTGTATTTAGTACCATAGATGCTGGTGTTTGGGGGTAGTTCATTTTAGAATGAATGTATAGAAATGTTATAGGTTTCAGAGAGACAGGCTAATGGGAGGAAATAGCAAATGTTTAGCACTTGCACTGTACCAGGGACATGATGTACATTACCATACACACACACACACACACACACACACACACACACACACACAGAGAGAGAGAAAACTACAAAAATTTGAGACTAGATAAGAGGGAAGTAAAGTCAATGCCAACGTCCTTTACCTGGTATTAGCAATAAGGACTGTTTACTTTCAAAGCCTATACTTCCACACCTACTCACTACAGTACTGCATCAGGCAAGCCTGTGGAATCTTCTTCCCTCATTAAATGCAAAAAGACAGTTTCTAGAGATGTGTACCTTAAATAGTGATCTAGGCCAGTCTAGAAACAGAAAAATGAGCTAAATTCCTATGAGGCTAACTGCCTTCTGCCTTGAAATTTTAGATTAAAATTCAAACCAACACAGATGTAGTCCAAGGTTTTTATTGGGCACACACTTTACTTATTTTAATCAATAAAGATTTGAGCCGGTTGGTGGTGACACACACCTTTAATCCCATCACTTGAGAGGCAGAGGCAGGTGGATCTCTGTGAGTTTGAGGCCAGCCTGGTCTACAAAGCAAGTTCTGGGACAACTAGAGCTACATAAAGAAATCTTGTCTCAAAAAAAAAAAAATTGAGACCTATAGCATGAGTAAGATTTAGATATTTATATTCCAACATTTTCTCCACCTACTTAAATATCCAAAATAAGGAATCAGTCCAATGAACTAGAGCATAACCAAACAATGGGCTTTCTATATTATGGTTAGATTTATGTGGTAGAAGTTTTAATGACTTACGGAAATGTTTATGATATATTGCCAAATAAATAAAAGCCCAGAAAAACACTACCACATTATTAAATGTATTTTAAATTTTATTTAAATATCTATTTACATATGCATGTATGAAAACAACTGGGCAGAAGTAGACCAGAACATTAACAGTGGTTTTACTTATGAGTACTATAATATCTGGGGACTTTGTGCTACATTTTTGTAAACTGAACATGTCCTCACATATTTTGCTAGAAAGAATGCTTTACACACTGCACAGGCACACACAGTGTTTCCTGCAAATGTTTCACAATTTATAAATAGGATAATAATGTATTGTGAATACAATTATATAGGAAAGTTTATTAAATGGCATAGAGCCCATAGTTGGCGGCAAACTCGAACTTTACCCACGTTGCATATAAAATTGGCTCTCCATGCACTTTCTTATTATGCTAAAATGATCATATATAACTGCCTGAGTCCCTTTAACTCTTGCCTAAGTCCCTTTGTTCAGAATGCACACAGAAAACACAGCAGAGCATACAGTACTTTGTATGAAAATTAAAATAATCATACCTAGCTCAAGAAGTTTTTAAAAATCGAAGTAAACCAGACTTCTAAAGCTCCTAGCACAGTGCCTGGAGCACAGTTAACATTCAGCAAGTTTCATCTGTTTGGGGAATTATGCTCTTACTGTTGAGGAATTCTACAGAAGAGAATGGTTGTTGATCCAAGAAACTCCTGTCAACCACTAGTACACATACTTGTTTTTAAATAGCCTTCAATTAATAAAGGTGGAGTCCAAAGGAATCTTTGACACATCATAATTATATAGCTCATTTCATTCTTCTTGCTTAATGAGTAACAAAAGCAGGAAATTAAGCCATGACATAATTCAGTTTTTCCTTAATTGTCTGACTTAGGTTTGTGCAACCAAAATAAATTGAGATAAAAGGAAAATGTTAAGACTTTATAAACAGTTTCTGATTTAGATACTCCTTTAAAATAATATTTAAAAGTGTATCTAAAATTCTTTGATGAAAATAGCACTGCCCATTGCCCATTTGAGAATACATACTTGTTAAATATGTTTTAATCATCTATGTTTAGTTAAAAAAAAAGAAGAAATGTTTAGTTCCACATTTTGTAAAGGGTTTAACTCAAGAATATGAATTAAGATAAGTATGCTTAGTATCGATTGTCAGCTTGACGGGGTCTGGAGTCAGCTAGGAGACAAACCTCTGGGCATATATGTGAGAAAGTTTCTAGACTGGATTGACTGAGGTAAGAAGATCCATCTTAAATGTGGGTGTCTCCATTTCATTAGCTGAATAAAACAGAGGGAATGGGCTAAGTGCTAGCATTCTTCCCTTTTTACTTCCTGACTGGGGAGGCAAAGTGACCAGCTGCCTCATGCTCCTGACCCCATTTCTTCTTTACCATGATGGACTCTATTCTGAAAATGTGAACCAACATAAATGAATGCTCCCTTTCTTTGGCTTTTATCCCTCCTTTCTTCTTCTTTGACACAGTCTCACTATGTAGCCCTGGTTGGCCTGTAAGGATGTAGACCAGATTGGGCTGGAATTTACAGAGAACCACTTGCCGCTGTCTCCTTGGTGCTGAGGTTAAAGGTGTGTGTCACCAGATCTGGCCCTTTAGTTACTTTTCAGTGTTTTGTCACAACAACAAGAAAAATAACTCAATGATAAACATCACATTTCAAGACTAGGAAGAAAAGTCTCATGACACTTCCCTAAACTAGTATAATTTCTAAATGTATCCTAATATTTATCTTGATACCCACAGATAAGTATAGTTCTCACCCCTCATGAAAGGAATTTCTCTTGGCAGCTGATGGAGGCCATTACAGAGATCCAGAACTGGCCAGAACACAGAGAGTAAGTGGTCATGGGGTACCCAAGCCAACTGCTACATCTACAACATAACCCTGAGGTTCAGGGGAAACCGGGCAGAGGGAGAAGAAAGATTGTAAGAGCCAAAGGACCAAAGATACCTGCTACAAGATAGTATCTTCCAGATGTGGCAGGGAAGCTGTGCCCATGCTCTCTCAACAATATGGTTGCCTAAACAAGACCGGCATAATGACACTACCAGTTGACATGCCAATGTAGATAGGGGAAATGTCACAAGTCCCCACTCCCAGATGAAGAGATACAGGCAATCAATGGCTTCGGAGAGAGGGAGAACCAGTTTTCTTCAGGGCCTAGTCACCTGATAGGTTCTCCAATCCCAAGCGATCAGCCCTACACACATGTAAATGTAAGCAATACTAAATAAACTCAGTAAGTTTTTCTATATGTATAAATATAAGTCATGTATGTATATGCATGTATAACTTCATATGTATGTAAATACACGTAACAACAATAACTAAAGAAGAGGTTATGAATTAGAGTCGGAATGGAAGAAGGATGGGTAGAACTGCTATAAATACAGTATTCCTGAAGGGCATTCACAAAAAATGAAAAATGAAAAAAAAGAACAAAAACTCCAGTTACCTTGGGAAGATGATGCAATTATAGTTGATAAAATAGTTCCTCAGAAATATGTGGGGGTTTTAAACATTTAAGTTTAGTCTTATTTATGGACTTTCTCTATTTGTGAGCTGAAGATTTACTTAAGGGGAGAAAACAACAACAAACAAACGACTTGTGGCAAATACTTTTGTTGTTTGAAAAATGAGAATGTCTCCTGCCAAATGGAACCCTTTCAAAAACGCAATTAGCAGTCAGGCATGGCAGTGCACACTAGAGTCCACAGTACACTGTAGCACACAGGAGACTGAGGCAGGAGGATCATGAGGTTAAGTTCAGCCTGGGCTACAGAGTGAGGCTCCATCTCAGGAAATAATACAGTTAGGGGCTACACCTCACATAGCATCCCTGCCCTTTCTCACCTTGTCTTCTGACCCTCAGGAACGCTGTGTGTCTGTCTACTCCAAGGACCACTGCTAATGCATGCTTTTGCAGGTGAGAGCTACTGCCTTCCTGTCGTTCTTCAGGCTTCTCCCTTTTCCTGGAAGAAGTCCTGGGAGATGTACACAAAGCCTTGCCCACCCTCACCTAGCTTGTTTATTAGCTAACAGGTTCATTCTGTGCCCCAGGAGGCCAGCTATTGAGAGAGGAAGGAGGAGGAGACTGGAGCTCGTTCAATGTCTCGGCACCATTCAGTATGAAGCAAGGTAAACTGATGCCATCAGGTTCATGTTCCTTGTTACGTGCTCAGTCCGATTCTCAAAAACTTCATTACAATTTCAGATTTTAAATATGCACGCTTATGTTCCTTTCTGCTTCTATCATGTAATTTAAAGATAATTTTAAAGCACAACATTCTAGATAAAACTCAAAGGGACAAGGATGAGAGTCTATGACGGATTGTTCACACTTATTAGAGCTAATTTATGTGATTGTCTGGTGGTTCTATGTCTGTACTCCAAGTACTATGGAACTCTTGTGGATAACAGGCTCTTGCTCCCTTCCTCTCTCCCCCGCCCTTCCCTTCTCTCTTCCCCAGGGGCTGTGTGACTCCAGATTTGGAAAGCAAACAGTAACTGCCAGAATGCTTAAAAAGAGCATGGATTTCCATTTCAGAGGGCCTGCCAGAGACCGATTTCTCAGGAAACAGAAAGAACACATTTGGACCTGTAAGATTAAAGGAGGCTTCAGGAGGATCGGACTTCTGTGGATAGCCTTTCCCTGGCAGCACAAGAGCCCACCTGAATGATGAGAGACACATCACAAGGTCTGCCTGGCCTGACTTTCTTTGTTCATCTGTCAAATCTGGTAATTAAACTGGTCCAGCAAAAGACATGGTATTCATAATTAGAATGAGTCTGCAATTCCTATGCCTGATGAATTTTTTAGAACCACATTAAGTGACTAACAGGAAACTTGAAGATTAAAGAGAAGAACCACACATGCTTCTTGAGGTAAAAGGGTAGCTGACAGAATCTGTTGTCTCTGAAGAAAGAAAAATAAAGAATTCACATCACATGATGGCGTTTTATTCTACTCTAAGAAAGCAATGGAAGACATGGGGAGAAAAAAAACTTTACCGAAACCTAAATGTCAAAATATGAGCATTTTGCCTTTATTTCAATCTAGAAATAAATAAATAAAATGTCAGAGTCCTGTTTTAAGTTGAACTTCTCTGTACATAGATGGATATGTACTGAGCTCTAAAAGTCTGTTCACAGAATATGACTGAATATTTTCTGTGCAATGTGTAGGTGTTCAGTCAATTGCCACAGCTCATTTACTGTAAGATACTGGTTCACATTCTAATATCTCCGAAAGATGGAGACAATCTAAAATGAACAGTATGTTCAATTAACAGCATGGTTTTCTTCACTGCACTTTAAATGACGGGACACTCTGTAATGGTGTCTTAGATTTGATGAAGCATTCCTTCAAATAATGAAAGTAGTTAATGAACTTCCTCTTTGCAGTCTAAAACCCAAACCTCTGTCTCTAGTCCCCAGGGCCTTCTAGATGTGTTAGCTCTTGAGCATTAGCTAAAGAGCTACCTGGAAAACACTAACCGATGCTTCCAAGAAGATCTCCTGCCGGAGACACAGGCGGCAAGCTCCATCAGGAGATGTGGGGAGACATGAAGGGCTGAAATAGCTTCTGGCTGACTTCAGGGTGGGTCTCTGCTTCACTCACTGAGCTTGGTCCTGTCAGTCTCGGCCCCTTCACACTGGACTGGAGACTGCCGCTATGCTGCAACCCATAGACGGGATTTTTTTTTTCCCCAAAATGTTCAGATGCTCCAAATAGTACAAATTCATCCAAGGTTTGGTTGGTAAGAGGTGTCTTATACTTTCAAAAGTACTAGAACCTTTCAGACTCATATAATAAAGATGTACTTTTAAACATATTTAGTTAACACCCAGACACTGTAAGTTCTTCATCAAGTACGTCAGAGACATTAAGGGAACAAGGCAGATAATTAGTAGTATGGCATGCCAGTAGTGCAGTGTTTTATATTTTTAATTTTTATTTATCTTATTTGAAGTAGTGGGAAATGAATTCAGAATGTCTTACACACGAAGCAAGTACTCTACCACTGTGTTATATCCCCAGCCCCAATAATCTATTGTTTTTCAAGAGATGAATATATATATATAAAATAAATAGGTATATAAATACACAAGCATAAAATTATTTAGATGCATAGAAGAAGCTTAGAAAGCTTATCAAACTTGTTACTTCTGTATTAAAATTATTGGAGTTTGTTTTTCATTGTCTCTGTTTATAAATTTAGCCACAATAAACCTATACCGTATTATATAATTGTATTATATAATTATAAAAGAGTAATAGGGTTTTTCTTTTTAAACAATTAAATAATGAGTATTATGAACTGCAGCTGACATCTTTAAAGATGCATCTTCAAGGATGAGGTCGTTTCATAATTTCTTCCTGAGAAGTTACAGCTGATGAAGAATGACTAATTCTTCCTTCATACTGACGGAGAAGGAGATGTCCATACATTTCTGTATTGTCAGTAGATGTGTACATATATGCAATTTGCCTTCTCTAGCCAGGCCACAAAAGGGAGCAATTGACTTAAAAGCATAAGATTTTTAAATCTGGATTTTGTTCAAAATGCTGGAGCTAAAGAGTCTTTTATTGAAATGTTGCTTTTATACCTTAAATCATAAGACCATGTTAGTCCAGGCCTCCCCCTCATTTGCTCTAAGTGCATTTGTTCCTAATTTAAAATATTGATAAGCACTATATGAACATAAGTGACATAGTAACTAGACACACTTCTTTGTTTGTCCAGCACTACAACTTTAGGACACTGTGTTCCCTGGCCACATATTGGGTATAAAATTATATTGTTGCTTTGTATATTATTCAAATATAAAAGTAGATTCTTTGGGTTCTTTCTTTCCTCAAATCATGCTATTAGCATTTGTTGAAATACACCTCTGTGCTTTCTTATCTTAGTTGTATATAATCTCACTAGCTTTACAGGGAAGACAGGCTTCCTTAGGGTCTGAACTGGTACTTAAAGAGATGCTCACTTTTAGTCTGGGTCAATAATATTACGTTATTGTTTAGAATGAGATAGCAGGCTATGTCTAAGAAATTTAATATCATCTTTCTGTCATCAAATAACAGCTAAATTATTGTATTGATAAACACCAGGGCTTATATCAAACTCTGCTTATGTCTAGGTTGCTCTATTTTTCCTGGGGAAGAGCCCAGAAAAACATGCCAATCCTAGCATTTCAGGGACATTAGCAACCAATGTGCAGTTGGTTGCTCTTTACAAATTGTTCAGAAAACATCTCAGTGAGAGAATGAAAAGGACTCAAGGGAGAATTTATTGGCTATTTGTGAAACTGATAACAAAACCTCTCTAAGCCTCCCTGGTAAGTAAAGATAATTCCTTCCTTCCACCGTGGTTTCAACTGTTAAATAGGACGACACAGTTAGAAAATAGTTCGTAAGCCCATGCTGGTGTTATCGTGATTGTTCAAACATGAACACTGAGCATATGAAGTCAGGCCTCATTAAACCCGGTGCTTTAGATGCGGAAGAGAAGATTGCAAGGGAAACACACTGAACACCATTAACACTGGTGTTCCGAAGCCACTTTGTGTTTCCTTGCCTCGTGGTGCCATTGCGGTTCCTTCAAGGTGAAGGTTGGTTCTGCCTCACAGCAAAGGAACTTCTCTTCAGCCAAGGTGGCAGACGCTGTTGATTTGGTCTTAGTAAACAGGAAAAGATGTTGGCAATCTTTGGAGGGAGTTCAGGGAGGCTTTTTCAACCAGACATTTATATGGGCAGCAAAATATGATTCAAACAACTACCAAGAGTTAACAATATGCCGCCCAAACAAAGGCTTGTCTGATGAAATACGCAACAGTCACCCCTGTATCCAAATACACACCAAATTCCCGTGAGCCCAGCAAGGGAGGGAGTAGAAGGCAGCTGTCTTGAGTGGTGCCACTCTCCCGGGCTGAAAAGCTCTGCCCCGTTTTCTAGAAGCAGATATTCCACTGCCTTCCTTTTATTTTGTGGCAACAGAGACAGCAAAGGGATTTTTCTGAGCGGTTTGAGTGAAAAAGAAATGAGACCAGATATTGAGAAACTTGATGGGCATTCGCTGAAAAGCAACAAACATGATTTATAAGCCCCAAGGGACTGCCTTCCAGAGGAAGAGGAAAGCCTCTCAGCATGACCACCAGGGGCTAGCCATCAGAGACTGGCTCATTGGCCACAGCCAAGGCGACTTGAAGGGTATAAACAGCCTGGATGGCGAGTTGTCATTTAGTGTGGTCCAAGGGGACAAGAAGAGGAGCGACTGAAATGAAAGTCAAAATACAGATGACTGAGGTGGCAGAGCAGGTCCCAGGCCATCATGGAGAGCTCTGTTACTGTGTGGCACTACCGCCTGGGGAGAGCCAGAAACCCTTTGTCTTGCACTATTTACAATTGGAAAAGGCACTCAAAAGTAGCCAGGCATACCGGGGAGGGCAAAAACACCATGTGCCCTCACTGAATCACGAGATGGCTTAATAGGTCTTTCCTATCTCAAATTACTGTGATGTAGCTGGTGCACACAGGGACAGACCTGAGTTGCTGGAATCATTTTTCCATCATCCGAGCTTGTTCATTGTTATTATAAAGAGGTGAAGAAATCATCACAGCTAATGGAAACAGAACCTGTGCTACAAATAGAAGCCTGCAGAGTTCTGATGCTTTCATGCAAGGATGGAACAGACCAGGATTAGTTTCACATTGTGAGGTCAGTGTACGAAAACTTGTCTACTGAGACCTGAGGCAACATGTTCATCTTGATCCATTCCCAAGACAAAGGACAAGGGTCTTTATCACATTTGGATGGTAGCTACAAAAATAAAAGTCCTGTAAGGCTCTCTAATCTAGAAAAAAGACTTACAGTCTATCTTTCAAAAATCACCTGGCCATTAAAAACAATGAAGAAGCAATTACTGTGTAGAAACTGAAGGACTCACGAGTTGAATGTGTACATAGTACGGTTCTGTCTCCAGCTGCAGCTGTAACTAGCAACTGACACATCCTAGAACCTTTGGTGGCCCAGAAGGCCATACTTGGGTACCGGCTTGTGTGCACCTGGGAAGATGGCTGCAGCTGAAAGGAATGGGTATGGAATGGTCAGGTAACAACTGAACTGGGAAGCCAAGCGCTAGTGTCCTTGTGATCGCTGGAAGGCACACAGCTGTGACCATGAGAGCCCCCTCTCACCCAGAGAATGATGGAAGCAGGGGTGGGGGAACAAAAACAGCAAGAGGGTAACAGGAGGGAAAGGCAGTGAGAAGCAAAGCGAAAGAAACCAGAGACCGGGGGAAGCCCACAGATGTCAGCCCCTCACAGGTGTGGGGTATCTCACTTCCTGGTGATACTGTGGGAGGAACTAAAGCTAAACTTGGTGTTCTAGAAGACTGAAGCTTCTACAAACAAATTCGGGGGTTGACCTACAGAGGACAGATGTAGGTCAACCCTCATCCTGCTGCTCTCAGCAGCTGTGGCCAATGAGAGACACAGCTGCCTGGTACACTGAGTTAAGCTGCTGCAGAAATCAACAGAAGCCGTTTCCTGCCTCTTTGTTGTCTTCAGTAGTCTGGTCAGGACCAGTTTGAGTACTCGCTGAGCGGCTGGCTTGCTGGAGTTCCTGGAACATTGATGAGAGGATTCTGCGGCTGGCATGCTTATTCCTATCTTATCTACCTGAAAGATCTGTTCCTGTTGTTAAAAGGAGGCTTAAGATGCAACACCCCCTCATTACCCCACGTGCTATTACAGATTCATAGAACCAGGGAGACTTTGCCTATTGCTTACTTCAAAATATGGTTCAAAGAAAGGGGAATCTACACAGAGACCTGTTTCCAGAAAAGACACAGTAGGTATTTTTAGGTGGCTGATTCGAGATTCCTCAGAAGGGCCATGGTTAAGACAGAAAGAGAATTGGGGGACTGGGTTGGGGAATCAGGAAATTTAGGAGATGAAATCCAAAGCCAGACATCACTGGATCACACTAGGTTAATTAGTTGTTGGAGACCTCAGCTCAGCAGCACACGTTCCTACAGGGTAGCTGATTACTAGTCTGGCACTCCTCTAGCAGGAGATTTGACTCAAGTTGGTACTAAATTGATTAGCTATGGCTGAGAAGAAATACTTTGCTATCACTGCCAGGAGAGAAACTCCACTTCTCTGAGGGGTGTGGTAAGGAAGCATTCTGGCTCTAGTGGCTGCGGGCTGCCACTTGGAAGCCTGAGAAAAGTCCTTCTGGGTTTCTAATTACATAAGGCAATAACTTCTCAGGGCAGGGGAAAATGACTCAGTGGGCAAAGCGCTTGCCACACAAGCCTAGGTTCAGGTCTCCAGCATTCATGTAAAGGCTACACAGCAACACATATCTGTAATCCATAGTTAGGAGTGTGGCAGGCAAATGGTCAGAACCTGGGGTCTTGCTGGCCAGTCATCCTAGCCAATGGGTGAGTTCTAGGTTTGGTAAAGGACTATACTGGGTGGTTGTGTGTGTCAACTTGATACAAGCTAGTCATCTGAGGAAGGAGTCTCAGTTGAGCAAATGCCTCCATGAGCTCCAACTATAAGGCATTTTCTCATTTAGTGATCAAAGGGGGAGGGCCCAGCCCCTTGTGGGTGGTACCATTCCTGGGCTATTGGTCCTGGGTTCTACAAGTAGTTGTACTGAACAAGCCATGGGAAGCAGGCCAGTAAGCAGCACCCCTCTGCAGCCAGCAAGTTTCTCCTGTCCTGCCTGGGCCCGTGGTCAGGACAAATCTCTCCCACCCTCTTCCCGCAGCCACTTGGTCCCAACACACAGAGGCTTATATTTATTTATAAACTGTATGGCATATGGGTCAGGCTTCTTGCTAGCTAGCTCTTATAACTTAACTCAACCCATTTCTATTAATCTATATGTTGCCATGTGGCCGTGGAGTTACTGGTCTGCTGGCATCTTGTTGCTCCTTGGGCGGCGGCCTGGCATCTCTGCTCACTCTCCTTTCTTCTCCTGTCTCTTCAGTTCGAACGCCCTGCCTAACGTTATTCTTCCTCACAATTGGCCAAACAGCTTTATTTATCAACCAATCAGAGCAACACATATTCATAGCATACAGAAAGACATCCCACAGCATCCCTCCATGGCTTCTGAATCAGTTCCTGCCTCTGGGATCCTGCCCTGTTTGAGTTCCTGTCCTGACTTCCTTCAGTGAGGAACACAAATGCTGAAGTGTAAGCCTAATAAACCTTTTCCTCCCCAAATTGCTCTTTGGTCATGGTGTTTCATTGGAGCAATAGAAACTCTAACTAAGACAAAGACCCTGTCTCAAAAAAAAAAAAAAAAAAAGGTAGAAAGCAGTAGAGGAAAACACTGCTCAATACCTCTACCCTCCACATGTCCTCCATTCCACATTAATCAATTAATTTCCTTAGTGACTAGGTCATCCTGACTGGTAGTGCTAAATTTTATAAGAAGCTGCCACACACTTTAGTTCTGGAGATTCTCATTTTGTGTTTGCCAGTTACTATCAACAATGGTCAATGTTTCTATATTTCTACTATTGATGTGAGTGTTTTGTTTTGTTTTTCTCTTTGTTTTGTTACAGGCTCTCTTTCTAAAGCCTGAGTACCCCAAAACTGAAAGTCACTATGTAGCAAAGACTGGCTTGAAATTCATGTAGTAATCCTCCTGCTGCAGACTTCGAATGCTAGCTGGGGCTGTAGGTACAGGTATAAGCGACCATACCTAGACTAAGAACTCTTGACAATATTTGAATTTATGTCTCCAAGGTGGTGGTTTGTGTTTTTCTCTTTATTCTTATCAGTATAGAGAAGATAATTCTAGTCTAATGAATCTAGTGAAATGTATCAGTGTTTTTTTCTCTGTGATGTGTGTCACTACTTTTACTGCTACTCATTCACTAAGTCTGTGTGTGTGTGATATCTTTCTGTCTGTGTGTGTGCTCATGTGTGTGTCCTCTCTCTCTCTCTCTCTCTCTCTCTCTCTCTCTCTCTCTCTCTCTCTCTCGTGTGTGTGTGTGTGTGTGTGTGTGTGTGTGTGTGTGTCCACTACAGGCCAGGCACTAAGAATACCAAATAAGCTGAAAATAACAGTCTCTGCCCTCATGAGTTGGCACCCTACAGAGAAGTGACTGTAAGGTGGTCACTAGCTACAAAGCCACATAAATGGAGCTGAGCTGGTGCATGGCTCATACATAGGCAGGTACACAGTATATAATTAATTTAATTTATACATTTAATACATTTAATAAAATGATTAGACTTAAAGAGAAAATTCAGAGGAAGCTGCCCGAGGAAGCAGTGTTCAGACTCTGAATGATAAAAAAAAAAAAAAAAAAGAGTCGGGGTTCAGAAAGACCACTGTAGACTGTGGGACTTCTAAGCACAAAGATCCTTCTCAGAGGCAAGCACAGGAAGCATGAAGGACTTTGGACAGTGTAAATTCAGACCAGATCCTAGAAGGGGATTTGATACAACATGAATCTGGAAAGGTCTGGTGAAAATGCTGATCACATAGGATGGGTAAGTCCACAGCCTCCTAAAATCTACAGAAAACCTTTCAACATGGTCAGCGACAGCCACGTTGCCTTTACCTTCAACAGCCAATCCAATCCTAAGTATTATGGGTTTTCTTTTTCTCTTCAGTTCCATTTGTCCACTTCCTTCCATTTTTACCACTGTTCTCTAGTTCATTTTATGAATACTAGCTCCTCTTGCCTGTGTAGATCTACGATGATTTATGTACACCTACTCTTGTCCTGCTCTCATTCATTACTACATAATTATGAGAATGCAAACCCAACATTGATAGTATCCAATGGCCCAGAATGAGAGATATCCAAATGATATTGCACTGCACATGAGATACTCTTGATACAAGTTAGATTCTATCTACTTTTGACACAGATACACACAATAAGTATTTATGTAACCACATTGATTTGCTTAACTGTAGTAATCTCACCACTAATATGTATATCAAAACACACTATACACCTTAAATATATATAATATTTTTTACTTAAAAATATAATTTGCTGTAGAATAGTAGTTGAAGATGTGTTACATTCGTTTATGCTGTGGAATGTTTGTTTAATGATGCAAAGATGTGTTACATTCTTTTATGTTGCATTTGTTTTTGTATATAAAGCTCTATGAAGCTATGTTACTTTGCCTGTCTAAAACACCTGATGGTCTAATAAAGACTGAATGGCCAATAACTAGGCAGGAGAAAGGATAGGTGGGCCTGGGAGGCATAGAGAATAAATAGGAGAAATATGGGGAAGAGATTGAGGAACGAGAGAAGGAGAAGGAGAGAGGATATCAGGGGTCAGCCACCCAGCTACACAGCAAGATACTGGGTAAGAAGTAAAGAAAGGTATATAGAATAGAGAAAGGTAAAAGCCCAGAGGCAAAAGATAGATGGGATAATTTAGGTGAAGAAAAGCTGGCTAGAAACAAGCCAAGCTAAAGCCAGGCATTCATAAGAAAGAATAAGCCTTCATGTATTTATTTGGGAGCTGGGTGGTAGGCTTCCTAAGAGTACAAAGAGAAAAAAAAATTAAAACAACAACAACAACAATAATTTGTGTTGCTAAGAAAAAGAAAGAAATTACTAAAAAGTGTGTTTTGGGATTTTTGTTAGGGTTTTGTTTGTTTTAAGAGAAAAGTCTATAGAATGAGAATTCTCTGAGTTCAGTTTTGAGCCTGCTGAGTTGGGTTATGTCCTACGGAAGGAAGAAAGGAGAAAGTAAAGGCTAGGCTGATGTCTTCTGCTGGCTGGCCTAGAGCCATTTTTCTCTCTACTGCTATGTCCAGAGAGATAGCTCTGCAGAGAACAAATCAGCATCACACTCATCACCAGCAATAAGCCCCCTCATCTTTTGACTTCTTTTTAGGTTCAGCCAGTAGTAGGTGGAGAGAGAAGACTGTAGGAAAGAGTGAAGCAGAATATTGGTGCCGGGTTAGTACCAGACTGCATCCTTTCTTCCCCATCCTCTCTTGTCTGCTTTGCCTACCTCCTCTTCTTCATACTCTTCCTTTCCACGTGTCCTTTTTCCAGTCTCCCCTTCCTCATCACCACAGGCCTCTTCCCCTCAATAATTTCTACCTCCAAGCTCCTTCAGGATTAAGGCAATGATTGTTTCCTGAAATACTGTCTACTGTCATCATTTGATACTTTGTAAACGATTTAAACTAAAATGTACTTAATTACCATTTTGACTATGCCACTGTTTTCCTGCATGAAGCCTGACTAATACTGGTATTTTAGACATTGCTGAGGTGGAGTTCAATCGGTGAGCCACCTGAATAGAGGTAGTAATTGGAGCTCTGCATAGGTATGAGAATACCTCAGAAGACAATCTAGGCAAGGACTGAGCCCTAAGGAATCCAAATATGTGAGTCTTCAGAAGAGGCTTGCCCAGCAAAGGCACTAGTGAAGGAGCAGCCCAAGTATTGGGGAAAATCAGTGTGTCACGAAAACAGAAAGAAGCCAAAAGTTAGTAGTCAAGAGTCGTTAGTAAGTCACACCATTCTAAATCTAGAACATAGTTCTTGCATTCCTTCCTATTTATGTTTTCTTCTTTTATAGTCCTTTAGCTTACTTAGAATTTGTTTTGGAATACAATGTAAGACATCTACCTTCAAAAAGCCATTGTTACAATGTCATTTAGTAAATGATTCATCCTGGTTTTCATTGTGTGCACCTCACCACACACTTTTAATAATGATCCTACTGGTTATGACACCTACGAACCGCAATAGCACGGCACGATAACCTTGAGGGTGTGGTAGTGCCACAGATAGCTTGGCAGTAGCCAACAGCTCACTAATTGGATTTAGGACCCCTCCACAAGAAGGAAATAATGCCTGATACTAGAAACATGGCCAACTACCCAGGACTACCCAAGTCATGGCTCTTTGAGAAAAACCAACAACCACCACTTTACTAAACTGACATAATTTCTTTACTACATTCTAAACATTTGTCTTTATATCCACAGATGAGTATAGTTCTCACCCTTCATCAAAGAAACTTCTCTTTGCAACAGAATGAGACTATCATAGAAATCCACAACCAATCAAAATGCAGAGTTGTGGAACCCAGTCCTAATGGATACATCTACAAAACACTTCCCATACCCAAGGCTCAGGAAACATTGTGGAAGAGGGGGCAGAAAGATTGTAAAAGAAATGTAAAAGTAAACTCCCAAAGGATCAGGGAGTTTACTGTGAGACTGGGTCTCCTAGTAATGTCAGAAGCTACACCTATAAAGTCTTACCAACATGACTTTCAAAACATGAACTGAACAAAGACAATAACAATCAACATGCCAAAGTGGACAAAGGAAAGCCCAGGAAGCTTCAGCCCTACACAAAGAACTGTAGGCAACTAAGGAATGCTAAGAGTGGGACAATAGTCTTCCCCAGAGAAGAATACACTGATTCGTATCAATACCCAATGGTCAGCCCTGAAAACATACATACAAGTAACATTAAACAGACTGAGCAGGTTATATTGAGGAATGTACTTACATACATACATACTTATAATAGCAATGAAAAAGAGGTCATGAATTTGAAAGAGAGCAAGGAGAGATATATGGGAGGGTTTGTAATGAGGAAGGGGGAATGATGTAATTATAATATGATCTCAAGAAAATTTTAAAAGTATAGTGAAATATTGAGGCTCTCCTCAGGTGTCTAAGAGCTTCTTCCTTGAGTCACACTGGGGAATGGTTATTGCTTTGTCTGATCATATGGTCTTAGTATCTGTTAGAGCAAATCTAACCTTGCAAGTCCTTAATTTTCAGAATTATTAATGGTATCATTTATTTTTTCCAGATGAACTTTAGAAACATATTATCAATGTAAAAGCATCAACTGGGGTTTTGTTTGTAATTACTAAATCAAGTTGAGAAGAATTTGACTTTCTTACACTTAGTCTTTTTAGTAAGAAACTTATTACACACACACATACACACACACACACACACACACACACACACACACACACACACACATACTACTTCCTGTTAAGTCTTATTTTTTATCAGCTCAAAGAATACAGTAATTTTCCTCAAGTACAAAGCATGTTTTGTGAAGGTCATCACCACATATTTTATAGTTATATTTATTCTAGTTTTTCTTATTCTTTGTTATTTTTTTTTCTCCAGCTTGTTTTCTGGTATAAGAGTGACATATGTCCATGGTAGAAAAATAGGAAAAATCAAGAAGAAAACCATGTAAGACCACACTCTGAATTCAACATCGCTAACTTTTTGGTGGGCCTACTAAACAGTTACAGCCCTGTCTCTATGAATCAATCTTCCCGTACAGGGGATGTCAAATGGGATAGTGCATTGTTCTGCACCCAGTTCTTTTTACCTCCCATTAGAGATCTGTCTTCTCATATCAGCATGTGCATGTCTATATATCATGGTTCATTGCTAAACAAATTCTTTTGTAGAGTCATAAGTTAATCTATTTAACTAGTCTTGGGACCTTTGCCGTTTCTGACTTTTAACATGAAAAAATGCTATGATATTATTTTTATTAAGTATTGATTACAGGGGTTGGAGTGTAGCCCTATGATAAAGCACGTGCTTATATAGAGAAATGCATTTCCAAAATATTGACCTTTTAAATTAGTTTTTTTTTTTTTTTTTTAGGAATCTTAATTCTAATTGGTATACATTTTCCCACATTGTCTTTATAATAAATCTCATCATCCACAAATGGTGCTCCTATGGTTTCTACAATCTTTATGAAGAATGTATACATCATTTTGTGCTGTCTGGTTTTCTCCTATCTGACTGATGAGTGGCATTCAGCTGGACATTTGTTTTTCAGATTACCCAGGAAGTGAGGTTCAAAATATATAAGAGCTGGCTTGAACTTAGAAACTTCCAGGAAAGTTCTTCTCCTATTTTTGCCAGTGCCAAATTTTGAGTTTTCCTTGTTGTTTGCTGTGGGGAACAATTTTATGTTTAGTATATTCTTTTGAACTTCATAGAGATTGTTCTGTGTGTGTGTGTGTGTGTGTGTGTGTGTGTGCATGTCTGTGTACAAATGAGCATATGCATGTGAAGGACAGAAGGGATCCTCAGGTCTCACTCCTCAGACACCATCTACCTTTTAGACAGGGTCTTTCACTACCCTGGGGCTGGCCTAGTAGACTAGACTGGCTAGTCAGGGAACCCCAGAGAGCTACATGTCCTGACCTCCTCCGTGTTTAGATTACTGAGTCACCACACCCAGATTTCTTTTTTTAAACACAAGTTCTGGAGAGTGAACGCAGGTCCTTTATTAACCGAGCTAACCCCTGCCCTAGGATGTTATTTCAGTCTACCTTCTTTAGCTGGTTTTGAGCTCTATGATTTATGCCTCCCTCAAGGCTGTGAAAACTGGAACTCAAGAACACATAGGTCTGTTAAAGTGCTCAGTGCAAAAGAACATCAGTGACTTGGTCATCTAGAACACTGAATTCATTTTGTCTTTGTTTTAGTTCACAAATGCTTTTAAAAATATGTTTTGATGGGGACTGGTGACAATGTTCAGAGGTAAAGTTTTGCCCAGTACATATGAGACCCTAACTTTGACCAGCACTATACAGATATTCAAATAAACACATGCATGTATGCATTATTCATAATTTAAAATTATTTTCAGTGGGAAGACTGGTGGAAGAATCAAGCTTCTCATTGGAATTTCATCATTACACTTTGGCTATATACTCTCACACCATAGCCTAAAAATTTTCATTTCCAATACCTGTTTTACCTCCTAGTCTCAATTCCAAATATCTACTCCATAGCCACCATTTCCTTTCCTGAGTGCCTCTAATTGAACAGTTCCTATTTAGCAATTTGTCATCCTTGTTGAGAATTCCAATTCAATTACTCCAAATGCTTACAGCCCACCTTTTAAAATCTATAGAGGGTCACAAGGTAGCAAAATACAAAGTAAATTGTGTCTTCCAGAGCTGTTCCATGCAGTAGGACTAATTCTGTATTCCACACCTTCTCTGACCTTGTGCCTTTCCTCTTCTACTAGATAAGGTGATAATAATTACAGATTTCACCTGAATCTACCTCCCTAATCTGTGCACAATTCTGGAAGGAAATAGTTACCTACCCTGATGGTTTCCAGCCAAATTCTCATGACGTCAGTATTGCCACAGCCCCACTGTTTCTCTCTCCAATCACTTTGAAGTGCCCTTCAAAGCAAGATATTCATCCCTTTTTCTACATCACCAGCCTTCCCTGACCCTCTTCTTTCCTGATTGATTGATTGATCGCCTTTCTATTTCATTAAGAAAACGGAACCTAATATTGGAGACCTTCATGTGCTATCTATTTGTAGTCTACTCTCAGCTCCCTCTTTTATGACCTGTGAACTTGCTGTGGCTTCCATGCCGTTTTCCCACCCTCCTTATTATAAATAATGCTCCACCATTATGTTCGTTCCTGTTTCTGCTCTGAGTGTGGCAGATTCCTTACAACACGGCAGATGACTCTGCTTCTAGAAGAGGGACTAGACATGCTTTTCCTAGAGAAATAGGGAAATCCTGGAAATTACATATAAGAAAATAGAGAGGTAGAGAGAAGGTAGCCCAGTCAGGAATACTGGGGAACACCTAATGGCTAACTCCTTTGGTGCTTTGTTCATTTACTTATATATCCTAAATGTTGATCAGAATAAGGCAGCAAATTGCAAACTTAAAAGGCAAAGGCAAATGGTCATAACAAAAGCCTATTTTTTTTTTTTTTGGCAAAGAACAGGAAAAGAGCAGCCTAGCCAAACAGAAAACCCTTAGACAATCAAGATTCTACTTCAGCCAAAGTCATGGTGGGGGTCTTGGGAGGTCGTGAAACCTGTCCCAGCAAAATCATGTTGGGGAGGCTAGACTTGAACCTTCCACTCGGCTGTAACACACTCAAATATGCCTGCCGAGGAGGTAGGAGAGGATGCTCTGTAGATTTCCCATCAGGCACTAAAAACCCATTCTGCGTCCCAATGTGAGCTTCTGCTTTCACGATGGTGAGGGAGTCATGAGGCCATCTTTGCCCCTCCACCTCAGTGGAGGCCATGTGTGGAGTAGAATGAGGTATTTCCCTTCCTCCGACTCTGCACGGGGAGAACAAGTTGCCAGCAAAGAAGAGCGACTATCTGTCTGCATCTCTGTTCCAATGCGAAAGCTAGAGCACTGCTTGGGGTCTAGCCCTGCATCCTCGCTCATTCAGCCCTCCTCTGCTTCAATTTTTTTCTTTGATTAAATGAGAATGAGTAGAATGGTATCCACCTACAAATTGTTGGACACTAAATGTGTTGATACATATAAAGCCTTAGGCCAGTGCCAGACACTTAAGTATCAACCGTTACTGCTACTGTTGTATCTCACTTCTTGATATGATACGCATCTTACATGTAGCCTTAGGCATAGCCCAGGACTTTTGATATGTAGTATTTTCATTATTCTTTTTTTCTATAAATTTATAATTGTAATCATATTTCCTCCCCTCTATACACAAGAGTATGTAGATGAGTATTTTTTAAATTTCTGAGTAGGTGGGAAATTTATGTTTAAATGTTTGTTCTTAATTTGTGACTTTATTCTGTGGTCAGAGAATATGTCCATTTCATTGTACTGTAAAAGATTGATTGACCTATTCTTTCTAGTCTAGTACACGAACTATTTCTTTTTCAGTCTTTTCCTTTAAAATAATTTCTCCCCTTTCTTCATTGTGAAGTCCATTATGCTTGAGATGTATTCTGTAAACCTTATTTCCAACAAGCCAAACTCGACAGTTAAATGAAGTAAGAGCTTCAGTCATGTTGAGCTCAGGCTGTGGGGTCGCTGAGCAGGAATGGCGTGGGGCAGGCATCTCAGCCTTCAGACATGCTCTGCTAGCTCTGCTCCCTCTCCTTTACCTGCAGAGTTCTAATAAAAGTTACCTTTCATTCCAATTTTAGCAGACTGTAATTTCAGAAGTAACCGATGTAATTTCAGTAGTAACCGATGTCCCAAAACTCTTCTAGGACCTTACCAGTTCTATCAAGAGACAAATTCTAGAACCCAGGAAGCTGAAGCGAGAGGATTATAAATTTGAGGGAGCTTGACTCTATTTCTCAAACAGACAAGTCCACTCCCTTTCCCTAGAACCCGGGAGAGCCTTTATGACTACAATAAACAAATGAGTGTAAGGCACATGTGACTTCTACGATGCGCCATAAATGGCAAAATGGCCTCTATTTGCTTTTCTGTCTTGTGGAGGTCAGTCTTAGAATCCAGCCAACATAACGTGAGGAGTCTCTACATGGAAAGGCTTATGGTGTGTGTTTGGGCCCACGGACCCGGTTGAGCCTTAGGTAACAGCAATCAGTAGACATTTAAGTGAGCCTTCCTTCCGCTGATCCCAGCTAAGGCTCAGAGCGAAGATCAGAACCACACTGTTGCCTAAGTGCCCTGTGCTCTTGTGAGGCACAAACTCAGTGAACATAATAATTTGAGTAGTGGGCCAAATTATTACTTAGCTATAGTAATCAGATCACTATAAATGGAGTGTCCCCCAATTTCACAGAAAATGCATATAGAATGAGGGTGTCATAATGAAACATTGAACATAGATTGTAGGCTTCATTAACTCATAACTCCCTTTGGTCCTTGGACACATCATGTAGGCCTTTCTGGGTCTTATCTGTGTTTCTCAAAGAAGATATTTGGACCTTTAGGTCCCTTCCATTTCTACCATTAATGTCTCACTATCGAATATATAAGTCTTCACATCAGAAATACTTTTCTTAAAATATCACATATTTTTATTAATGATATTTAGATTTATAGCTAACTCTAGGAGGTTAATCATATTATCTGCTATCTAAACTTTGTGAATAATAGTCCAAAATGATGACAGTACAGGATAGGATCATTTTTATGAGCCCAGTTGTAGCATAAATAAATTAGAAAGCCAGTCAGGGATCCACAGTGTCAGCTCAGAGTAATGGAAGGACCATCATTTAGATTCCTGACTTTTTTTTAGACAGAGTCTCTCATAGCCCAAGCTGGCTTTGAATTTTCTGTATAGCAGACGATGACCTTGAACTTCTAATCCTCCTGCACTCATCTCCTGAGTTCAAAGATTATAGCTATATACCACCATTCCTGGTTCATACAGTGTGGAAACTAGAACCCACAACCTTGCCATTCGAATCAAGCACTCTACAACTGAACTACAACCCCAGCCCCAATTCCCAACTTTTATATTTCCCAAGGATCTCTGCCTTATTTGGGGCATCTTTCTTTAGTTATCAATGACATGTCGCCAAATATGCTCTCTGAGGTATTATTGTCTCTGTCTACACATTCGGCAGCTTGGGAATTTTATGTGCATTTTATAAACCTAAAATGGCTATACAAAAAGCCAGGCCAGTTTTTCAAAGTAACACCTCTCTAAAAGTCACGGTGTTAGTAGGAATGAAGTATTATTCCATGCACTACATTCCAAAGGAAGCTAAAGTAAGTGTTTACTGCTTGGTTTCCAACATCCAATCCTCGAAGATCCCTAGAGTGGGATGATTTGGGACAGCTGCCCTAAGTCAGTATTCAGGAGAACCAGCCCTGCTGCCAGCTCCCTCAGGGACTCAAGGGGCACAGCTGGGGCCTGTAAGAGGCTTGCACCACCCTTGACGACAAACACCCGACTCCCATTGACCTGACCAGAATGACTGACTCTCCTCTTTCTGGTATAACACTCCAGAACGGAGTAAAGTGATAAGGTTGCTGCTCTGATATAAAGTGGGTGCTCCTAGGCACTTCCTACATCCCTAGATCTCTTTATGACAAAATTTATGATTTTGTAATTTGACATGATTTTTATTAAATATTATATAAGTAGATGAAATATGGAAAGAGAGTTATTTTAAAAGCTTGACAAAATATGTGTGATTTAGCTGTACAAGATGTGGGGGGACTCTAGGATTCTTTTTGAAGAAATGCAACTGTCTTAGTTTGGGGTTTTTATTGCTGTGAAGAGACACTATGGCCACAGCAACTCTTACAAAAAAAACATTTAATTGGGGTGGCTCGCTTACAGTTTCGGAGGTTTAGTCCATTATCATCATGACGGGAGCATGGCAACATTCAGGCAGATGTGGTGCTGGAGTTGAGAGTGCTCCATCTTGCAGGCAACAGGAAGTCAACTGACAGTCACCTCAAAGCTCCGGCCCCCTCATCACTACAGCGACACACTTCCTCCAACAAGGCCACACCTCCTAATAGTGCTGCTCCCTTTGGGGGCCATTTTCTTTCAGATCATCACAGCATCCTTTACATTTTACTATGTTAGATGTATATTTCGTTCAAGATCAATGCTCTGTGCTCAAAGACAAAGCCTCACCCTTATGTCAAAAGATGGGTAAATTGAGGATATATGTACATATATATTTCAATTATGTTTGTGAAAATACATTTTTGATCTGTTGCTTTGACCTACTTTTTAGTAGGTCAACTTTTAGCAGGAATCTTAGAGAGTCTTATTAATAAAATCAAACCTAAGGCCAGTTATTGGGGTGAAATGCTGGATCAGAGAGATAGAACAAGTCACAGCTAACCTCACCTGGCCAACTTCTCAGCTGATCTTGTTTCCTCAGACTGGAGGCCTCTGTGTCCTCATATCTGAACGGCTCTCAGCTGAACTGTGCTGCTCAAAACCTAAAAGCTTAACCAGCCAAATGCTTCTAGTTTCTGGTCCTCACACCTTATATACCTTTCTGCTTTCTACCACCACTCCCTGGGATTAAAGGCTCGCTTTCTGGGATTAAAAGCGTGAGTCACCATGCTTGGCTGTATCCTTGAACAGATGGATTTCTGCCTCTGGAATGCTAGGATTAAAGGCGTGTGCTACCACTGCCTATCCTAAGTATCTAGTGGCTTTTCTGGTCTCTGACCCCAGATAAGTTTATTAGGGTACACAATATTTTGGGGAACACAATACCACCACAATCAACTCCTGGACCTGATCCTGAGGGATGAGTTGGCTCTGACTGTGCAGGAATTTAGTCCATCTCTTTCATTTCATCACAACAAACAAAGAGCACTTGGGACTGTGCTTTTCTCCTGTCCGACTACAAACTGCCTCTTTGCGACTTACGTTCACAGTAAGCACAGCCTTGGCATGGACTCATCTCCGCCTCTCATCCATCCATCTCTTCTGAGTTAATTCTAGAGGAATGTGATTCCTGCAGCGTGATGGCTCCATGTAAAGGCATTACGCAAAGGGTCTTCTGTTACCTGGTCTAAGAAGGTTCTACCACTCGCCCCAGGCAATTCCCTGGTCTAGTGTCTAGTTCCTTCCCCTCCGTTCTTTAAGCAGTGTATATGAGACACCTGTCACATGTAAGGCTTAGTTCTCATTACCAACTGTGTAATAGTCAACAAGGTGTGCTTATTCAGGTCGTCAGAAACACAGACACAGTATTAGTGAAGAGCAGCATCTCTTTGTCTTTTGGGCTTATAAACTGGAAAAACTGACCTGAGAAAATTGTCGTGGTACTTCTGCCTAGGAAAATAGTTTTCGTGTGTTTAGGCTGTATATTTATGTGTATGTATGCATGTATGTATGTTCATTCGTATGTATGTATTATTTGGTTTCCCGAGGAAATTAAATGGGCTAGGATAGGTAACATTTTAGCTTACTCTAAGGGCCCAAACTTTTTCTATAAGGGTCCAGAGAGAAAATACTATTGTTTGGTGAGCCATGGGTTTCTCACAACTACTAAACTATGCTGTCATACCATGAAAGTAATTACGTAATGCATAGATGAACAGGAATGGCTATGTGCCAAATGTGGTGAAGCTAGGCAGGAGTTCCGATTTGCTGGCTCCTAGGATCTATCAAAATCCCTTACTGGTTGTCCCATTTCTAATTAACACTGCACAAATGTCTTCCCAATAATAAATAATAACAATATCCCACATCACTGCAAAAATCCATGGAAGATGCACTATCTCTTGGCCTCCCTCTCATTTGCTGTTGGCGCTAGACAGCGTGACTGACCTCTTTGCTCACCAGCCACTAAAACTGCTCTTCTCAAGGTCACTGACAATCTCCATGTTGCTAGTTCCCTGAGAGATTTCAGTCTGCTCTTTCTTAATCTCTCCACAACTTTCAACAGAGCCAGCCACTCCCTCATCCTTCTGGAAACCTCTCCACTCTGTGCTCCTGTGAGCGCTCAGGACTGCTTTTCCTCCTACAGCAGCAGCTACTCCCCAGTTGTCACATGTTTCTCCTCTTCACAAACACTGAGTGTTGGCACTGCTCAGGGCTCCTCCGCCTGGGTTCTGTTGCTTCTCTCCTCACCGTTTCCCTAGGAGACCTCATCTGTTCCGTCACTTTAAATGGCATCTTTATGTTCCCAAGTTTATTTCTTCAGCTCAGTTCTTTCCTCCTATATCAAATGCCACTTGTATGCCAAGTCTCTGGATGTCTGAAACACAAAGTGGTAAGGAAATATTATTGAATACATAAATTTGTTTATTGCCCCAGCAGAAACCAGAGCCTAATCACTAACTTCCCTTTGCTTCTGCTCGCATTCCTAAGATGCAGGCTTTCTTTTTCCTACTTATCTCCTTAATTTTTCCCAGGCTAGCTGCATTTTCAAGGAAAATATTGAAATACTTCTGACACTGGTTACAAAGAGCAGCTGGCCCAAGTCCCTGTCCATGCTTGCTCCACCTCTGGACACAGCCTGGCCCCGCAGAGACCTGCAGACCCTGCTCTGGTGCCCAGGCCAGCAGCCATTCCAATGGGTCAGTGCTCAAGCCAAAAGGGTTGTTAAATACTTGACCATGCTTCCCCCTCGCTTGATGCTGCTGTGGCCAAGAGATTCCAGCACTCAGACATCAACTCTCACCCAGTCGAGTGGAAAAGCCATCTAACTGGTCTCCCCAGCTGTTGTCTTTTTCATCTCCAAGCTCTGCCTAGCAGCTAGGAAGGCTTGTCTGAAACAGCCAACTGACTCCATCTCTCCACTGCTTGAAACCTTTCAACATGGATGAGCCCCAAGATAAAAACCCCAGCGTCCTGGTAAGTCTGAGCCCTTCAGGATCTGATCCTTTTCCACCCCTCTAATCTCATCCCCAAGACAGGCACTATCCTGACCACTTTCAACTAGGCCCTTCCTGTAATTATCTTCCAGAACCTCGGCTGCTTTCTCCATTAGATGTTTAAATCCTCAATACTGTTGTGTGACTTTTTTTTTTTTCTCAAGACAGATTCTTACTATGTAGCTCTGGCTGTCCTGTAACTCACTATGCAGACCAGGCTGGCCTCAAAGTCACAGAGACCCAGCTGCCCTCCCCTGATCCCAGTGCTGGGATTAAAGGCATGCACACATTATGCCCAGCATATGAATTATTTTTGAAAATCATTTCTTGTACTAAACTATAAGCTCTTTGAGGGCAGAGATTATGTTTTGCTCGGACATTGCTAGGTTCCTACCAGCCTTAATTTTTTTTAAATTATTGTTTGAAAACTTCTCTTTCTCTCTGTGTGTATATGTTGCTCCTCTCTCTCTTTCTCTCTCTCTCTCTCTCTCTTCTCTCTCTCTCTCTCTCTCTCTCTCTCTCTCTCTCCCTCCCTCCCTCCCTCCCTCCCTCCCTCTCTCTCTCTCTCTCTCTCTCTTTCTCTCTCTCTCTCTCCCCTCCCTCTCTCTCTCTCTCTCTCTCTCTCTCTCTCTCTCTCTCTCTCTCTCTCTTTCTCTCTCTCTCTCTCTCTCTCTCACACACACACACACACACAGGTGTCATTTATCCTCCAACTATCATCTCTTATCCCCCTCCCCTCCCACTCCCCTCCTCCCTCCCTGCAAGTCCCCTCCTGCTCTCACACAGTTTTATTTTTGTGACTCACTGAGTTTAACCAGAGCTGCCAACATAGTCATGTGTGGAGTTAGCCACTGGAGCTTGGGCAACTCATAATGGCTACATCACCGAGACGAGGACTCCAGTTCACAAGCCTGCCACCAATTCCCAATAACCCCCTAGGGAGGGGTCAGGCTCCAAGACGCCCTTCCGAAGCCACGATGGAATGTTGTGTTCAGTCTTGTGCAGGCAAGCACAGTCGCTGTGAGCTGATGCGTACGACTGTCCTATCCTGACCAGAAGGGTGCTTCACAGGCCTTCTCCCCATTGTCCAGCTCTTTCATTTTCTCTGCCCCCCTCTTCCAGAACGTTCCTGTGCTTGGGCGGGGTGATGTGGATGGCCTCTCCGAATCCCCAAATGCCTTCTAGCTTCATCTCTTGCTACAGTTTTTCTAGTAATTGATGTGCATGGAATTAACATTCACTTGATCATGTAAGTATGAGTTATTCTCAGTTCTTAAACATCCACGTTAGCTACTATTCTTTGCCTGAAACACTGTACTTCGTGGCCTTTCATCTGGCAAACTTCAGCCACATTTCAGGCATCCATGCTGTTATTAAACCAGGAAGCTCTGCCTGCTAGTGCCTCCAAGGGAGAACTCTTTACATTGTAATCTAAACATCAGATTCGTTGATTTTTTTTTCTTACTACTTCTTATGAAGTAAGAAATTACGTTTGTCTTTTTTTATTTTTAACCAGCTGTATCTGAAGCGCTGGGCCCTGAACTCAGTAACTATGTTTTAATGAAACCATTCAGCTCTAAAGCACATATCCCAAGATCTCGAGAGAAAACCAGTGAATGCATCAGTTTGAGTACTAAAGATTTCTAAGTGGCTATGAAACCAAGGAGGGGGCCGTTGATTGGCTGGTATGTTTTGATGTCTTTTCTTTAACAATACTATTTCCCTTCCCTAAGTGCTTGAGTGCTGGGCAAGTGGCTCCACCTACAAATTCACCGCTTTGCTAGAAGGGCAGAAACTGGCTCATAAACTGCTCTGTTTATTTACAGCCTGAGCGAGATTTGCAGAGTACAGATTAATGGAAAGATCTTTAAAAAAAAAATGTTTTGGGGCCAGCAAGATGGCCCAGTGGGTAAAGGCACTTCCTGGCCAAGTCTGAAAACCTCAGTTCAATACCCAGGACCCACTTGGTAGAAGGAGAGAAGCAGCTCCCAGAAGTTTGCACATATGTACACACACACACACACACACACACACACACACACACACACACATTTCTTAAAAGTTCCATAAAAGAAACTTCGATGTCCCAAGAAGGCATAGCAAGGAAACAGTAGCTCTCCTTGAACTACTTTTTGTGTGCCTCCATCCTAAGTCAGTGTGATTTAGTAATAAGCAGAACCTCTTCTCTGCTTGTTAATGGCAATTTTATGGTCTCATTCTGCCAGGCATATAACGATGTTATAATATAAACAAGCCCACGGTGTAATGAATCATTTCAATCTTATTGTTTGTATGGTTTTACTACAAGTCTTAGGGGAAAAGCTATTTGAGTTCTGCATTTTAAAATTATGCTAATGTGATTACTCATTATGGTCCTGCTTACTCTTTATGATGGATGCAAGATGTTTAAGTTCCCAATAATACTCATGATGGTCCTGATTAGTGCTTGAGACCCAATCAAGACATTGTTGATGTAGTTCAAATAACATATTTAAAAAGTTATATGTGACAGAATACTTGATTGCTTAGATAAGATTTTATAAACTAATAAAATAAATGTAAATTGAATTAACATATGTTTTTATTCTTCCGCAAAATGTTAGCTGCTTTAAAATGCATTTTTGTCAGACTGTCCAGGTCATTGTTTTCACACCAAAAAACATAATAATGACAGAGTAAGTTGCTATTAATGCTAACTGTGAGACGTCACATGCATCCACACCAGCAACCAGGTGTTCTCAAATTCTAGGTTTCAGAATCGTTCATCTGCTCCTGTGTTTTGATGTTGTTTTGGTTAGGGAAATAAAAAAAAAATGGACGAGTGACATTTTGACTAATTATTGTGACCCAAAGCCAGATTGTTGCTGCTAGCTTCTTGTACAACCACGCAGCTCAGAGAAAGAAGTGGGGATCAGGAAGAACAGGGGTGTGCCATTTTAGAATTTTAAAAGAGGTCAGTATATGGAAGATTTGGTAAGCAGTACAAAAAAATAAAATCCGGGATGTAGTATAATATTCTTCCCACTTAGGAATTTAAAAAACACTTTCAGATGCGGAATTCCATTTTAGAAGAACTCTAATGAAGAATAACCATCCATGTAAGAAGAAATACATAAAAAATGAGGCTTTTTACTAAACAGTACAAATTTATCACAACTATGTAAATTCAAATGAGTTGGAAAAGTAGAGCTTTTTTGATAAACACCAAAAGTTAAAAATAAAAATTGGGGCCTGAGTAAAAATAAATAAATAAAAATAAAAATAAAAATTGGGGCCTGTGATGACAATTATCTTACAGGAGCCTCGGCTGCCAGTTTGCATCAGCAAGTTCTTATTGGTTGCATAGTTCCAAGATTTTCTTGATGACAGAGCTATCCTGTTGGGAATGTTTTTTAAAAATGAATAGTTTAGACCAATTGCCTTGCGATCTAGCATACTATTCCATTTACAAAGAATGAGAAGGAATTTCATTTGTTTTGAGAATTGCACCCAGAGAGATAACCCCAGGGACAAGTTAGCATATTGTTGGTCTCTACTACACAAAGAGTTTTGTAATAGTTAAAAATTAAGTAAAATTCCAGTGGAATGTTTTCTGATCCTCTTGAGTCTCTTCAAGGACACATGAGGGTAGAGCGTGTGAGTACTCAGTTCCAGCTGAATTTTTTTTTTTTTAACTTGAAGTTTCTCCACTACACAAAGACGAATTTCACCACAGACCTGTCAGTCTCGGGTGCCTCCTCCCATATTGCTGTGCTGTGGCATAAATGATGTTTCCTTTTGTCAGTGTTCTCTGTCTGAGTGGGATTGATATGTTTGGAGTTGGAGTTCTGTTCAGCTTTCCCCTCTTCCTCACCATAAACATCTAATAACTGGTGAAAGTCTTCTCATCCCACCACCAACACATCATATTTATCTTCACATCTCTTTTCTGTTGCTACCCAATGGCCTCCTCTGCAGATTCACACCTTTCCCCTCTCCTCACAGCCAGAACATCTCTTCCGAAACACACATTTGACTGTGCCATACTCTTCCACTTGACTGGATGAGTCAAACCCCTTGGCACATACAGAATACCTTCCCAATCAGACCCTACCATTCTCCAGCCTCATCTGCTGGTGTCCCTGATCCAAGCTCCCAGAATGTCATTCTCTGTGCACCTTAGACTTTAATTCTTAGTTTTCTTGACTGGGAAACTCCTTTTTATCCCGTAAGCCTCGGCTCACCTCCCTTTCAAAGCCTTTCTTGATTTCTCCAAACTTACAGGCTCTTTAACTTCCCTTATGTGATGTTTCCTATTTAGCATCTGTTTCAAATTTTACTGTGGCCATTGACTAGGGCATCTCTCTTTTCTCCAAACACTATAAACTCCCAGAGAGCAGAGGTTGCCTATCACCCATCCTTTTAATTGGAACCACCATGCTTGGTGTGGTCCTGAAACATGGGATAACCTTCTGAACTTCTTATGTCAGTATTTCATGGGGGTTTGTTCCTGACTCCTCCTGTAAGACATAAACAGAAGCCACAGTAGCATCCCAAAGACTCCCTGTCGAAATGGGGACACAGATAACAGTTTTCCCACCTTCCCTCAGTTTCTTATGGCCTTTGGACTTCTTTACTCTATCTCCTCTCAGGTCACTAACACACATTGCATAATTGTATTTGGAAATACCTCTTTTTGTGAAATTTTCTTTCCCAAACTTCTTTTTTCCCCTTTTAAAGAGCTGTCAGACTGATGGTCAAACGGGTATTGCATTTTGTTGTTTGCATTTTTGAAACAGAGTCTGTCTAGTCCTGGCTGGCCTGGTACTTACTATGTAGACCAGTCTGGCCTTGAACTCAGACATCTGCCTGCCTCTGCCTCCTGAGTGCTGTTTCCAAAACTGCTTTATCTTGTCTGCTCGCAGGTTCTATACTTTTTGGTGTTTGCTACCTCAACCAGAACTCATTCTCCTCATGGTCCCCGATTTGATTTTTGAGAATGTGCTAACCATGCTTTAAAACAGAGATGCTTTTCATTGCCCTCCCCTTATGATATCATCTATAATCATTTCTAAGAAAGCTTTAACTCAAGCAATTTGCGAATGTTAGGTCTTCTGACTCCACAAGCCTGGAAGGTTCTAAAGTAAAGTTGATTTTTAATTCTTTTATGTATTAATGTGTGCATCCCTTGTCACTGCATTGTTTTCCTTTGAATTTTTCTATTCAGTAAAAATCCACGATCTTACTTCTTTTCAAATTCAGATGTTTATTGTCTCTGATCACTTAAATATTTTATAGATTTTATCATCTTTTATTTGTTTCACGATTTTACTTGAAGAGAATGTAATAACGCTTGGTTATTTTTGCTCATCCACTCAACCATTCCCACCCCTTTCCTAGCCGTAACATTTCCTATTTCCAATCCTCCCTGGGTTTGGAAAAAAAAATAGCTTGGCAATGGTTCACTAAGAATTGTAATTTAATCCTTTGGAGTAACAGGCTTTTCATCTGCACTCCCTGCAATGAGCCGACGATCTGCCACACAATCAACTCCTTAGAAAAGAACAATCAACCCCAAAGAAAAGAAAAGTGCTAGCAACACGGAAAGAATAGGAAGCCTTTTATAAAATGTGTAAATCAAAATTAACCTTGAGAGAAAATGGCATCCTAATATGAATTATTGCTCCTTTAAAAAAAAAAAGGATCAAGGCATTTTTGGCAAGCGAATGCAAATGAACCCGGCTGTCTCTGCTTTTGATCCTGACTGGGTAAACACAGGCTCATAACTAGGTAGTTTTATGTTTATGTTGGTGGGTCTCTAAAGTCATGCTTACAGACCCAGGAACAATGCAACATTGAACAAAGAGCAAACACAGCCTTAATTTTCCCCGCCCAAGGCCCTTGACCTCAGGAGTGCTTGTCAAGTCCTTTGGTGTCCCTGTGTTTTATGAAGCAGGTTGTTGTAAAATTGGGGAAAATCGAGACATACTCCTACTATGTCTGTAATGCTCATTTAAATGAGTTTGTCTGTTACGAAAACGCCTTCTTTTGAGACAATGAGAAGTCATCAACAATCTGCATAGTAATTTTTCACCTCATTTTCAGTCATTATCACTGTTCATAGCTATGGCTTTAACATCACAGAGAGTTCACCAGGATTCCGTAGGTGTTTTAAGATTCATTAGCATCACCATTATTACTACAAATTGCACCATTTACTTAGCACCAACAATCTGCTGAAGAAAGCAGGTTGGCCCCATTTTAAGTGGGAAAGGTGGGAATGAGCTCCAGACAAGGGTAGTGAGGGAAGGTGGCTTAGTGAGCAGCTGAGGAGGGGGTGGGGTGATTTGTAGAAGGACAAACACTTTGCAAGAATCCTCTCCTTTCCTGTCCCAATCTGATCCATAGAAAGGGAACAGAGCCAATCAGTGCATATTTAAGATGAAAAATTTAGGGAAAATTGCCTGTGCCTATGGCATAAACAATTAATTTTGTTTGTTTGCAATGTCTATTGAAATTTGGAGCCTTTCAAGTTTGTCTGAGTCTCTCAAGCTGCTGTATGAATTCTCTGAGGCCCCACTCTACCCGGCCAGCCCCTCTAGCAGAGTGGCCTCTCCAGTTCGCTGAGGCTGGGTGGAGACAGGTTGACAGTTTGACATCAGCCAGACAAATACTGTACCATAGGCACGCATTGCTTCCTGAGCAAACCATCACTAGGCTGGCCTTGAACTCCCGATGCAGTCAAAGGTGACCTTGAATTTTCTGACTTCCCTGCCTCCACTTCCTAAGTTCTGAGATTACAGGGTACACTTTATATGTGCTTTAATTAAGGCTGGGAAGCTAACCTGGGGCTTCATGTCCACACTCTATGAATCAGGCTGCATCCCTAGCCCTATAATGTAAAGTTAGAAGTTGAATGCTCATAGATGTGATCGTAAGTTTGAATTAGAAGCTTATACTTTTAAGCCAAGAAAAAATTTCTTCTTTGTTTTCCATAGAATTGGCAAAGCTTTAAGCAAAGCTTGATAAAGGCAGTGATTTGGAGGTGATATTTATGTTGCTTTTTTATGTTTCATAAAGTGGTTCTGAGAATTTTGAGGAGAGAAACAATTCCTACCCATTAAACTGAGGTTTGTATTTATTTGGAAACCATCTTATATTTGTGAGTGAAATCTGTAATCTGAATGACATTCTCAGCTCATGGGGGAAATCTCAGTTTTCTTTATATACGATGTAATATGACGGCTGTTACTTTAAAAGACACAGGGATAAATACCTATTATCACTAGGGCCTGATTTAAACAAAGAGCAAATATTTGATCTTTACAAACCCTTTGGACTTCTGGTTATAACAATACTGAGGAGTTATGTTCAAATATACTCCATATTTTAATAAGCCCAGGTTCCCTATAACAGCATGTTACTGCTCACAGTACCTTTCTTTTCTTCCAGGTAGCATAGAACTAAAACTGAGGAGAAAGGACAGTTTGTTCCACCTGAGATTCCAGTTTACTATGAAGCAGAAATATTATATAGAAAAGTCAGCAGGAAGAAAAGAACGTAGTGCTTGAAAAGATGATCGAGTCAAGAATTCTTAAGTATCTGGACAATTTTTAGAAGTAAATATAGAAAAGAGACTTGGTGGGCTTTTCAGAGAACAAAATAAGCCAAGAGATGTCATTACCCATTTACAGTTTTGGAATTTTTTCTTACTTGTAAACCTACACAGGCCAGAAAAAGAATTGCCAACAATCACAGGGACTGATGCCATTTGTGCGGTTGTGACTGGCAAAGAGAGAAGATCTTCAGAGGACAGGGTGTGTGTGTGTGGGGGGGGCATGAAGTACAAATATTGTGGGTTTTTTATTGTCTTTATGCAAAATAATATTTTTCAGACCTTGGACCTGGGAGGCAATTTTCCACGGCCAGTTATGGTAGTTCTTACGGAATGACTGCACACCTGCATTTGGTGAAACAGAAAGAAAAACTCTCTTGTTCAGTAAGGGAACATATGCAAATTGAAGGGTCAGACTGGCAGGACAGCTGGCCATAAAGAATGTTTTACCATTCTGAGGGAGCACTTGACTGGAGGCATTCGGAATCACCACCAAACTGGTAAAGTGTGTGGAGTAGCTTCAGGAACCTTAGCTCAAAGGTGAGAGCAAATGGCTTTTAGAGAAACAGTTAAACATCCTGGCCCAAGTCCAGACCTCAGTGACACTGAGAACTAAGAGCTGAGCAAAGTTGAGGGAGCCATTGACAAACTCACTAACCAAGGCACTCCTTGTAGTCTGATGCACGACTAGAAATGTGTGATCTGTGTTCCTCCTATTTACTTCAATCTTTAATGTCAGACAATAAAGGGTCTTCACTTAAATTTCATGAAGATATGTCAGCAGCACGCTTCTTATATTTTTAGGGCACCTCTTCTGTCAAGGTTGCATTAAATAAAGGCTCAGCCCTTATTTGAACAAAGAGGTGATTTTTCATCAGTCAGGGACCACACCAGGACTTAGAGGCACTGTTACCCATGGAAAGAATTCCTCTGGACTGCTTGTAGCTTCCATTTGCTCATCTGTGAAATGGGGTAAATAAGACCTGGCCTGCCCGCTTCATGTGTGAACATCAAACCCAGTTATGCGCCATGTAAGATGATATGTAAATGCCAAGGATTATTTTTATGGAATCAGTGCCCTGATGGCTATTGTTTATTCATAGACCTTTTTGAAGTCCAAGGTCGCCAGAGAGTTAAATGCAATTATAATTTGCTGACCCTTCCATCTATTTAGGTTAATAATCACATGTACCATTTATTTAGACAAGAAAACTCAGCTAATTGCCTTTCCAGGCTACCTCTTTATCCTCATTCAGGCTTGTTTTCATGTGCGTCATTTCAACAGGGAGGTCCCAGTGTTTATTAAAATAGGCTACTCTGGTGCTTATGTCCTAAACCTAATCACAATGACAAGACAAAACAAACAAGATGTCCAAGCAATTTCAGAGACTGGATCCTCCTTAATTCTTGGTTTACTGACCAAAACAAAACAAAACAAAAAACCATTTTAGGAAAAAAAATCACACCCAACATTGTTTTTCTATGTTAGCTTTAAAATACAATGCAATCATAGCCTACAACATTGCACTTACAGAGCGTAACTGAAGGCTGCAGCTTTTACGTTTCTCTTTCTAGAAAAAGCCATCATCAGTGTGCACCTCTCGACCAGCAGAGGCTGGGAGGACGAGAGGCTTTGACTCTGGTTCAATATGCTTGCCATGGGGCGACTCATTTTTCTTGCTTTTTCCTTTACACATCTGTTCTTCTAAAAGGGTGGAGACTTAGTAACTGAATGCTTACAAAGAGGTGTTGACTTTTGGTTATAATAAGCCTGTATTAGAACAATAACCCTGTGTGATGCATTTTTTCTTCCTTTTTCTGCAAGTGGCCTGAGAGGCCCAGGTTGTCATCAGGTAAGTGGGCATTTCCAGTTTTTTACAAGCCCAAGTTTGTAAAAAGACTGCTAGAAATTTGGAGCCAGTTATTTGTTTTTGTTTTTCATTTCCAAGCATCCTTGACATGTGACTCCCCATTCTCTATTTGGCTCTGAGATACTGGTTTCATGCTGAGTAATGCCTCCAAAGATGACCTACTTTATTCAGTGTGTAAACCTGGTAAACATACTCACACAACTACCATCTATTGTGAAAAGAATTCCTGTCTCCTTTTGAGGAAGATTTATTTTTATTATTTTTAATTATGTGTATAGGGGTATGTGTATTTGAGTGTAGGGGCTGGTGGAGGCCATGCGCAGTAGGAGATCATGGACATCAGGAGATCTTGGGCATCAGGAGATCATGGGTGGTAAGAGATCATGGGCAGTAGGAGGCCATGTGTGGTAGTTGATCATGGGCATCAGGAAGCCATGGGTGGTAGGAGATCATGGGCATCAGATCCCCCTGGAGCTAGAGTGACAGGCATTTGTGAGTCACCTGATGTGGGCATGCTGGGAACTAAACTGAGGTCCTCTGCAAGAGTGGTACATTCTCTTTACCTCTGAGCCATCTCTACAGCCCTCCTATCTCTTTTATCAGTTTGAGTTTTCACTTATGTTTATAACTAACAATCATCAAACAGCAACAAAACTCCTCAACTCAAACTGTTCTGCAAAAGACCACTAAACTTAATCTCTTTGTAACCACTTGTCCACTTCATAGTTTATTTTGCTATGAACAATTACATTCTGGATGACAAGCACTTACTGAGATGATTGTTGGAATGCTAATTATTAGCTAGCCAGTTTAACCGGCTAATATCTAATCTAAGCTTTGTTATTAACTGGCCAAGTAACCTAGAATAAGTTTCTATTTCCTTGTTCGTAAAGTCGGAATTAGGCCAATGATCTAGTAATTAAAAAGCACCTATAATCTTAGAGGGCAAATCTCAGAAGGCAGATAACCATGGGGACTATCTGAGACTCTATGAGCAAGGGTGCATTTGCTCTTTGGGGCCATTAGCTGAACCATTTAGTACCAGAGTCATGGCTTACTAATGTTGCCCCAAATGGCCCTAAAGAGTTAATGCATTTTTCATATACTTCTTATCTCCATGTAAACCAGCTTATTTGATGGTGCTTTTGACAAGTCTACTTGCTTAAAATAGGTAGAGTTTTACTCCCAGAATACTTGCCTCTTGGTTCATAAAAGAATCAAGGGCCAGACTCCCATAGGCCTTCACATAACACTGTGCACCACAGTGTACCTGGGATGATTTACAAAACAGTGGTATTGTACATTGCTATAGTGGTGTTTCCACTACCACAGTCGTGGGCTCTGGTCTTGAAAGCTGTGCTGAACGGTGGTGCTGGAGTTACTTGACAAAGGCTTGGTCTTCACCATTCTTTAGCAGTAGCTAGGATGTGAACATCTGTCTACCACACATCCTTTTCTCCATTTAGACAAATATTTAATGTGGAATTTTGTACATTTCAATGTTTGCTACAATATGGGGTAGGATCTCCAGAAACCAGCCTGGTCAGGACCTAGGAGTATTGGATGACACTGATCAGATGACCTAATTGTCACATGAAGTAGACCATTTTCAGTCCTTATTAAAAATGAAGCAGAACTTGATACAATTGGCCATGTCCACCTTTCTCCCCACTCTTCTCTGTTTCTACGATGTCCCCACACCCTTGTCATCAGTCTCATTGACAACTCGTATTTGTTCAGTCTCTTCTGGGTTCCTGTTCTAGCCCTAGAGTTCCTCCTCTTTATTTTTTTTTTTTGTTGTTTATATGTGTTGTTCTCATTCGTGCTTAGGTTATTTATTCATTGATTGATTTTTGAGACAGTCTTACATAGCCCAAGGTGACCTCAAATGAACTAGGTAGCTAATTCTGGCCTTGAAATCTTAATCCTCCTGCCTCCACCTCTAAATTTCTGGGATGTCTGCTACATGCCACTATGTATGGCTTCCATGTTTATGTATATTCTGACCTCTATTGGTACCCATGCTGGCACCTCAACTTCAATTGTTCTCTTCTTTAGTCCTCAAGTTTGATGTTTGCCTCATGAGGAAATGACACATGATCTTTTTCAATGGCTCAGTCAACAAACACAGCTCCAGCCATTCTTTCACTGGACAGGCAGTGCCTGAATCTCAGATCTAGTTGGTGCCCACCACCACCACCACTACAGCACTCTTAGTTCCACTGTAGCTCTCATTTCCTGTAACTCCCCATTTTAGTTTCTGTCCAGCGTCTGTTATCCCCAGTCATGGAAGTATTTACTATATGCTGAGCACTTCTATGTGCTAGCCAGCTTTACACACCTTACCTCATTTTAATCATCACAACCACTATTAGTCTCTAGTATCCTCCAGAGTTTACAGATGAAACTAAACTAAACCACCAAGAAACTGAAGGCACACAGCCAAGTAGGGCTAAGTTATTACTATATATCAGACAGCCTGTATCCAGAGCCTATTCCATATCCTGTTCCTTCAGTGGAACGTTAAGCTCCAGTAAGTACAGAGGCCAAGCTGTGTACCGCTAGAGCCTAATGAGAAATTGGCATATGTTAATCAGCAGAGGACTGGCACATGAAGTGCTCAAATATTTAATACATCTCAGTTCATGGAGTGGCATATAGGCTACTTTATAATCTCACCTTGTATGTTTGTTCGTCTCTAGTCTCACCTGGTAGAACGTTTGTTCTCTTTCCTAGGCCCAGTCATCCAGCTGTATAATGAGTCCTCTGAGAAGGTCAGAGCGGTTCACAGCTCTGCCCCTAACATGTTAGTTAATACTCATTCTCGTACATCTACTCCTTCATGCACTCACCCTCACTCATTTACTGAATTATTCAAAAGTGAGGCAGAGAAAACTGCTATGATAGACACATGCTAAAGGAACAAGGACAAAAGGGTCAAGACATTCTCCCAAGAAAATCTCTGTCATCTAAACCTCAGAAAGGGGGGATTAGTAGCTAGTGTACATAAAGAACGAAAACCCTCAAATCCCAGAAATTAACAGACAGTTCTCAAATACAAAATAGAAACTGCCAATCAGTGTGTGAAAGTGTTCATTATCCTTAACCACAAAAAAAAAGCAAACCAAATTGCATTGAAATTCTATTTCATCCCAACAGAATAACCATAGTTAAGGAAAAACAAAAAACTTAACAATAAATGTTAGGAAGGATGACAGGGAGAAGCCCTTATATATTCCTAATATGAATGTAGATTGGCCCAGTCACTATGGAAATCAGTATATATGTTCTTCAAAAAGCTGAAAAGAACTACACCATGATCTGTATATACCACTTCCAGAATAAACCCAAAGGAATGTACATCAGTGTACTACAGAGACACCTGCACACCCATGCTTATTTTAGCACTATTCACAATATCCATATTGTGGAATCAACCCAGGATACAGAAGATATGGCATATATACACACTGGGAATTTATTCTGCCATAAATAAGAATGAAATTATACTACTAGCAGGAAAATGGATGGGACTAGTGATCACAAATGAGTAATAATTAAGCCAGACGCAGACAAATAGCACATTTTCTCCCATATGAAGTTTATGAATATGTTATATATATATATGCATTTATATACATGGCATGAAAATAGAGGGGTATATTTAGGTACATGAGAAAGTCTTTATGAAACCACCACTGTATACAATATATATTAATTTTGACAATTCTCCCAAGTGCAGCTACATGAAAACTGATGGTTCAGTTTTTGGAGTTTGCGCATCTACATGGCAAGTCCCTGTCCTCCTTTCAAGGCTCTTTCAAATGTCCCTTCAATGCCCACGCACCCCATGTCCAGCCCTGCAGACCTTGTACTGCATGTTTTGACCCAGCCACCCCAGTCAGACTCTGTGGTCTGCTTCTTGCTTTGTGTATCAGTCTCGGCACTGATGGTTCTTGGTGGAAAGGATACAACCAATAAAGAGCTCGAGAATAAAATAATAGCATCTCTTGTTTAATTCATCGTACAATGCTATACCCAAAACAACAGGATTTGGGTTTCTGTTTACAAAATAAGTATTTTTTCCTTTATGTATAAGTAAGGGAGACCAAGGGCCATCTAGCACAATTATATAATTTTATTTTAAACATAGGTATATGAAATGTGTTTAAAAACATATAAACTTACAGATACATGCTCATACATTCTTGACAATTTTGTGAATTTAGTTTGAGAAAATAAGAATTTATGTTACCAAGCATGTTCTCTTGTAGGCTCTGCACATCGGAAAGTACTGCTAGTATATTTTCTGAAAGAAAAAAAATCTATTAATTCTTTTATCCATGGTCGTATTATAGAAACAGCCCCGAGTCTTAAAAGCTACTGGTATACTTCATGGGTGTGTGAAAAATCTATACATTTTGGACTAACATCAAAGTACACTTCTGTTTGATTACTGATTTGGGGGTTCCCATGCCATTTGAAAGGGACCTTTGAAAACTGTAATGAGATGCAAACTTACACCAGTGTCCTTCTGCACAGCTCTCACGCTTTGGTTGGGGCAGGAGTTGGTAAAGGCAGCGCCCTCTCATGCTGCTGCCAGAATGAGGGACTTTGAGCTGCTTCTTCTTGAGAACTTAAGAGCAAGCTGGACTGGTCAATCGCATTTTTTTTTTCTTTTTGGTCAATGGTGAGAAAGTAAATGTTTTTGGCTTTAAACCACATGGTTGGTCTGTCATGGGTGATACAGTCAAAGACTATGTAAACAAAGAAGCATTGCTATAAAATTTATTAAAATCAGCAGTAGACCAAATATGGCCAAAGGGTCATAGCTAGAATCCATAACTAGTGGAATTTTAAAATCCTTGTTAGCTTTTCTCTACTACGATATTCAGTTTCTGTGATTATGTGTAGGGTCCGGATTTGGGGGGCAGCAGGAAGAAAAGAGGAGCACTCTTTAAAGATTAATTGGCGGATGAGATTACTATATTTGACTTATCTTCTCACTTGGAATCTTTTTGCTTTTTAGCATAATGCCCCTATTATATTTGGCAATTCGAGTGCCGTCGCAAGTAAAATGTAAAACCATTATTCCCTGAAAAGAGAAAAGGCTTCGGTATGAAATGATGCCTGCAAGGAGTGTGGGTGATAATTTACTCATGCAATCATTTCTATTTCAGTACTATGGCAAGTATTTCTGGAGATGGCTCACACAGCAAGAGGATCTTCAAGATGTACATACCATAATTAACCTTTTTACATACCCTAGTAGAATTAACCAATAGTCGTCTCTTCTTTAGCAGTTTTAACTTTACTTATGTTCTGTGAAAATGATTTTAGTTGAAGGAAATAATTATGAGAAAAGCTCTTTTATCTTGCGTTTTAAACAAAGTGTGCATATTCTTCCTGTTATTTTTATTTTGTGACTAAATTCTATACATTGATATATAGGTGGTCATTTTTTTTTCTTTCCAGAACAGGGGATTAAGCAACTACTTTATGCTTTTGTGCTATATAGGTCAGTGATTCGGGGTATGGTCTCTAGACCAGCACATCAGCATCAGTACCAACATCATCTGAGAATTTGTTCCATATGCGCTGAGTGAGAAACAGATCCCAGGATGATTTCTTAACTCATAATTTCTTAACAAGCTTTCCAGGTGACTCTGATGCCCAATTATGTTTGGGAATCATTTGCATAGACTATTATTACTTTTTAAAATCCCAGGTTAAGGGGAGAACATCCTCCATGCAAACACCAGAATGAGCCTGTGGTTGACACATTAAGAAGGGGCATAATAAAGTCAGTGAGCCTCCAGCTGTATTACTACAAAAAAGTCTGAGCAAAGAAACCAATAGAGAAGAAAAGAAAGAGACTAGGGAGAACTAGGGAACCACAGAGGATCTTCTTAGGAGCAGTGATTAAGTTCACAAGCATCCTCCTGTCAAAACAAGCATTCAACAACCCCTAGGTAGATGGATGGGAACTCTGCTAGGTGACAGGAACACATAGGAAGAGGGACTGTTCCCAGATGCAAAGTGCCCATGGTTTTGGAGTGGGGGAAAAAAGAAATGGCTCACTTAAGAATTTATAAAACAGTCAAAAGACAAAAGTCGGATGTCAGGAGACAGGATAAAAAGAACAAAGGAAACGGGGGAAGAAAACAAGACCTTCTGAATCCCTCTATTGAATGCCAAGCTCAGCTTTGACTTAGAGACACAGTTCTTCACTCCTCTGTTCCGATTATCTGCAACTACTCAGAGCCTTGCAACCGCAAACACTTCCCTCCCTTACAATGTTTGGGACTGTCAAAGACACGCAAACTATTAAGCTCCTAGCAGGGCAGTGTTACAGACTCAATGTTTGTGACCCCGCCCCTTCATAAGCTGAAATCCTACCCTCCCTCAAGTGGTGGTGTTTAGAGTGGGACCTTTGGGAAGTAATAGGAAATGATGATGGAGTTTTTGTGAAAGGAATTAGTGTTACTATAAGAGACCCTGGAGAGGTAGGTCCCTTGCTCCTTCTACCATGAAGACACAAAGTGAAGTGGTCATCCATGAACCAGAAAATGGCTTCAATGGGACACCAAAGGTCATGGACTTCTTTGCCTCTAGAACTGTGAGATAAATTTCTACTGGTTATAAGACATCTACTTGTTATAAGACAGTTTTGGCATTAAGTTATAGTAATTTAAGTTAAGTTATAGTAATTTGAGTGAATCCAAACAGGCAGGACCAACATATTCCTAATACTACTACCACCAGATTGTTTTTCTAGTTCTGTGGCTTTAGTATTGGAGTCTCATCCGAAAATGCTCTGGATTCATAAGGAAACTCAAAAGGGGATGACATTCTATTAAAAACTAACAGCAAATAGGTCACAATAGTAATTTTGGAGTTTGATGGCCTTTTGAGTCACTTAGTCAAAGAGTCTCAAATGTTTTAAAGAGGAACTTCCACAGTTTAGTAAAATGATATAATATTCATTTTTTAAATGTCAGGCAATAGAAAGTGCTACAGAGAAGAAAAAATAATTTCTCAAAGAAAGATTGCTAATATTTTGTAAACATTAACCATATAATTAAAAAAGGCCTCAAGAGGGATCATATGGTATGTACTACTTTTTAAAACAATTTATATTTTGGAGTAAATTTGGGTTTAGAGAAATGTTGTAAACATAGCAGTATTCTACATATGCTCCATTCGGCTTCCTCTAGTCTTAGGAAGTCTTATTATTATTTCATAATGATAAATAATAAAATACAAAATAAAGTTATGCAATAAAGGTATTTGTTAACAGGCACAAATATATAAAAAGAGATTTATTACAAGGAATTGGCTCACAGGACTAAGCAGATTTAAAAGTTTTGAGATCTGCCTCAGACGGTCTACAGATGCAGAGAAGCTAATGTTTTGATCAAAACATCACATTTCAAGGCAGTCAGGCAGAAAAAATCCCTAGTATTTAACCTTTTTGTTTCCCTCATGTCTTCAGTCGGCTGGGTGAGGTCCATCTATATTAGGGAAGCCAATCTATTATATTCAGTCTACTCATTCAAGTATGGATTGCATCAAGAAGTGCCCCGAGAGACACACAGGATAATGTGTGTCTAGGTACCTTGTGGCTTCATTAAATTGTCACATAAAATTAATCATCACAGCTGTACATGCTACTTTTAATCTATTAGTTTAATATAATATTCAACTTGCCAGATCATATTGTCAACAGCACCCTTCACTTGACATGCTCACAGCAAGGAGATGGCTCTCCAGATGTCCCACATTTCCGTCTCCATCAGTTCAACTAGGTAGCTGGACGCATTCCATAGCTTTCCACAAGTCAGCTGTGCTCAAACTCAGATATTTTTTAATTATATAACTTAGCTACATGTTATAAATACTGATAAAATACAAATGCAAGAAGGATATATTTTTTTGCATATCAAATAGGATGAATCTGCTAAAAATACTAGTTAAACATAAAGTTATTAAAAATTCGCTTTCAGGGAGGTATGGACATGACAATAATAAAACACTAGGATTCTGAGCGCATGTTCTCCCCCAAGTACCCCCAGTTCTTCTTTCATTTTAAAGAGAATTGAAGCTGGAAATGCAGAGAGTACATCATTGTCGTGGTCCATGCAAAACTGGTGGCCCGGAGAACTCAATCAAGTGCCCCTTCTAGAAGAAAAAGATACAAACCCCAAACTAAAAGACCAGAAAATGGCAAAGGGCAATGGATGTAGCTTACGCTGATACACAATTCAGTTAGGGAAGATGAGAATGTTATGGATGGCTGTACAACCATGTGGATGGCATGTATACCACAGAACTGTATGCCTAAAATGGTTAAAACTATTGTTACATGCAAGTCATTACAGTTAACGACACACTAGTGACTAGATATATCTTTAGCTTCCTCATTTCAACAAATACGTTATTAATAAAAATGGCTGCATCAGACAAGAAGGCTTCTTTTGTGCTAAACTTACTGTTATTTGGGTTAATAGAAGAACAGGACCTCAACATGAAACCAGATGACTTTCAGGTAAATGACTCCCTTCTGAGACTTTTAAAGCAAAGGATTTTAATTCTCTCACATTCTTCTAAATTGAACAGAAAAGAATGTGGTTAGAGCAGGGCTTTTAACCCAAAGCTGTCCCGGTTCCCCCAGCACATTAAGAAATGGACCTGTGCACACCTGTCATGGTACAGGGACCGTCTAGTGATGCAGAGATGCCAACCCGCCTATTAAACAAAGCAAGCCCACACACTGACAGACATAGACACACAGTTAATGCTAAAAAACTAAAGCCTTTAAATGTTAGTTCATATCAAATGTGAGTTTTTACATCAATTCATTTTCCCTTTGTCTTTTTTAGTATTTGTGTTGCTAATGCTATAGCAGGAGATGTGGTGGGTTGGTGGAAGAATTCCCCCTTTAGTTTGGCGTAGAAAGAAAACCAGTTGGTCTAGTACACTGTAAAGAAATCAGAAGGTATCAAAGTTGCAGGAAGTTGCAGGACTGCTTGTATATGGAGGTGAGTGGGGCAGAGGCTCCCTTTGGATGTGTTCTCTTCCATTTGCATGAGCTACTTTGTGTGCAGTTTCTGGGCATGCACCTCCCACCATGCTAAGGAGGGCAGCTGTGTGGCTGCGCTGCAGCTGACTTTGATTCCCTGTACCACGGTGCTATTCCACTGTTCTACTGTTTGTGTGGAACTGAGCCATGCTTTGTCTATTGATGGAATGGGCCTGGCGGGTGGGAGTGTGACGAGTGGCTTTCTGGATGAGTCTTGCTTTGGGAAACCCATTCCATTTGCTGGTCTCTCAAGGATAGCATTCCTCCACAGACAGCATATTTTAAAAATTCTGTTTCTAGCACAAGAAAGACTAGCGGTTTGATCCTCAACATACAAAAATTATGTTGAATTTTGTGCAATATCAATTTTTCCATCCAATGAGAAAAGACATACTTCCATCTTTTTCCCCTTCTGCTTTCAGGTCTGTGTGGTTTGACCCCATGGGCTCATGTACTTGAATGCTTAGTCACCAGGGAGTGGAACTCTTAGAGAGGATTAGAAGGTGTGGTCTTGTTGGAGGAAGTGTATCACTGGCTTTGAGATTTTAAAAGCCCATGCCAAGCCCAGAATTTCTTTCTCTCTCTGCCTAGGGATCAGGATATAGAACTCTCAGCTACTCCAGCATCATGTCAGTGGGTGTATCACCATGCTCCCTGCCATGATGAGAATGGACTAATCTCTAAAACTGTAAACATGCCCCCAATTAAACGTTTTCTTTCATATGTGTTGCTTTGGTCATGGTGTCTCTTCACAGCAGCAGAATAGTATCTAAAACAAGGTCCATTTTTTTTTGTTAGTTATTCTCGATATTCTGGAGTTTTGAACACTGACATATGGTCAGAACTATGGATCTAATACCCTGGTTCAAACCGTGGTTCCCTCTTGATTCTATTTCAGTAATTCAGCATTAACCAGCAGACATTTTCCTACCATGGTTTCCCCACTGACTTGATACTTGGCTGCCTATCTTGCCATACATGTGTTTTTAATTATTTTCATTCTAAGAAAAGGTTATAGAATTTGCTTTCATATTTAGTATCTACCTGTGACATTTATCCTCAGAGGATGATTGTTAGGGCTCAAAAGTTCAAGTCAGCTTTTTGGTTGGTAATTTTTCAGCCTCATAAGACTGCACTAGAATTTCTTTTCTCTTACAGTACTTCTATTATTTTTGATTTGGGGAGTATTTCCTGTTCTATTTACAACATAAATCTGCATGTGAGGGTGTGCTTGTGTGTGTGTGCAGGGGCATGTCCAAGTGCATGTGTGTATATATGGAGACCAGAGAACAATCTCACATATTATTCTTTAGGCACTGTCTGTGTGACCAGTGAGTTCCAGGTACCTTCTTATCACTACCTCTCAGTGGTATTCCAAGTACACATAACTATACCCAGCTTTTTTTTTAATGTACATTCTGGGACAAGCATTCTACTGTATGACTGAGCTAATTCCTCAGTCCTACAACATAAGTCTTTAAGAAGATAGAAATTAGCTGTTGAATGCTATGAACATTCTATCTATAAAATTATGTGGGTTCGTTCTTAGAAGAAGATTGTAAATTCAACAGCTTTAGGAATATTTGAGTTTTTAAAAATTCTTAAATCAATTTTGGTAAGTTATATTTTCCTAAGAATTATTTTGCTTTGGTTTTGAAATACATTGGAATAAAATGGTTCATAGCATTCTGTTTTCAACTGCTGCTATAGTGGGGATGCACCTTTTAAGGATTTATGCTTTTATACTCTCTTGCTTTTCAACTACTCCTGTGAAAGAATAGTCTATTTTATAATCGCTTTCAGAAGGAAAACTTTGCTATTGGTCTTCCTGTTATAGTTTTGTTTTCCATTTCTAGAACTGTGCTCTTTCCATTGTAGCTCTGTCTTTATTTCTGTCTTTACTTTCTTGCTCTGTAAATATTTAGGATGGGCATTTAGTTCAGTTTCAAAGCTTTTATTAATGTAAAGATTTATGGACACTAAAGTTTCACGAACACATTTCTTCTGATATATTCTTTAGAAGATAGAAATTAGCTGTTGAATGCTTTGAAAATTCTATCTATAAAATTATATTCATGACGGTTAGTTTTTTCAAATCGATATCACCTAGAATTACCTGGGAGAGAGTCTCTGAGAGATTGTCTAGATCAGGGTGGCCTGTGGTCAGGTCTCTGGGGGACTGTCTTGCTCACCTTACTCTGAGACTCTAATTTGGCAAATCCCGGTGTTTATAAATACTAAGCATGTAGCATTTATCTTTCTGCTCCTGACTGGGAGAGAACTGGCTGCTTCAAGACCCTGCCTTTACTTTTCCCTGATAATGGTCTATAACCTTGAATTGCAAGTGAAAATGAACCCCCCTTTTTTTCAGAGTATTTTATCTCATCAACAGAAAAGAAACTAGTATAACATGGTATATCTTCTATCATAATTAAATATGTATTGGTTTTTTTGAGACAGGGTTTCTCTGTATAACCCTAGCTGTCCTGGAACTCACTCTGTAGAAGAGGCTGGCCTCCAACTCAGGGATCTGCCTGTCTCTGCCTCCCAAGTGCTAGGATTAAAGACATGCACCACCACTCCTGTTTTTTTAATTATTTAAAAGTACTATGATTTCTTAATTGATCCCTTAAAGAAGAACTATTCTTTCCAAACAGATGAGAATGTTTAAAACCCTTTTTTGCCATTGACTTCTTTTAGCCTAAATTGCCATCAGAACACACCATCTTTCCAAGGCGTGCACTTAGATTTAACGCCACTGTCGTGCAAGCACTTTGATAAACTCGTCTTTTGTTTAACTGGAAATGCCTTTCTTTATTGTCATGCTTGAAAGGCAGTAGCTCTTCACTCTCCGGACTTAAATATAACATCCCGTTGCCTTTTATTTTCTGGTATCACTATTGAGCAGTCCACTGCACATGAAGTGATCTTTCTTTGTGGGTCATCTTTCTCCTATCTGACTTTTTAAAAATCGCCTTTGTTTTTCTCCAGAGCTCCTATCTAATAGCTAGGTGGTGCTTTCTTTGTATTTTTCCTTCTTGGGCATCCTACACTTTCCACAGTAGATTCCTAACTTCAGCATTGGGGAAAAGCAGCCTAGCCACCCTCACGTTCTCATGACCTTTATTCCCTGTGTTCTCTCTGGTCTGACATAGGTCAGAACTTCTCATTTTTCCTCAATATTTGAAACAATTCTGGTATTTTCTAGCCCTTCCTCTCTTTTCTCCTTCTTTTTATTCACTTCTATTCTCAAGGTCATTACTCCTCTCTTCAAGGTTGTGTTTCACTGTCTCCAGATATTCACATATGTGCTATTAGGACAGTCTGCTTAGTGGTTGTTAACATGTCACTGCTTGGTCATCCCTGACAGTCTTCTGTTGCTTACTCTTTATTTTAATTTTAAATATTTCTCGAAGTATTTCTTGAGACGCTCTTCTCTCTGTGACAATCCTAATACAGATGGCTTACTTTCTCAGGGGCTTAGTGGCCATTATCGTGACCTGTCTGTCAATGGCCTAATTATGTGTGTGGAATCCAGTGAGATAGCATATGAGTGGTTTTCTATGGGGAAGTTATGCTAGTTGCTGGGAAGACCATCAACTTGGGCTATGGTAGCTCCCTTTGAGGGTCTTGGCTTAATGCCAAATGTCAGTTTCAGTTCCCTTTCTTGCGGCTGACTCTGGGATCAGTATCTACATCGCAGTTTAGAGTAGCCTGCCGGCATCCCTCTCAGTATAGTCACACAGCTTCTCTCTTTTGCTCTTTGCTCAGCCCACTTACCTGTTCATGGCTCCCAGGTCTAAGGTTGACCCTATCTGATCCGATTTCTTTATTTTAGGCAGACAGCTGGACTTGGAGATGATTTTACTCACTTCCTAGAAGCCGAGGAACAAACCAAAATGTTTTATTCAGGATTTAAGATCCAATTAGTTTCAACAGACAGCGTCTTGTCTACCACTGCTTTAGAAAGCAGAAGTCCAATTCTTTTTTTATTTTTTTTACCCCCACCCCCCACCCCAGAAGTCCAATTCTTAATCTGTGAGGCTCGATCAAGAAAATATACCAGCACATGGCATCCTGTCATGACTCAAAGGGTCAAGTCTCTATAATTGTTTTTGTATTTTCACTTTGAAACACCGCTACTCTAAGACCAACTGTATTTTCATTTTTAAAATGACTAAATTAAGTAGTCTTTCCATTGAGTTAACTCAAGCGTAAAATTATAACTTATGTGGATATTCTGGTAAGAGAACACGTAAGATTTCTTAGGAACAATTTTCATCAACAGCCCTCTAGGAAATGTGCCAATGTGCATGTCACTAAGAGCATACCAATCGTAATACAGTCCAGGGAGAAGAATCCAAGAGCGGGCTACAGGCAATCTGTCCGCCAGCCTTTCAATACAGAGGATCATTCGAGCAGGGAGTCTGAGCGCAAAGGATTACAAACAAGTACATTCAAAATTACAAGGAGCTACTAGAAGCCCCTGAGGGTTTCTTAATTAATAGCTGATATTATCTATTTTATTTGTTTTGTTTAGTAGATGTAGTGTTAAATTGACAATACTTAAACTTCATTTTACGTACACACACACACACACACACACACACACACACTTCCTTTCTGAAGATCAAAAGTTCTTTTATGATAACTTGGCCATAAACATATCATTTTGAAAATTTTCATAGACTTTTTTTTTTTTACTAAGAAAGCTGTTCAAGGACATTTTAGTGTCTATAATTATTTCCATGTTAATATACAAGAAAAGATAATGTACTTGCTTGTTTTGTTTTTCTGCTTTAAATTTTGTCACTCATTCAGGTTTTGATACCCTCCCATCTCAAAAACATCAGCTGTATCGCCCTGAACACCCAGCATGTAGCTCTGCTTCTCAAAGGCAAATGCTGCTTCAGTTAACTGCAGCCTGAGTTTGAATACAGTTGTGCTTGGGGATTTTTTTTTTCTTGAGACAACTTTAAAACATCTGTATTGCTAAGGTCTTTTAGGGCATGGCTGCATATGCTACTAGTCTTGAAGACCAGTAGCAGTACACTTATTTGTGAATTTTTGTATGGTGTGATGTATGTGTATGCACACACTTGTGTGTGAATCCAAGTGTTCACTGTCGTCCAGGGTGTGTGTGCTCTGGCACATGGGTGGCCAGAGAACAAGTTCCGGTGTTGGTCCTCTACTTGCTTCTTGTTTGAAACAAGGTTTCTTTGTTCACAGCTCTATATCCCAGGCTAGCTGACCTGTGGCTTCCTCGGAGCTGCCTGTCTCCACCTCCCACCCCTCCACAGAAACACTAGGATTACAGACATATGCTACAGTACCTGTCTTCACATGGGCTCTCGGGATTCACACTCAGGTCTGTATGTGTAACAAGCACGATTCAAACTCAGGTCTGTATGTGTAGCAACTGCTTTACCACCGAATCATGTCTCCAGCCCTATTCGTGACTGTCATGAGTCAGGGTTAAGGACGCAGCTTGAAGTGGCAAGAGCCTGTGCCATCCTTTAAAAGTCAGGAGACAGGAGGGCATGGAAGAAGGAGTTTTAACAGACAGATCTGTTTAATAGTATTCTTTAAGTCACCTTCCAATTTTTCAGGAAGTGATTGTTTAGGGCTTGCTCAGGTATTATTATTTTTTAAACTTCACGCGTTCATATTGTGATACAGGACATCATAGAAAATGAGTAATTTAAATTACATCCACTTTCAAACTTACTGTGAAGCTTAGGATTAAAATAACTGATCTATTTCACTGCCCCAGGTGAGGCCTGAATTTCTAAAACTCAACCCTAGAAACTTGTCTCTGTACCTGAATGAATAGGTGCTCACAGCTGCTGTCCTGGAGAGCTGCAGATCACCCCACCATCAACAGAGATATCTGCACCCCAGACTGTCTACATTACTGTTAATCTTTTTCAATAGCACCGCTAACTTCACTTTTTAGGGAAACGGGACAATTTCGAGTGACCTAATACAACAATATATTGTTTCTAATTGCTCTGGGAAAATGTCCTTCTTAAAGTTCTCCTAAGGCAGAGTCTAAAGTCAGGACAGGGAGACAAGCTTCTATACCTGCAGCCAATGGGAAGCATCAGGTGACAGATGAGACTCAGATATTTAGTATTTTAGTGTTTGTGCTAGTGAACATCTTCAGTGTGAAAAGTTAATTTCCCTCTTGGATTACTTAGGATACTGTTTCTAAAGCTGAAGTTTTCCACACCCTCCTAGATATACTTTCCCTCCTAGAATGAATGAAAACATCACATGGTTGTTTCCAACAGCACATAAAAATAGATTGGAAGAATTGTTGTTTCCCGGGCTTTTCTTACTGACATTCATTTTTTTTTTGTGTGTGTGTGTGTGTGGTTTGTATGCTTGCCTGGGCGTGTCTGTGTGTGCACGGGGTCAACCTTGAGTGCCATTCCTCAGAAGCGATCTACTTTGTTTTTGAAACAGGTCTCTTGCTGGCCTGGGGCTTTCTGAGTAAGCTAGGCTGACTGACCTGTAAGCCGCAGAGACTTGCCTAGGGCTGAGGTGACAATTGCATACCACCACATCTGCCCACATCTGCCTTTTAAAACTTGGGTTCTGTGGATCAAAATCGGGTTCTCTTGCCACTAGGCTAAGCATCTCCCAGGCGCTTCCTTGTTAGTGTTCTTAGTGATAATATTTCCTTAGAGAAGGAAGAAACGAAGGGAATGAAGGAAGTAGGGAAAAGGGTATTTAGTATTACGTACTAAAACGGAAGTTAGGTGGTTTATTTGGGGGAGGAAGCTGCATTTCTCCTTAAAGCTTCAAAAGATGAAGTTCTACACACCCCTAAAACTTCTAAACAATGATGTGAAGCTTTCTAACTTGAGGCAAAGCCTTGGGTTATTAGACCCGTCTTGCATTAGATGGAAGTCAAGCCTGTCCATTTGCATCTGTTACTCCAAATAAGGCTGCTATAGAATGGCTGGGACAAAAGGCCTTTCTTGATCTGTCCAGCTGCCTCCCACTCCTGCCAGAGCCTCTCTGGGCTGGGGCTAGAGTCTAAGAGGCAAGCCAGATGAGCATGAAATTAACCACAGCTTTGGCCTCTCGCTGCTCCCTGCCCAGCTATCCTATTGGGACTTTGAGTTCTGAGCATGGTTGGCCAAGTCCTTCTCAGCCAGCTCTGCACATGGGGCAGCCTCTGGGAAGAAGCACATGCCAAACTGAGAAACATTCAGTGTCAGCCTTCTCAGCACTGATCAGGCAACATTGCGGGGAACTTGTTGTCACTGAGAGAAGGAACACAGGGAGAAGTTTAGGGTGTCTTTGCAAGGTGTGTTGAAGACAGCAAGTCATAAAATGACTCTGGTGATAAAACGCACCGTAAGCTGGGTGTGGTGGGACACATTTGTACAACTAGCACTTGGGAGACAGAGGCAGGAGGGTTCTCACAAGGTTTAGGTCAGCCTTTTCTATATAGTGAGTTCCAGGCCAGCCAGGGCTACTAGACCCTGTGGATAATGATTTCATATTTCCACTTTACTCCCTACCATCATCCCCACAAGGACAGATAATGCAGACGAGATGTAACCTTGAACCCTAAGGGAATTAAGTCTTGGAACATTTTCAGTTTGGAACCATTTTTCTCCTCAACTATATCATGCCTTAGAATGAAGAGCTAAGATATAAAGAACGAAATGAACCAGGCATTTCAAAGTGAAAGAAACACTTGAACACTGCCACACAAAACCCAGGAACCCATAATTAACAGTTACCCATAAAGGATGGAAGGTAGCGAGCTGAGCTAGTAAATGAGCAGTGTGGTGTGCAGGAAGGCTAGTTGGGCTATTAAATTGACGTGGTGTGCAGAAAGGGCCAGAGAGGGGATTTATTGTTGTCAGGAGAGCTTTAGCTTTGGCATTTCACAACTTTTGTGCCTTTAACTTTATATTCAGACCATTCCATTCCTACAGTCACACAAAGCTGGCATATGATAAAAATCAACACTATTGCAGGTAAGCGGGGGAGGACAAATGAATTTAGTTGATGGGAAGGGAACTGTTTGGGATGATTTGTATCTGTGTGAATATATGATGTGTTTGAGAGGGCAGGTAAAGATTGGTGAGAGAGCCAAGCTCAATCATGAGCAGCCGCAATAGCTTCAAGTCAAATATGTGTTTCTGTGTAACATGTGAGCAAGGGTCGGATTTGGTACAGCAGCAGAGAAGACACAAATCCCATGCCTAGCTACGGACATTGTAAAATGGTCTCATGATTCTTCATGTATTTGAATTATCAGCAGTACCTCAGTCAAAATTTAGTCTAGAATAGGCTCCCTCATAGCAAATTGTTGTAGTTATTCTTTTTTTTTTTTTTTTTTTTTTTTTTTTTTTTTTTTTTTTTTTTTTTTTTGGTTTTTCGAGACAGGGTTTCTCTGTGTAGCTTTGCGCCTTTCCTGGAACTCACTTGGTAGCCCAGGCTGGCCTCGAACTCACAGAGATCCGCCTGGCTCTGCCTCCCGAGTGCTGGGATTAAAGGCGTGCGCCGCCGCCGCCGCCGCCGCCGCCACCACCACCACCTGGCTTGTTGTAGTTATTCTTAAACCACAGCCATCATCAAGGAAGTGATGGCTATATTTTGTAAGCCATTTGCTTGACAGCCAGAAAAATTTAAGTGAGAAATATATGGATAATTGTCTTATACCTCCTTAACGCTAGTTACTACCTCACATATATTTTAAGAGTTGAGATCTTGGCCTACTACTCCAGTGGAAGCCCCCTGCTCTACCAGAGGACATTCCAGTTCCCAGAACCCCAGAGGTCATGTATGCCACCAGAACCACAGCAGAGGCACCCTCCTGGATCAGAGGACTCACTGGTCACCAGAAACACAGGCCAGTTGGGTCAGAAGACCAGAAGGAACTAGAAACCAATGGGGAAAAAACACCCATCCAACAAAGACAAACTCAGAAATTGGCTCCTAAACCTATAATTACCCAAACCCAAATGTCCAGAGGCAGCATATGAACACAATCAACAACAGCCAGGGCAATATGTCACCACCAGAGCCCAGCTATCCTACTACAGCAAACCCTGAATATTCCAACACAGCTGAAGTACAAGAAAATGACCTTAAAGCCAACTTTGTGAAGATGATAGAGGTCCTGAAATAGGAAATAAATAAATCTCTCAAAGAAATCAAGGAATACACAAAAAATTAGAGGAAATAAATAAATCCCTCAAAAAAGCAAGAAAAACACAAACAATTAGAGGAAATGAATAAATTCCTTAAAGAAAGCCAAGAAAAAAACAAACAGGCAAAGGAAATGAATAAAACTGTTCAAAGACCTGAAAATGGAAATAGAAGCAATAAAGAAAACACAAACTGAGGGAATCCTAGAGATGGAAAATCTAGGTAAATGAACAGGAACTGTAGATGCAAGCATCACCAACAGAATACAAGAGATGGAAGAAAGAATCTCAGGTGTAGAAGATACAATAGAAGAAATTGATAAATCAGTTGAATAAAATATTAAATCTAAAAAATTCCTGACCTAAAACATTTAGGAAATCTGGGATACTATGAAAAGACCAAACCTAAGAATAATAGGAATTGAAGAAGGAGAAGAATCCCAGCTCAAAGGCCTAGAAACTATTTTCAACAAAAGTCTTAGAAGAAATTTTCCTAACCTAAAGAAGGACATGCCAATAAACTTTTAAGAAGCTTACAGAGCACCAAATAGATTGGACCAGAAAAGGAAGTCTCTTTACCACATAGTAATCAAAACACTAAACATACAGAACAAAGAAAGAATATTAAAAGCTGCAAGGTAAAAAGGCCAAGTAACATATAAAGGCAGTCCTATTAGAATTATACCTGACTTCTTCATGGAGACTCTAAAAGCCAAAAGGGCCTGGACAGATGTCCTGTAGACTCTTAAGAGACCACAGATGCTAGCCCAGACTACTAAATCCAGAAGAACTGTCAATCACCATAGATGGAGAAAGCAAGATTTTCCATGATAAAGACAAATTTAAACCATACCTATCCACAAATCCAGCCTGAAAGAATATACTAGAAGGAAAATTCCAACCCAAAGAGGCTAATTACACATATAAAAACACAGGAAATAAGAAATCTCACAAAAACAAAACTAGAAGAAGAAATACACACACACACACACACACACACACACACACAATCATGATGAACAAAATAACAGGAATTAGCAATCATTGGTCATTGATATTCCTCAGTATCAATGGACTCAATTCCCCAATAAAATACACAGACTAACAGAATGGATAAAAAACGGGATCTATCCTTCTGCTGCATTCAAGAAACACACCTCAGCATCAAAGATATACATTACTTCAGAATAAACGGCTGGAAAAAGGATTTTCCAAGTAAATGGACCTATGAAACAAACTAGTATAGTCATTCTTATATCTAACAAAATAGACTTCAAAATTAATCAAAAGAGACAGGGAAGGACACTTCATAGTCATCAAAGGAAAGATCCACCAAGATGATCTTTCAATTCTTTTTTTTAAAGTAATATAAAATATTTTAATGGAGGAAAGAGAAGTTTACATGTGTTTAAATTTAAGAAATATGTAAGTAAAACTTAAATACACAAATGATAACTTGGCATTTTAGAGAGGAACCTGTGGCAGTAAATATTGGAGTACAGCACATGAGTTACTGTGAAATATGACACATTGAGTTTTTGCCCCAGACACAGGAGAATATACAGGTACACATCCAAAATCCAAAATTTAAGAATTTTAATGCTCCAAAGTATAAAACCTTTCAATATACAAACATTATATTGAAAGTAAGAAATTCTGTTCTTAGCCTTATGTGATGTTACAATGGAAATAAAGGCATATTATTGTATATAAGTGCCCTCAGACTATGCATAGAAAGTCATATGTGAAGTAAATAAATTTTTTGTTTCAACTTAGGGCACATTCCCCATATACTTTATTAAGCACATGAAAACATGCTCAAATAGAAATATATTAAATAACTCTTGTCTAAATTTATTTCATTGAGACATATTAAACTATATTAATTTTGTGCTCCAAAAACAAATTATAACAGGCTTGTTATATTACAGATTACATATAACAGATCTTTCAATTCTTAACATCTATGCTCCAAATGCAAGGGCACCCACATTTGTAAAGGAAACACTACTAAAGCTTAAAACACATTGACCCTAACACACTGATAGTGGAAGACTTCAATACCCCACTCTTATCATTGAACAGGTCATCCAGACAAAACCTAAAAAGAGAAATACTGGAGCTAATAAACATTATAAACCAAATGGACCTAACAGATATCTGAAGGACATTTCATCCAAACACAAAAGAATACACCTTCTTCTCAGCACTTCACAGAATGTTCTTCAAAATTGACCATATCCTCGGCCACAACGCAAGTCTCAACAGGTACAAGAAAACTGAAATAAGCCCCTGCATTCTATCAAACCAGCACAGATTAAAACTGGATTTTAACAAAAACAGAAACAACAGAAAGCCTACAAACTCTTGGAAATTAAACAATTTTCTACTGAATGACCACTGGGTAAAGGCAAAAATAAAGAAAACAAAGACTTTCTAAAATTCATTGAAAATGAATGCACAACATGCCCAAACATATGGGACATAATGAAAGTAATGTTAAATTACTGTAAATGTTCATAGCACTAAGTGCCTTCATCAAGAAATTAGAGATCTCATACTAGCAACTTAATGGCACACCTAAAAGCTCTAGAATAAAGAGAAGCAAGCTTACTGAAGAGGCATAGACAGCAGGAAATAACTAAACTGAGGACTGAAATAAAAATAAAATAGAAACAAAGACAACAATACACAGAATCAATGAAACAAAGAGTGGGTTCTTTGAGAAAAATCAACAAGATAGACCAAACTTTATCCAAACTAACTAAAAGACAGAGAGAGAATATCTAAATTAACAAAATAAAAAAAAAAAACAAGATGGGGACATAACAATAGACACTGAGGAAATCCAAAGAATCATTAAGTCATACTTGTAAAAGCTGAACTCCAAAAAAAATTGGAAAATATAAAAGAAACGGATAATTTTCCCAAAAGATACCACTTACCAAATTTAGATCAAAGCCAGATAAACAATTTTAATAGACCTGTAGCCCTTGAAATAGGAGCAGTCATTAATGACTCCCAAACAAAAAAGCCCAGGGCAAGATGGTTTTAACTGAGAATTCTACAGACTTTCTAAGAAGAGCTAATACCAATACCCCGCAAATTATTTCACAAAACAGAAACAGAAGGAACCCTGCAAAATTTATTTTATGTGACCACAGTTACCCTGGTACTTAAACCACATAAAGATTCAAAGAAAGAAAATTGCAGACCAATTTCCCTCATGAATATAGATGCAAAAAACTCAATAAAACATTGCAAATGGAATCCAAGAACACATCAAAAAGATCATCCACCATGATCAAGTAGACTGTATCCCAGAGGTGCAGGGATGGTTCAACATAAGAAAACCTGTCAGTGTAATTCCCCATATAAACAACTGAAAGGAAAAAACTGCACGATATCTCATTAGATGCTGAAATCCAACACCCCTTCATGATAAAAGCATTGGCGAGATCAGGGACACAAGGAACACACCTAAACATAATAAATGCAATTTACAGAAAGCCTATAGCCAACATCAAATTAAATGGAGAGAAACTCAAAGCAATTCCACTAAAATCAGGAACAAGACAAGGCTGTCCACTCCATATCTATTCAATATAGTACTTGAATTTCTAGCTAGAACAATGAGACAAGTAATGGAGATCAAATACTATGGGGATACAAATTGGAAAGGAAGAAGTTAAAGTATCACTATTCAAAGATGATTGATAGCATACATAGGTGACCCCATAAATTCTACCAGAGTATTCCTAGAGCTAATCAACACCTTTAGTGAAGTGGTTGGGTATAAGATTTAAAAAAAAAATTAGTAGCCCTCCTATACACAAATGACAAATAGACTGAGAAGAAAATCAAGGGAACAAAACCCTTCATGATAGCCACAAATAATATAAAATACCTTGGGGTAACTGTAACCAGGCAGGTAAAAGACTTGTATGACAAAATCTTCAAGTCTTTGAAGAAAGAAACTGAAGAAAACGGAAAGATCTCCCATGCTCCTGGATTAGTAGGATTAACATAGTAAAAAGGGGAATCTTATCAAAAGCAATCTACAGATTCAAAGCAATCCCCATCAAAAATCCAAAACAATTCTTTACAGACCTTTAAAGAACAATATTCAACTTCATATGGAAAAACAAAAAAACCCAAGATAGCAAAAACAATCCTGTACAAACAAAAGAACTTCCAGAGGTATCACCATCCCTGATTTTAAGCTGTAATACAGAGCTATAGTAATAAAAACTGCATGATATTGGCATAAAAACAAACAAGTTGATCATGGAATCAAATCAAAGACCCAATGTATATCTACATACCTATGGCAAAGGACACTGTCAATAGGACAGAATGGTAACCTACAGAATGGGAAAAGATTTTCACTGACTCCAAACCCGACAGAGGGCTAATATCCAAAAAAATATAAAGAACTCAAGAAACTAGACATCAACAAACCAAATAATCCAATTAAAAAATGGGGTACAGACATAAACAGAGAATTTTCAACAGAGGAATCTCAATTGGCTGAGAAACACTTAAAGAAATGTTCAACATCCTTAGTCATCAGGGAAGTGCAAATCAAAAGGACTCTGAGAGTCTATCTTAAAACTGTCAAAATGGCTAAGATCAATAACACAAGTGACAGCTCATGCTGGCAAGGATGTGGAACAAGAGGAACTCTCCTCCATTACTGGTGTGAGTGAAAACTTGTACAGTCACTATGGAAATCAATATGGCAGTTCCTCAGAAAATTGAGAATCGATCTACCTCAAGACTCAGCTATACCACTCTCTTGGCATATACTCAAAGGATACTCTGTCCTACCACAAGGATACTTGCTCAACTATGTTCATTGCATAGCTAGAAACTGGAAACAACCTAGACGTCTCTCAACTGACGAATGAATAAAGAAAATGTGGTACATTTACACACTGGAATATTATTCATCTGTTAGAAACAGTAACATCATGAATTTTGCAGGCAAATGGATAGAACTAGAAAAATAATCATCCTGAGTGAGGTAACCTAGACCCAGGAAGACAAATATGGTGTGTATTCACTTATAAATAGACATTATCTGTTAAGTAAAAATAATCATGCTACAATTCACAGACCCAGAGAGGCTAAGTAAGGAAGGCTCAAGGGGCAATACATGGATCTCCCTGGGAAGGAGAAATAGATTTTGTGGGTAGACTGGGGGCAGGTGGGGATGGGAACAGGAGGGATCAGGAGGGATTGTGGGAGGAAAGGAAGAGGGAGGGAGTACTGGGAGAGACAATTGGTATTTTGGGAGCATTTGGGAGCAATGTAGAAACCCAGTAGAGTAGAAACTCCCTGGAATCTATGAGAGTGACTCTAGCGAAGTCTCTTAGAAATGGGAGATATGGAGCCAGGATTGGCCATCTTCTATAACCACGCAAGGCTCCTAGCAGTGGGACTGGGACATCAATCCAGCCACAAAACCTTCAGTCTACAATCTGTCCTGTATGGTGATATTTTATTTGTACTGAAATGTGATTTTATTTGTATGTTAATAAATAAAGTTGCCTGGGGGTCAGAGCTATTAGAGCCATAGCAAAAGCTGAGCGGTAGTGGTGCATGCCTTTAATCCCAGAACTTGGTAGGCAGAGCTAGGTAGATATCTGTGTGTTCAAGGATATAGCCAGCATTGGAGACAGACACCTTTAATCTCAAAACCAACTATAGAAGACCTGGAGGTCTGTACAGACAGGCAGTGACGAGGCGATCATGTGGTTGGGTTTACAACCAATGAGAAGGCAGAACAGAAAGTCTTTATAAAGACAGACACACAGGAAGTAGGTCTCTTTCGGAGAGGTCTCTTGGCTGAAGAGGATCGTTGAAGCGGGAAGGGTAAGGCTTCTAGCTCTGACCTCTTGGGCTTTTATCTTTACATTGGCTCTGTGTTTCTTATTGAATAAGACAGTTACTTCTACAGTCCTGCCTACAATCAGTGCTGGGCAATGGTGACACAAACTCCTAGGAGTGGCCAACCCATGACTGGTTCAACTTGAGACCCATGCCATGAGAGGGAGTCCGTGCATGACACTTCCTGGATGGCCAGGAACCAGAGGCAGGATAGCTCAGAGACTCAGGATGGAACCAAACACAACTGGCAAAAACAAAACAAAACAAAACACCCCAAATTTATAGATCAGTGTTAGCCCAGTTGTCATCAGAGGGGCATCATTCAGCAACTTCATGGAGCAGATGCAGAAAGCCACAGCCAAACACTAGTCAGAGCCAGGGGCACCCCACAGAAGATGGGGAGTGTAGGTGGAAGTTTCTGTGTCCAGCCAGCAACTTCCAAATACCCAGCAGCCACTTCACAAATAATTAACTCATAGGCATAATATTACTTATAAATGCTTGGCTGATACCTCAGGCTTATTACTAACTAGCTCTTTCACTTAAATTAACCCATAATTCTTATCTATGTTTAGCTACATGGCTTGATACCTTTTCTCAGTCTGGAATTCTCATCTTGCTTCCTCTGTGTCTGTCTGGCAACTCCTGACTCTGCCCTTCCTCTACCCAGGATTCTCCTGGTCTGCTCACCCCACCTATACTTCCTGCCTGGCTACTAGCCAATCATCATTTTATTAAACCAATTTGAGTGACAAATCTTTACAGTGTTCAAGAGCATTATCCCACAACAGGGGAGGAAGGATTGTTGAGGACATCACGAGAACACAGCCCACAGAATCAACTAAGCAGGGCTCATAGGGGCTCACAGAGACTGAAGTGACAAACACGGACCCTGTGTGGGTCTGAGCTAGGTCCTCTGCATGTACCTTATGGTTGTGTAGCTAGCTTGGTGTTCTTGTGAGACTCCCAACAATGGGAGTGTGGGGTGTCTCTGTTTTGCCTGTGCTTGGGACCCTGTTCCTCCTACTGGGTTGCCATTTCCAGACACGATATGAGGGTTTGTGCCCAGTCTTATTGTATCTCATTAGGCCATGCTGGATGGCTATCCCTGGGAGGCCTCCTCTGTTTTTTTGTTTGTTTCTTTGTTTGTTTGTTTGTTTTTGAAGGGAAACAGGAGGAGTTGATTCAGGGGAGATGGGAGATTGGGGGAGGAAGAGTGGCAGGGAGTGGAGGAAAACTGTGGTCAGGATGTAATGTATGAGAGAAGAATATAAGTTAAAAGAGTTGGAAAAGGTGTCCAAAACTTAGAATACAGAAAGAATTCTATATCCCCTCTCCCCACCCCCAACTACTGCTTTAATGCCTCAAAGATACCTTAACTAAACATTAAAGTCATTCTCAAGAGAAAAGAATTGGATACAATATTCACTCTCAAAAATGACTTAGTATTGCCGGGCATTGGTGGCGCATGTCTTTAATCCCAGCACTCAGGTGGCAGAGTCAGGCAGATCTCTGTGAGTTCGAAGCCAGCCTGGTCTACAGAAGGAGTTCTACGACAGGCTCCAAAGCTATACAGAGAAACCTTGTCTCAAAACAACAACAACAACAACAACAAAATGACCTAGTGTCCATCTCTGTCCAACCCATGATAGTAACCAGCTATTCAGATTCTCGGACCCTGAGTGAGTTCTCATTAGGAAACCTCTGTGGGTCTCCACAAGTAACACAGCTTCACAGAGTTAAACAAATGCAACATAAAAGAATGCAACACATTTTTGCATCATTAAGCAAGTGTTTCACAGCATAAATGAATGTAACACATCTTCAACTAGTATTCCACAACAGACTGGGTTAAATAAGTTAGGAAGACTCAGCATTAAAGTGGCTGATACCACTCCATGGGCTGGACTCCTGGACTGAATGAGAAGGAAGAAGTGAGCTGAACTGCAACATGGATCTCTCCTTCATGGCTGAAATGCAATGTGACCAGTCACCTCAAGGTCTTACGGCCACTCCATCACTACCATGATACACTGTACCTGGAACAAACAAACCTTTCCTTGAGATGCTTTTGGGAGGTATTTGGTTGCACCAATGAGGAAAGGAACTGCTATATGCACTTTGTGTGGATAGGGACTCATTTCAGAGTCTATCTTATATAAACAAGGTATTAAATAATGAATAGATCTGAGCTCTGCAAACGACCTCACAAGGTAAGAATGGCAAGAACCATCTTCCCAAGGAAGATTCTCATAAACAGGTATTAAGGGATTTGCCATAAGTGGTAGACAATATTAGCTCTGAGAAGGGGCATCAGGGACAGGTCCAGTCCTACTGTCTTTTGGGTGGACTGGAGGCATCTTGTGCTTGACGAGAATCATGGCTTGGTTCAGAACATGCCCAGTAAATCACAGCTTCGTCTCCCAAGGCAACTTCTGATTGAAGGGGTACCTTTCAGTCACATGGATGTGGGCCATTCATTCATATAATGATGGCTTGAGATGAGAACAAAGTTGCTTTATTAAATAGTATTTTCAGACAGGCTTTCCAATAGCTGCCATGTGTTACCACTTACTCAGGTCTCTGCTCTGTTAAATAGTTGAATATAATGTCTTCTTTAATTCTCATCTCAATACTGCACAGTGAACATTATCTCCATTTCAAAGATTAGAAACTTTAGTCCCACAAGGCTATCCAAAGTCAAGGAACTAAACCTAGACTTATCAACTCATATGGTTTTGAAGGAGTTAGGGGGAGAAGCAGAGAGTGAATATGATCAAAACATATTGTATGCATGTATGAAATTTTCAAAGAATTAATAAAATACTATATTAACAATCTTACACTTATTTTCTAGGAATACTTCCTACTCTATGATGTAACTGCTGATAATGGAAAGAATTTGAATGCGGTATTTTTAGTCATACTAGTTTCCTAAGGCAAACACTAGAGCACATACCCTTTTGATATGAAAGGGAGTCGGTCCTTTGTTGAAGACACCTTCCAGAAGAGCTGACGAAAGCAATGCATTTTGTTTGTGGAGAGGATGAAAGTCAACGGCCTGAGATGATTGGTGACTGAACAACAGGCACAGGGAAGTGTCCAGTGAAAACCAGCACAGGACTTAAAAGTCACTCGCCATTCATGTTCTACAATTCCCATGTCGCTGCATGTTAAGAAAAAAGACATTCCTCTTTCTTTGAAACATGCCTTGCCCTGCAGAGCTCTGTAAGCCACAGACGTGTTTCTTGGCCTTCATTATCACCCCCTCCCCAAAGTTTTCATTTAAACAAGGGTTTCGCATCATAGAACATTTGTGCCAACAACAAACCACGTATATCACAGTGGCCCCGTTGTTAAGGGAGCTGAGAGCTTCCTGCTGCCCGGTGACACTGGAGTGCTAAGTACACAAGCTGGTGACAGTGCTACTGAGATAAACCACACCGTGCTGCCTGCCACCTGTTTATGTGCAATATTTTTAATCAGTATTTTACAGTGCATAAAAGTTACCTGTAAAACAGCCATAGGCAAGTCCTTCAGGAGGGATTCTAGAGAAAGACGTTGGTATCCTTGAAGATCTACTAAGGGGGCAGGACACATTTTTTTTTTTAAGTTTACAAATACAAAAGCCACAAAGAGCTAAGGTTCATTTATTATTGAAGAAAATATTTTAAAAGAAATGTAGTGTGGCCTGAGTGTGCACTGCTTTTCAAGTGCACAACAGTGCAGCTAGCCTCCCTTTCTTGTTCACACCTTGCTCTCACTGCCTTGTCTATGGCAACTTCCAGGCCTGTACCACTGTGGTAAATGCTCCAGGACAGTGTGTCTTTTCTGTTTGCTTTTAAAAAAGGAGTTTCTAATGCCCTATTTTAAATATGCCCTTCTGATGCTCAGAATGTTTAGCTCTGTCAATCCTCACCATTGTGTTACAGTTGCCTGCGGTATTCAGCAGATTCAGCTCAAAAGGTTCATAACCTAGGAACAGCAGGCCGGAACTTTCAAGTGCATGGAAGTACACTGTTGTTTCTATAACAATGAAATTGCCTACCAAGACGTGTTTCAGAATGTATCCCTCTTCTTCCTTCCTTTTTTCCTTTCTTCCTTCCTTCCTTCCTTCTTTCCTTTCTTTCTTTCTTTTTCTTTTTCTTTTTTGGTTTTTTGAGACAAGGTTTCTCTGTGTAGCTTTGTGCCTTTCCTGGAACTCACTCTGTAGCCCAGCCCAGGCTGGCCTCGAACTCACAGAGATCTGCCTGTTTCTGCCTCCCGAGTACTGTGATTAAAGGCATGTGCTACCACCACCCGGCTGTATCCCTTTTCTTAAGTAAAACATTACTGAACTCTGTTATGAAAAACAGTAACTACTGGGAGACCTTTCATTAATATTATTATTATTATTTAGACATCCGCTATTTGATTTTTGCTCTGCAGAACCAGTTTTCTTCACTGCGATGCTTGAGATACAGTTGCTCCTCTCCTGCTCTGTCATCACATACCCTCAGGTCTTCCTGAACTCTAAAGAGCTATGACTAAATACTTAGCACTCAGGAAAAGCACAGTCCATCAGTGCGGTGGCTAATCTTGGTTGTCAACATGACTGGATCTGGAATCAACTAAAAGGCAGGCCCCTGGGGCTTTATCTGATTCTCTGAAGTGGGAAGATCCACCCTAAATGTGGGCAGCATCCTCCAGAGGTAGTCCAGTTGTCTTTCAGTCATCTTCCAGAAAAATGGAAGGAAGACTTTCTTTGGGCTGTTTACCTTCCCTCTTGCTGGCAAGTTTATCTGCTCTGATGCTGCCACTGCTATATTCCTTGGCTGGCCCAGCATCAGGTTTCTAATGTGGACTGGAGACCAGTGGCTCTCCCGGAATCCTCTGGGTCTTCAGTGTCAGACCGGAACTGTTGCAGCATCTAGCTTGATGGACTGACAACTACCAGATTTGTGGTCTCCCTGGTGTGAAACAGCCATTGTTGCACTATCCAGACTATATCATCTAAGCCAGCCTAATAAACCCACTTTCTATCCATCCCCTATATCTATCATGTATCTATCTATCTATCTATCTATCTATCTATCTATCTATCTATCCATCCATCTATCCATCCATCTGTCTATCTATGTTCATTATCTGGGATCCATTCCTCTATATAACCTTGACTAATACAGTTAGCCTAGCATCTATGGCTATCTCATAATCTATGTTACCTTAGCTCAGTTATCTATGGCTCTTGGTAACTACAAGATTATGTTCAATGCCACATGCTGGCCACAGAATGGCTAAGAGAAAATGCTCTGAAATCACCTGTACCTTAACTTTGTTTCTCAACTGGAGGTGCATCTCTATCCCCCAAGTTGTTGGGCTGATAGCATTTTTGATTGTCACAACCAAAAGGGAGTGTAGTGACTACTGGCACACAGTGGGTACAGGCCAAGGATGCTGCTAACCATATAGAAGAGCCCACCAAGACAAAGACTTACCTAGTTCAAAATACCAACTCTCAGGTTGAGAAACTCTGATCTAACCTATTTTTGGAGATTTTTCCAGATGTGCTTATTCTAAGCAGGCATTAAAAATGTTTTTAATTTATTCTCTAATAGTTTTATAAACATATACAATGAATTTGAACAAAATTTACCTCTCAGTCCACCTACCAACTCCTTCTAGACCTCTTCCACCACACCCCCTTCCAATTTCATGTACTCTTTTGTTAACCACTGAGTTCAATTAGTATTGTCAATATGTGCATGTGTATAGGTCAGTCCACTGGAGCATGAGCATCCTGCACAGGACCACATCCCTGGAGAAAACTGACTCTTCCTTCCCCAGCACTCATCAAATGCCAATAGCTTCTCATCTAGGGGTGGAACTTCAAAAGTTTCTCTCACTATGCTAGTGTTTTTACATAGGTCTTAGGCATGTTGCCACAGCCATTCTGAATTCATGTGTGTAACTGACCTATCATGCCAGGAGGACTTTCCTTTTGCCCCATCTTCCATGATGATTGCTGAGTCTTAAGAGGAGGGCGTGTGATATAGATACTCCATTTAGGGTCAAGCACCCCATAATCTCTTATTCTCTTAGCAGATATTGCTAACTACATCTTCTTACAGCTTTCACTCCAGAGGCTGGGAAAGTTAACTACTCTTTCTGTTGGTGTCCCTCCCTTGGAGCTTGGGATATCCCAACATACAGGTATGCCCAGAAGGATATAGGTAGACAGCTTCTGTGGAATTAAAAGAGAAATTAATGATGATAGCTAGTATCATTACTCTCTCCTCTCCCTACCTTGAACATGGATGGCACAGGTGGAGTCACAGTAGGCATTGTGGGAAAGTCACAGATGTCATTTGGGGAAAGCCAAGAGACCCACAAAGAGGCTAGCTCTGACCAAGGCCATGAATCCCAGACTCCTCATTGTGTTCAACATATAACTCCTATTTGTCCAAACATTCTAGACATGCTCAATTTAGAATTAGGTTAATTCTAACCAGGGCCTTTTCTTATTATTTTTAAAAATTGTAGGAAAATAAAAATAAAACCTGCTATTTTAATAACTTTAAATGTGCAGTTCAGTATAACTATATAACCCTATTTACAGTGTTGTTGGAAACAAACACTACTCCTCAGTTATCGCTTCCCTCAGGCCTCTGCTCTTCTTTGCTCCTCCTTATATCCCTGGTAACTTCTAACCTCTTCACCAGCTCTCTGAATTTTCTTACTCCACCTTGTCTTAGGGATTTACTGCTGTGAGGAGAACCATGAGCAAGGCAACTCTTATAAGGAAAACATTTAATGGAAGGGGCTCGCTCACAGTTCAGAGGTTCCGTCCATTATCATCATGACGGGGAGCATGGCGGCGTGCAGGCAGACTGGAGCTGAGAGTGCTCCATCTTGCAGGCAACAGGAAGTCGACTCAAAGTCACACTGTGGGAAGCTTGAGCAAAAGAGACTTCAAAACCCCCACAGTGACACACTTCCTCCATCAAGACCACACCTCCTGGTAGTGCCACTCCCTTTGGGGGCCACTTTCTCTCAAACCACCACATACTTATTTCGTATAAATGGAACAATGTTTGTCCTTTTGTGTCTGGCTTATTTTACTTATTTTTCATATGTTCAAAGATTCATCCATGTTACAGCATGAATGAGAACTTTATCCTTTTGTGGTTATCAATATGCCGTTCTTGGCTTATACCAAATTCTATATATTCATTTGCAGGTTGAAAAAGATGCATTGCCTCCACCTTTTGGACCATGAGAGCTTTGAGGAGGGTATATTAAAGGAGTACTGCTACTTGCTTACTCTTGACCTAAGAATAATCCTCCTCTATTGGGAAAGGTTAGCCCCTTTGACAAAACATGCAGCTTTGGGAGGTATGCACACAGAACAATGAGGGAAGAAGGGAGCATCTACTTCATCAGCCAGATCAGCCACAACGATTCTATGGGCAATGGGGTAACAGGTATTGCAGCCAGATTGCCCTCATATCCTTTCTACCTTTGGCAATAACAGGGTTTCAAAAGATAATGCATGTAAAACATTTAGAACAGTGCCTTACGTTTGAAAAGCATTCCTAACTATAAGCTAAAGTCACAATCTGTCATTAAATATCAACCTACCACATCCATTTTTGTCAAGTTTCTTTTGTTGCAAAGGGAATAGAATGGGACATGGGTACCTTGGTATAAAACGGTCATTAAAAACTACTGTATAATTCATAGAAAACAATAATCTTAAAGTTGGTGGCTGTCTGTAAGTACAATAGACAGACATACACTCACTTCAATCATCCATCTATCTGTATATCCATCTGTCCATTCATACAGACCTTATTAAGCATAATCTATGGGAGAAGCAATATACTTCTAACCTGAGCTGACCTGGTACCTAACTGTACTTGTAGAAATGGCAAATAAGAAAGGGAACACTTAAACTTTTCTGGGCTAGAGAGGCAGTAAAGTGTCTCTTGTGCTGTGAGGCATGAGGACTAGGGATGGCCCTAGAATATAAGTTAAAAAGCTGGACGTGGTGGCACACACTTACAATCCTCGTTTTGGGAAGGCAGACAGAAGGATCCCTTTACTTCCTTGGCCAGCCTTGCTGAATCAAAAAGCCCAAAGTCACAGAGAGACCCTACCCTACCCCTGTCCTACTAGGAGAGTGCATGGCTCCTGAGATGCACACTCAGGATTGTCTTCTGTCCTCACATTCACACGAACACTGCCACCAAAACACCAACATTTTTAATGAGGACAAGAGAGTTCATAATCAATCACGAGCTTCACATTTCCCCTCCCTAGGATTGGGGTCTGTTGTTTCCACCTAGTCATCAATCAAGAATGTATCCACCTTATGAAGCTCTCATGTGTCCTGAGCCCAAAAGAAAAGCTCCATGTACTGTCATGACTGGTGCTATAAAGAGTGCTCATTTTAGTGAGATGAAAATGTACTTCCAAGCCAGGCAGTGGTGGCGCATGCCTTTAATCCCAGTGCTCAGGAGATCTCTGTAAATTTGAGGGCAGCCTGGTCTATAGAGTGAGTTCCAAGACATCCAGGGATACACAGAGAAACCCTGTCTTGGAAAAAATTAAAGAAAGAAGAAAATGTATTTTCAAGTACCATGGCTAGGCAAAGAGGAGTGGGCAAATGTTCAGAATGTAGGTGCATCACAGGCCAACCTTAGCTGGTCTAACTTTGGGGTAGGATCTCATGTGAGGGAGGTATAATAAATATATCCCCAAACACATTCAAGCAGAGTGGGAAAAAGTAGGGGAAAGTTGACGGCCCCTACAACTCTCAGGGAAAAAAAACCCTTTAATCTGAGGACTTTTCACTCACACTAGAGAAAGTCACCTGAGACCCACCAACTAGAATAATGCCCCCTGGAAGTCAGGTAGTCATTGAGCATCTGTTGTATGCAGTGTGCATTATATTATCATTATCAGCTTTCTCCTATGAGTCTTATTGATTTAGAGTTTAGTTTTACTATGTAGTATCAATAGAAAATAGGGAGTAGAAACAGAAAATCAGATGCCATGGGCTTCTGATAAACTAGGCAAATGCCATTCATCCTGGAGAGCACCTGCTATGCACAGGCAGAGCAGCAGTGCTATGGGCAGTGGGATGGCATGCCACCAGGAAGGAGATGGGGCGGGGTGTACTTTTGGATGCTGTAAAGACACTGGTACCACTTGGCCCTTGAAATGTCAGACTCAGTTCTGAGTGGTGCCCGCCCCAAAGGAGACAGGTAGCAGGCAGGTCATACTCACGAGCTGGTAACAAGAAAAGCACATCACATTTCTAGACCCTGAAGATGCTCAATGACATCTCTCCCCCACGACCCCCTAACCATTCTTCTCATGTCTTGTTGCATTTGAAAACAAGCCCTCTAGACAAGGTAGATTTGCTTTCTTCTAAAAAACTAAACAGCTTAAGCAAAGTTGTTTAGGATTCTCTGAATTATCACATGCCTGTCTTTGGTGGTCCGGCTGGTGTTAGTGCTAACTGCAATTTCACATTCTGGAATGAGAAGCACTCGGGATGGAGACATTGTCTTCTGTATTTTTGTTCTGTCAAGTGTAGGCTACCTTTCTGGCACTTTGTATTTGAACAAGCTTGACAAAGCACTCTCCAAGCTGGAGGATATGGCATTTGTCAATGAACAGAAACAGACCTTGAGGTCTCCCGCCTTAGGGTGGTGACAGGTTATACAGCAACTAGGTTTTTTTTTATCACCTTTATCACGTGAAAGAGAACACCGGTCTAGACCACAAACACTGAAAAAGCTTGAATGAAAATAACTCATCCCCAAGACAACTGCTTTGCCTAAGGACAGTGTTATTTCTGTAGCTATCCTCTGCAAGCAGAACGCTGGCAAGTGTGGAACCTGAGGCACTGAGAGTGACTCGGGGGACAAAGTCAAGATGGGAAGAGAGAGCCTCGGCAGACAGGCTTTCAATTAGGAATCTGGGAAATGGCCGACCCCGACAGTCATTAACACAGTATTTTAATCAAGGACAGGAAGGTAATAAAGATAAAGACACCACTTTAAAGTCCAGGGCTAGAGACTACTTGTAAAAATCATGTCTAATAAAATATTTTTATGACTCATTGATGCTATAAAGTGATCACAACTTGCTATTTAGACTACAGAAACCAGAGTTTGGTTAACTAAGTGTAACAGGGATCCCTTGTGCCCCCCCCCCCATTTCTTTTTATGGACTAAATGAAGCTTTTAAAAGATTGACTGCTATCTTGTGTCTGCATCCTAATTTCTAGGGGATGGGAGACCCCATGCCAGTGGGGACTTAGAGGTACAAAGCGCTAACGTGATGATCACTCTGGTTAGCGGTTTACTGGTGTAGCACCAGGTCGTGATCACTTCATACAGAAATTAAAAAGTGGGCAGGTGTGGTGGCGAATGTCTTTAGTCCTAGAACTCCGGAGGCAGAGGTGGTGGATCTCTGTGAGTTTGAGGCCAGCTTGGTCTACAAAGTGAGTTCCAGGACAGCCAGAGCTGTTACCCAGAGAAACTCTACCTCAAAAAACTAAAACCAAAACCAAAACAGGAAAACAAAAACAAACAAAGATTAAAAGGTTGAATTCATCCAGTAAACTGTCTGTCAAAGGAATAAATCAAAGTGTATTTCAAAGTCTGCTTTGACTGCATCAAAAATCAGAAAATGAGTCTTCCCTCTTCAGGTAATTGTTTCTCTCTGAGAGCAAATGAGAACAGCCTCCAAATCTGAGGGTCAACTACATAAGGGACATGCTTTCCAGTTCCTTCAGTAAGGTTTGGTTAAAAATAACAAACAACAAAAAACAAACACAAAACCAAATTAGACTGTCACAGCCCACAAAAACATCAGGTATTCTATTTTATGGTATATTTGAATCTAACAAATCCATGAATTAAAACAGTGTGGCTTAACTAGCATTAACCAACATTGATTTACAAAAAAGCAGAAGAAAAGTTCCAGGTAGACATCAAAGACAACTAAAAATAAAATGTAAGTTATAATAATTAGATTCATAGTAATTCACACATCAAAATTTAATCTAAAATGCCATCTGAAATGTTTGATAAATGCAATGTATTTTTATTATATTAGTTGCTGATACAACTAATTAACACAAGGCAAAATTGGGATGCTATGGAGAATATATGATAAATTTGAGACCATTAAAGAAAACTTACCTTTTGATATGGACCTTAGAGGCTGCTTATAGCTTCTAACAGAATCATAGGCAAATTTGGATACAGATAGGATGTGAACCTCACCTGAAATTGTGGCTGAATCATTCACCTGTTTTAAACAAACTTACTGAGCACACTCCAGGTGTGAGGTATCATGTCAAGCACGGAAGTGTGTGTGGTGTGTGTGTGTGTGTGTGTGTGTGTGTGTGTGTGTGTGTGTGACTTATGAAGCAGACAAGCAAACTGTGGATGAGGAATCATACAGAGGAGACCCCAGGATAGAATAGGAGCATGGAAGGACACCCAATCTGGGCTAGCATGTGCCCGGAGAAAAGTCCATGAAAAGGAAAAGTAGGCAGGTCAGAAAGGATTAATAAATTCCGGGATAGGACAACACACAAACCACCAAGAACACACGGGAGGAACTTGGGAGCATGCTAGTCTCACACAAGCTAATCCACAGCACCAAAATACACTGCGCTGCCTCGAGTCAGCTCTCATGAGGACACACCGTCATGATGGGCAGAGGAAAACACAATCTGAAAAAGATGGCGATCACCTCCGACAGACCCAAAATGCTCTTTGCAGAGGCCAGGTGTGGTCAGCTAAGTGTTATTCTTAGTTGCATGAACACAGCTTTTATCCAGGCCAGAAAAACTGCAAGTTTTGAAATTCTGCTTCCTTTGTGTTACGATTTGAATGTGAGCTGTCCCTTGCAGGCTCATCCGTCTGAATCCCTGGTCCCAGCTGGTAGCACTGTTTTGGGAGGTTGAGGGATCTTTTAGCCACAAGGCTTAGCTGACAGAATAGAGCAGTTAGGGCATCGCTTGGGTTATGGCTTGGCAGGTTCTAGCCCTAGCTGTCTGCTTCCCAGCTGCTAATATGACGTAACACTGCTCAGTACTCCCTCCTTCACAGAGGCAGGCTGCTCCCTTCTCCATACTTCCTTCACCTTCATGGTCTGCGTGCCCTTAAACCAGGAGCCCACATCAACCCTCCCTCCATTAAGCTACTTCTGTCAGGTATTCGGCCACAGCCACGATAAAAGTAACCAATACACAGCTTTTGGGGAGCCCCATTTATAAAGAACCTGATGATTTCTTTCTTGGGCTCACTTACTCTCCCAGCAAAGGAGGATTTGTTATGTGCTAAGTACAAATGCAGGAGAGTATCAACAAGAGAACCACAGATTCTTAGATGGAATGGGAACTGGGGTTGTAAAAGCTTACTGAGTGTCTGTTGTCTTTGTGTGTGTGCTGCTGAAGTGAGCACACACCTATTGAGTTGATAGTAAGCAAGTTATGAGAGAAGTCTGTCAAAAACCTTTCTAGCTGTTGGAATATACAGAGGAAACAAAAATTTATAAAGCACGTTGGTTTTATTCATTACTGAACGACGATGACGACTATTATTTTTAGATAGGCTCTTGCTTTGTGGTCCAAGATGGCTTCAAACTAGCAATCCCCCTGCCTCAGACTCTTGAGCTCCAGAATTTCAGACAAGAAGCCGCCACTTCTGTGACACGCTGGTCTTAAAGGGGGAAAGTTGCCAAAATGGCTCAAGCTTTTCTTCTTAGAAGAAACTCACTATGAAGAGGAAGAGTGAAGACATCCTCTTCCTCCATTCCGTCCAGTTCCAGTTTTAGAATGTAGGGCAGCCAAAACAAACAAACAAACAAACAAACAAACAAACAAAAAAACAAAAGAGTATATGAAATTATGAAGGCAGAGACATCTGCTTCTTTTTTGTTTTTTTTTTGTTTTTTTTTTTGTTTTTTGTTTTTTGTTTTTCGAAACAGGGTTTCTCTGTGTAGCTTTGGTTCCTTTCCTGGAAATCGCTCTGTAGCCCAGGCTGGCCTCAAACTCACAGAGATCTGCCTGGCTTTGCGTCCTGAGTGCTGGGATTAAAGGCATGCGCCACCACCGCCCGGCCTGACATCTGCTTCTTAAACTCCATGGAGTGCTGGTTCTTTATAACCCTAGCCACTGCCACTGTCTGTATTTTCCTGATCGCTTCCTGCCTATGTCTTTACAGTTAGGAAACTGAAATGCCTAGTTGAGGTATAAACATGGAGCTTTGCCTCACAGCTCTGAGCCGTACTTCTGTAGGAGCAGAGGCAGGGGTGGAAGGGGGTAGTATTCTTGCTTTAAGCTGTGATAATTGACAGCTACAGCTGATAATGTGAGATAGAGGACCACAGTCTGCTCCAGGTTCAAATATGTGTATAAATAAACAGAAAATCTCTTCAAAGTCCAAAACAGTGATGAGGGGAGACTATGGGAGGAGAATGAATATTCAGGCTTTATTTCAGACCAACTGGTACACGCCTGTCAGTAGCCACGTGCTTCCCTTTTGTCCCCAGAAGGCCTGCCCATTCCAGTGTGCAGTACACCCTGTAGGTGAAGAATTCAGCTCTGTCTGGCCCTTGTTCTTGAACAAAGTTACTTGCTCGCTAGCTTCCTAAATGTTAGTAGCTACTATGTGGAAATACATTAATTTTAACACAAAATAAAGTATGCACTTTTTCAAAAGCAAGATAGAAAGGAAAACCACACTGTGACAGTGAAATCCCCACTGGGCAGTCCCCCTCTCCCGTGTAGCCCTTTAGGGTAAGTGTCCGTACCCACGGCCACTCTGGGCTGTCCTTCCATGGCAGCGGAGCTAAGCTGAGGCCAGTCTCTTTGACTGCCCTCTGAATGGTCCCTTTCTGCATGGGAGGTGAGTGCCAAGCCTGTGGCCAGTTCAGAGTTAGCTGTGGATGGGAGTCCTGGGTGCAATTATCCTTTGTTTTAGCTTTGACTGGGAGGAATTTGTTTCCTTTGTAAGGGTGAAAATTGGGGCTGGGTAAACTCTTGACAAAGAACTACATTCAGGTCTCTTTCAAGGACGAAATAACTAAAATCAGATGAGATCAATGTTGTTTTAGCACAGCAAGTTTTCATTCATCAGAAGCAGAGTTTCTTTGCTACCTCTCCTAAAAGGAGCCAGAACTTCCTTTCCCTGCTCCTTAAATTCACTCTGTACAGGCTGAAGATAAGATACAAGTTTAGCAATTAAGGAGCCATACTTCTACTTTTTCTAGTACTAAAAATAAATAGCATGTATCAGAGAGAAGAGCCTGGGTGTCATTAGATTTCTTGATTCTTTAGAGAGGAAAATGACCACTGCCACCTCATGTCCACAGCACGCACTTTAGAATGGCTACCTACCTACTTACCATTTATGGTAGGACCATCTTAGGCAAGAGGTGGGACATGGGGTTCCATTTATGATATAACACTTACGTGAGGTCTTCTGTATAGTCATGGGTCGAATGTGCTCTAAGTCATAGCCACCACGTGACTTCATCATGTGACCATCACAGAGTGTACTCAGAGAAAACTTGATGTTAGAGCCTGCTGCACAAGTAGGCTACAAACCTGAACTGCATGTTACTCCACTGAATATTGAATGTGCAATACAACTGTCGCTGTATTATCTGTACATATCTAAGTTTAGAAGAGGCCCAGCAAGAATGCTATGCAGTAGGAATCTTTTATCTCCATTATAATCCTATGAGACCATCACCATATGTGCAGCCTGTTATTGACTAAAATGTCCTTATGTGACTCCTGACTATGAATACAGTTAAAATTGTGGCAAGTTAAGGATACATATACTTGATATTTACAGGAAAATGAATTCTGAAGGACTATAAAATAGAACATGACATCCAACTGCTGTGGATATCGCTCTGCATAAATAAAATGCTGATTGGCCAGTAACCAGGCAGGAAGTATAGGCAGGACAAGCAGAGAAGAGAATGCTGGGAACAGGAAGGTTGAGTCAGGAGATCTGCCAGCCGCTGCCATGAGTACCAACATGTAAGATACTGGTAAGCCACGAGCCATGTGGCAAGGTATAGAATTATAGAAATGGGTTAATTTAAGATGTAAGAACTAGATAACAAGAAGCCTGCTGCAGCCATACAGTTTGTAAGCAATATAAGTCTCTGTGTGTTTACTTGGTTGGGTCTAAGCAGCTGTAGGACTGGCAGGTGAGAGAGATTTGTTTTGACTGTGGGCCAGGCAGGACTGAAGAAAACTCCAGCTACATCCAACATCAGATGGTACTCATGTAAAATGTTTCAAATTGTATTAATTTCTGTAAAAATGTACATATGTCCCTTGGCCACCACTAATTTATTCTTGGACAGAAGACAGAATATTCATGAATTCAAGCTAATGCAGGCAAATGGTAAGAAAAATAAATTGGGGTGAAAAGATAGGTCTACAATGCAGAAGAAGTCCAAAGAATTATGTACTATGCCTGCCTGAAGAAGATGGGTGTTTAATTCCCTGTTCCTTGAGTAAGGGCTGTGCTTTGTGATTTGGTTCCAAAGAGCAGAGTATATAAAGAGTCTGGAGAAAATGAGGAACTCAGCATGGCAGAGAAACCTGAAAACACTGTGTTGGCAAGGTGGTCAAAATTAATGGAAAGATTTTTTTAATTTTTTTTTTTTAAAATTTGAGACTGGGTCTCCCTATGTAGCCCTGGCTGGCCTGGAATTCACAGAGATCTTCCTGCTTCTGCCTCCTAAGGACTGGCATTAAAGAGAGGCATTTGCCACTATGCCATGCTATATGGAAACAGACTAAGCCAACTTAGTCAATGTTCAATTGCTGTGAAAAGGCACCATAACCTCACCAACTCTTATTTAAAAAAAAAAAAAAAACATTTAATTGGGGCTGGCTTATAGTTTCAGAGGTTTATTCCATAATTGTCATGGCTGGGAGCATGGTGGCATGCAGACATCGTGCTGGAGAAGCGGCTGAGAGTTCTAGATCTGTGTCTGCAGGCAGCAGGAAGAAAGAGAGAGAGCCACTGGGCCTGGCTTGAGCTTTTGAAACCCCCAAGTCGCCCCCAGCAACACACTTTTTCCAGCAAGGCTACACCTCCTAAGCTTTTCAAATTGTGTCACTCCCTAAGCATTTAAGTATATGAGCCTATGAGGGCCACTCTTTTTCAAACCACCAGAGAGACAGTCCAGTAGACCTGGCCAATATTTCTCAAAACTGTCAATTTAGAAAAATGAAATCCGAGAGAAACTGCTGAAAAGCATCAAGAGAGGATGAGTACATAATAAATCACACTAGCAAGCGGACAGGAGAAAGATAGTAGATGACAGCTACAAAATCTGAACGGTGGGTTTAACACCGTAGCATTGTTGGTTCCTTAGTTGTGACAAGTATCAACAAGAGGGGATATGTGAGGAACTCTCTACTTTGGAATGTCTCTATAGATGTAAACTTGCCTTAAAGAAAAAGGTCACCCACATTTAAAAGATTAGCATTCTGCTATGCTGATGTAATAAGAGTTCCTGTGTATCAATCAATACATCTCTTTTTTCTTCTTGCTCACACACATCTATTCGCCAAGCCATATGGCATGAGCAACTTTCTTGAAACATAAGAATATTCCGTCTTTAAAGCCAAATGTAGTCAGACCTATTTTTGGAGTCTTAGATTTCTCAGGAATAGTTGGGTCATGCCCTCAGTAATGTGCCACAAATGCTCAAAAGATAACATCCAGGAACCCAACATTCTCAGTGTCTTGAAAAGATGTGAAATCCTTCAGCTTCCCACTCAGCACTCGTCCACTGCCTGCGGCTATTATTTGGGACATGAGTGACAAGGTGGCACATTAATCTCTAGCAGTAACGTTTTGTGTCAGACAAGCCGCAGCAGCAGTCACTTCCTGATTGGCTGTTCTCAGGAGGCAAGGGGCAGCGAGACTGACGTGTCTCTACTCTACAGTGCAAATGCTATTATTCCCCTGACACGCCTTACCTATCTATCAGAATTATTAGAAATGATGTTCCTGGGAAAACACAGCATTTCCTTTCATAAGGTTTTCAGTTATTTTATTTGAGGGAGAATTAAAAAGGTGGTAATAAAAAAGATGTTTACTTAAAAAAAAAAAACTTAAAGGTTCCTAGAACTGTTAGTAAGAATTGTATTAACTGCACACTTTGAAAAGTTGAGCTAATAAATTAATTAACTAAACGACATTTGGCTGGAGTCAGTTCTCTACTTTTAAAGGAAAGAGTGCAAATGCAATGAAAGTTGGAAAACCACACGTGACCTCCTAAGGTTTAAAATAAGATTCAGTGGAAGCCACATGTTCACCGCCTGTAGTGACTTCCCGCACAAGGAGAAGACACGCTTTCTGACAATAAGTGTTCACCACGGAACTTTAGTGGAGACAGACGTGAACCCTAACATTACTGAGGTGAGTGGAGTCTAAAATGAATGTGGGTAGACCATTCTAATCTAGTCCTAAGCAGTTCACAGACTATGTATTTCACATCATGTTAGAGTACTGTGTGTGTGTGTAAACAATGAGAACAGTCCCTTTGTCAGAATCAAAGATGGATCAATTATTATCTCTTGCTATTTAACATAACACTGCAGGGTAAGAAAAGTTCGTATTTAACAAGCAAGGGAACAGAAGTAAGGGAAGAGATTCAAAGTCCTTCAGCTTAAACAAGTGTCAGCATTGACTCTCTGGCTGCCTCCAGCTTGGTTTTAAAGTATTTAGATATTTTTCAATCTTTGTGATTATAATTTAATTACAGCATTTCTGCCTTTCCTTTCCTCCCTCCAAGCCCTTCCATATAGCTCTTCTGATTCTCCTTCAAATTCATGGCCTTAACAAAAAAACTAATTGTTATTGCATGTATATGTATGTATATATACATATAGGCATTCCTAAATATAACCTATTTAGTCCATATAATGCTACTTGTATGTATGTTTTCAGGGCTGAATGTTTGGGGCAGAGCACCTCTGCTGTTTCCAGTCTTCCTCAGTTGCCTAAAGTTCCTGGTCTTTCTCTCTCCAGTATGGCATACTTGGTGGTATCATTGTTGTTCGGCTTACATTTGGGCAGTGACTACTATTTCAGGAAATATTTATTACTAACTTGGTGTTTATTAAGTCATCTAAATTTCTAGGCCTCAGATTTCTAGTATGGAGTTGGCTGGTTGATTTATAATGTTTGTTCCAGTTTTAAAATAGTTCTATGATTTATATATAGAAAAGCAAATTGCCAATTCACAATGTATTTGTCAAAATGACATTTTGTCATTAACACTGGTATTTACTAAATTTTCTGATGATGGAGATCTATGTAGATATTCATCCATTTCTTTCAAATTTCTTTCAGTCCAATTTATTACCCAGGACTAGTGAGCTTAGCATTTTCAATGTACACGAATAAGAGAAGATGTAGTCTTCTCTACACCAACAATATACTTAATTCTTTACCTTCTACAGAATCTACAACTTGCATTTAGATATTAATGATGCAATGAATACCATTTTGTGGATCTGAAAACAATCAAAAGATTTATTTTAATTCACATTCTTAAAATACAACAATTTTAGACAAACAGTACTTACAAGCACATTTGTAACATGGTAGACATAAATATAAATGAAATGTATAATTATATAAATTTTCACATATTTTCAAAAAAAGAACTACCTCTTCACATTCAGTTTTGAAAATACATTAACATGGATAGTTGAAAAGGATGTACCTTCACAAAAAGTGCTACAGAATGTTCACATTTATGTCAATAAGGCATATTTCCTATAAAGATGGTTTATGAAAACTATGTAAAGATTTAATTTATTCATTAACCTCACATGGTAACGTTAATTGTAAATGAAGTACATTTTTATCAGTACAAATGTTCCTTTAACTTTAAATAACACACTCTTTTTTTAAAATCAAGACCACACCACATTTATTAAATGAACATGCATAGCACATTAAAATTAAAATAATTCTTGTACTTTTCTGCACAGTGTTTAGTTTTCCTGATACTCTCTTTGTGAAAAAATGTACTTAAAACTTTGGCACAGAATAAATAAAGTATAACTAATTAGAAGAAATGGCAACTATTTCATGGCACAGAAACTCCCCTATTACTATTTACCTAATCTCACTGTAGTACACTGACCGATGGCGGTCCTGCTTAGTTTTATTTAGAATAAATAATGGATACTCAAGAAGTACAAGTCATATTTGGGTGTCTGCCTGCACTCTAATTGGAAAGTAGTTAAACTGAGTGTTTAATGGTAAAACACTGCCATCTGAACCGCGGCCAACAGATCTCTAAACAGGTCTTATCAGCAATGAGATGTATCATCACGAGATGTTTTCATTAGGAGGCAGAGGAGGCGGAAAGGAAATGCAGATCTCATAAACTGGGAACATATGTGGTAAGGAAGGCAAACCCACCGAGGCACAAGTGGAGAAAGCTCTCTGAAAACTGGTCCAAGAATACCCAGAGGGGAGGAGACGGGAACAAGGAGGGCGGGCACACAGCCACCTTCAGGAGGGTGGAGAGGGCCACACAGCTCTAGGCAAACCACAGTGTCCCCTTTATGGCATTCTTGAATCAGCAACGAGTGGCTGGTGTTTATGAGAAGCTTCCAATTTCCCTACCGGTTTGTCTAAATTGACATTGGAAAAACTACGTTAGCTGGAAGCTGTCTTTTGACTTCGTTCCCAAACATTGTGGGAGTTGTTAAGGGAGTGACATGCCGACCTCCTCTGCACCCCTGAAACACCTTCACACCGCTCTCGGTTCTGATTGCGGAGTCCTGGTAACTAGGAGACAGGCTTGTTTCTCTTTCTGTTGTGTCTTCAGAGATGGCAAAACCACCCTGGGTAATCTCAGCAGATTACCATCCAGCAGAGCGGGAAACACAGGTGGTCTGAAGTCTTACATTTTTCCAAAGTGAGTTCCCTTTGTTAAAATGTTGATTTCAACTTTACATAAATTCACTTTATTCTGAAGGATAAAAACCACGAACACGATCTTATTTTATTCATTTTATGATCCTTGCTTGCCTCAAGGCCTTCAAGGGTGAAATGACAAGGAAAATCAAACAGGTTCAATAAAATAGGCAGACTATCTTTCTTTTAAAGCTCTTAAGGTACGCTTAGACACAAAGACTATGAATCACAGAGCACTGAATTTTCAAGAGTGAAATCATACCAGAATCGAGACAAGTTGTCGCCGACGTCGTACGAGAGTAAGTGGTCAGGAAGGTCGCCGATGGTGCCCTGCACTGCCAGCACGTGTGGAGCCAAGGTGAAGGGCACGTCACTCAGGAGCTCAGCTGTTTGTGAGTTGTTCTCCAGAGTCTGGCCTGCCTGGTTTCCTGTCTCGGAGTCGGCTACAGTCACACTGGATGTGTCTTCTTTGCTGCTCTAAAAATACATAGACATTTAAAACATTTAGAACATATGAACTGTGAGGTTTGGTAATGGTAAATGTGGTATCAGTACTTCAAAAAGCCTGGGGGATGTGTAATATATAAATACTGCCAGACTTGAACACAAGCATTTACCCATTTGAGAGATAACTCCATCCAAATCTCTGCAAGATTTAAAATTCCTACAGTCTGCTCTTACTCAGAGTGGCCATCCATAGCTCCCTTCAACAAAAACTCATTCTTGTTATTTCCCTAACCCTGAGGTGTCTCCAGAGCCTGTCTCTGCTTCTACAAATCCCACGGATGCTTTCAGGGCTCTGCTCCATGCTCAGCTTCCCTGTGAAATGTTGTATCAGAGTTGTCAACTCGGGAACCTATGAGGCAAACTGCCCAAGATATTATTAGGTGCTCTGATGTGCGTTCTTACTAGTGGTTACTCTATATGCATTTTACCTTTAAGCAGATGCTAGCTAGCATCCTCAAGTCAAGTGATCTGTGTCTCTGTAGCCCATGCCTGGCACAATGTACTGCTCTGTGTGATACACACTTGAGGTTTACCTTTAGTGTGTACCATGAGTATGGGCTGGAACCAACATGTTATTGCACAAACTTTCAAATAAATATCGAGTACCTTGTTTGATTTCTTTTAAATTGGCCTATCTTGTACACACTAGTTTATCAAAAGGCATGTACTAATTAGGATGTTCAGAACAGTGTCCATCATACAGCCAAGCCCAGAGCTATCTAAATACCTGTTAATAGTTGAGTGGACAGGAAACAAGTGTCTGTATATAACAATGAAAATGAATGGCTTGCTACTACAAGCAGCTGAAATGTAATGCAAATAATCTCAGAGAACAAAAATCTTTTTCTTACCCTTCAACCTCATGCAGAATAATTTTCATCTTCACAGAGACCTACCAGGCCGCTCCTGAAAGGCTTGGACCTGTTATCCCAGCTAGGCTGCCCTGGCCAAGTCTTCTCTAATCCTACTGTAGCCTGGCTCTTGTTATTCACTCCCAGGCTGTTTCTACTGAGCTCATTGCTTCTGTTCCTCTGTCCAGGAGGCTTTCCTCTCAGCTCTGCACTGAGCTAGTCTGTCTTAGACCATCTGTCACCTTCTGAGAGGCCTTTCCTCACCTCTTACTTCAATTGTACACTGCCCTCTCACCTCTATTCAGTACTCCCTGTCTCCCACTCCTGCTTTTGTCTCTAGCCCTAAGTGTCTTGTCATATGCTTTGTGACTCATTCTAGTTATCATCTCTCAGAAGCAAGTTTTCTATCTCGTGCTCACTGCTAGATCCCAAATGCCTTCATCGGTACCTAGTGCTCAAAAATGTTTACTGCATGAATAAAAGGAGAGACACAGCTTAGATTCTAATGGTGACAAATGCTGACAGATTCCTTGTCTAAGGAGAACAATTTACATAAGAGAAACAGCATTTCTAGAGACCCTTTATTGAAGAATACAATACATACAGGAAGGGATACACTTATTGGCAATGTAGAAATTGCTAAATTCTCACAAACAATGCACATGAATAGCTAACACTGTGATCAAGATACAGCACACATAAGATTCTTTCCTAATCACAATCTACTCCTCTCTCAGTCACCATCCTAACTTCTAATAGTACAGAATGGTTTGATCTGTGTTTGGATTTTCAATGAATGTCACCTTTGCTTTGGGCTTCTTTCAGTCAACATTATGTGTATATGGTGTATCTATGCTGTTACATATTGAATGAAAACATTTTGAGAAATGTGTTAGTGCAGAGGATGTATATTAATTGATGGCTTGGAAGTCTTCTGGTTGTTATTTGACAGTGGACATTGGGTAGGGGGAAGGGTAGCCAGTAAAGGAAGGAAGAAGATAGCTGGGAACAGAGAGGCTTTGCTGATAAAATAGAGGTGGGGTAGGAACAAGAGTGTAGTCAAGAATAAGTCCAAAGTTCTTGCCCTGACAGTGAGAAGGATGGAGTCCACCGTACTGGGACAGAAGGGTGCTGTGAGCAGGTTTGGGAAGCAACATTGAAAGGTGGTGGTAGAGGCTTGAGATGCCTGAAAGACATCAAGCAGAGCTTTTAGTAGAAATGTATATGATCTTAGTCTACAGCCGTAAGACCTGCTGGACAAAGTGGGGGAGAAAGGGCATTTTTTTCTGGATACTATACTGTAAACAGGCAGAGATGAGTTGGCTTTGGAAAGGTGTATGGTGCCAAGAAAGGCTTCTTTTCATGTTTGTTTTCATTAGAAGTTTGGAGTAGTAGTTATAATGAGAAAAAAAAAGGCTTTTAAGGAAAACAATTCATGTAAGGTCAGTAGAAAATGAAGTCTTCTCTCCTAAGGTGTCTACAACAGTCTAGATAAAGGCCCTTAAGAAACACTAGTCTAGGGCCAGGCAGTGGTGGTGCACACCTTTAATCCCAGCACTCGGGAGGCAGAGGCAGGTGGATCTCTGTAAGTTCGAGGTCAGCCTGGGCTACAGAGTGAGTTCCAGGACAGGCACCAAAACTACACAGAGAAATTGTGTCTTGAAAAACAAACAAACAAACAAACAAAAAGCAAAACAAAACAACAACAACAAAAAACCCCACTAGTCTAGGGAATGACTTGGAATCAACAAAGCTTCCAAACCATGCCTATTAATAGTAGTCTTATAATTTCATGAGAATTATTTCATATAATAATATCACATAATAATTTCAGAACAGTACTGTTCTGCTTTCCCATACACATAACCTTATTTAATCCATATAACAATTTTATAAAATGGGTATACAACCCCAAAGAGCAATGAAAACCAGTATACTCTCCCCTGTTATGAGAGAGCTTATTACAAAGACACGGGTATGGGGGCAGGGTGCTGACTCAGCTCTAACTGGTGGGTCAAGTGCAGAGAGAGTGGTGCAGAAGGACAGCACTCCAGACATGGAAAGGCTCCACTAGGTGCTGGCTTGTCCGGACAAACTGAGAAGGAAGTAACATTTGTGTGCACCAGAAAGCCTCAAGATTGCGTATGTGCCAGGGCTTAGGTTACCCCAAATCACAATGGTAGAGTAGTCAGGAGCACAAGTTCTAGACCAGACCATTGGGGCAGAAAGCACAGAACAATAAGCAAATGGTCTTGAGCTATCCAACTTCTCCCTTTCTCTGGCTGGGTTGTCAGGTCAAGAACAGGCCCTTTCCTTTTCTGTTTGCTTTCTTCCTTGTTTCTTAATCTCGACAGCAAGTCCTTCCTAGATTAGCTCATTTTATACTCTAGTCAACCTCCCTCCCTCCCTTTTCCCCTCCCTCTCTCTCTTCCTCCCTCCCTCCCTTCTTCCTTCCTTTCTGTTTCTCTCTATACAGCCCTGGCTGTTCTAGAACTCACTATGTAGACCAGGCTGTCCTGGAACTCACAAAGATGCACCTGCCTCTGCCTCCCAAGTGCTAGGATTGAAGGCCTTTGTCACCACACCTGACAAACCTCTTTTTTGTTTGTGTATAGAACACTATTGTTTCATTAATGAAATCATCCATTCTCAAGAGTATTCTTGACTCACCTTCTCCACCAAGGAGGTGATGTATTACCCACTAACATTCTCCTTTCCAAACACAGAACTTTGAAGGCTTAACTCTTTAGCATCAAGTATTTGGTCCCGATTGTGCTTTATTTTTTTAATTAAGAAATTTTTTATTCATTTTACGGACCAATCACAGTTTGTGCTTTTACGAACCCTCTTTCATTTCCTTTAAAAATCATTCGTATCTGGCAAAAACAGTTTCCCAGAGGGCAAGAATATACCAAACCACATCTGGTGCCATAAAGAACTTGGTATATGTGACATCTTGTTCAAGTTGTCCTGATAAAGCAGCCATCAGGGCCTCCGCCTTCCAGTCTGTACAATGAGTGAAAAGAGACAAAATGGCGGTGATGACACAGAGCAACTCTCGTGTACTGACATACGTGGTGCCAGGCAGGCTCTACCCAAGCTGCTCCAAAGGCGTTCACTCACCACTCACTGACGTCTTGTAATGGCCCTGCAGGGTGTGTGCTATGTGAAAGGTAAGAGGACAGTGTGACAGAATGTTTAAGGAATACACACAGACTGTCACTGGTGAAATGGAGAATCAAACCAACGGTCTCTTAATAATCTGTCCTATAAACCTACACATTTCAGATGTGCTTCACAAAAACTCCAGATCAACTGAGCAGTGACAGTTTATGAGATAATAACAGAAAAGAAATAAAAGATTATTTAGCTATAATCACTAAATAGCATACCTTGGCTTAACCTAGAAGGAAAAAAAAGATTCTAACGTCTTTTACTGTTAGGAAAAAAGAATGGAGTAAACATCCTGCAGACAGACTGAAAAGAGATGGAAAAGCAACTGTAATTTAAGATAAATTTATCCCATGGGAACAAGTCTACCAGCAGTCTGGATAAACCCTGGGAAAAACCACGGACAGTGAAAGACCCTCCTGAGCTGATGACGGCTGAGGCAGATTGGAAAGCATGTGGGAACCCACCACAGAATTCCTTCTGTCTTTGTACAAGTCTGAAAAATTTCCTAAATCAAAGTTCTCAAAGTTTTATTTAGTTAAAAAATATCACTAACAGTAGTCTACCAAATGCCTCCTAGAACGATCTAAATTTCAGCTGTGCTGGATGGATGGCTCCAGCTTCTATCTCCTAACAGTTGGCTTAGTGCAACATTACAGTCTCCAAGGAGGCTGCCTGCCCTCTTGGCAGCAGGGTGAGTGCCATGATGCAGCTGCTGTTGGCATGCTGAGAGCTGGAAGGAGAGAAATTATAAGGCAAAACAAGAATAAGTCGCAAAGAAAATGTGAGTCAAAATTCAAGGGCCCCATACCAGCTAAACCAGATCACTAAGCCTCTAGCTTGGCAACTCGTGGAGGTGGAGGTGGGGGCTGAGGGCTGGAACAGGTGCACCAGTTCTCGGCAGAAAGCAACCCTCACTCAGACACGAGTCTTGTGATTTTTTTTACATTTGCATAATGAAATGGATCTTTACTGGGAAGAATTAGTATGTTAACTACAATGGGGCAGAAGAAAAGAATCAATTAGCCTTTTGGTTAATAGCCAAATTGCAGAAAACGATTTCAAACATGATGTTCATACAGCAGACTCGCTGCTTTGTGATTAGTCCTGCTCATGGGAATGGCGCTGGGTCATGGTTCCAGGCTCTAGGTTCCTTCATCCAGCTTTGATACTTCCTTTCGAAGGCAGTATTTTCCCTCATATTGTTAAAGATGAGTATACGGTGCAATTCCAGGCTTTGCTTTTAGTCTCATAGAGAAAATGAATGTCCTTATCTATATTGCCAACAACCACGTTTACAACAAGCTGTTTCCTTTTGTTTGTGTACAAACCATTTCTTGGCCATCAGGTAACCTGTTAAGAACTGGTTGGCCAAATTTACTTTGAGTTCCTTCTGATAAAAAGGTTTATAGGCACTATTCCACTTTTTCTACCGCAAAAGGGTCATAAAAATTCATCAAGTTCCATTTGAAGAGTCTTCTAAGAGATTAAGAAAAAAAAACACACTCCAAGAATATAGGGCATATGACGCTTTTCAGTAAAAGCTTAGAGAAACACAGAGCAGCAGACAGTTGATGGCGTCCTTGTGAACCTCTCTCCCAGGTGTTTGGAAGCAAGGGACTTCAGGTTTGGAACAGACAACGACATTTTCCCCAGTACAAAAGGCCAGTCTCTACCATGGACTCTCCCAGGAGGCAGCAGCCGGGCAAACTCACTGACACTCATCTATTTACTCATCCCCAAGCAAACTGGGAATGTTGGCTAATACAAACCCACTACATTTAGCACTTTGGAAAGCTGTCTGCCCTTTTTTTCCACAACCCATGCTTCAGACAGAGATCCAAGAGGGTCCTGGAAGAGCCAAATATTGATGCATTGAAATTGAAAAATCAACCTCAATCAAAACGGCAACAGAACTCATTGAAAGAGTATGAAAGCAGGTACAAGGCAAAGCAGGGAGCCCTAGCAGGCATAGTTCTAGGAAGCAAGTCACATGGAGAATAGGCACTCTCGAGCTCTGGCCTTCCATGCCTTTGACTGTAATGTCTATAAATAAAAGACATGCTTCTCTGAACAATAGCTTGGACAAGTAACAGTGTCATCTTATCTCCCCTGATAGCCATCCATTCTATTCCGGCTTCAGCTGGTATCTGCTTTCATTACATCAGCTTCTAGGCGGTGGGGTGAGGTACAGGGGCAAATCTGAGTTAGAAGCACCAGGGGACAGAGGTCAGAAGGTGACAAGCTACCGCACAGATAAGGGAGTGTGTTCAAGCTGCTGTTGCTGTCGCCTCCTCTTCTCTTTTTTTTTTTTTCTTTAAGTCGGTTGCTAATAAATGTCTGTCTAGCTACAAAAAGTGCCAGACGACTAATCTTTGCTACCTGCAATTATGGAAGCCCCAGTAACAGCTTTTTTCACTTGGAATAAATATTATAAAAGTAGAGGTTGTTTCCTATTTTTCTCACAATTTGTAATGAGGAGAACAGTACCTGATCTAATAAGTGCTGAGTAAACATTTTACATTGAACTAACCTCCTTCCCTTCCTTGTTTCTCAGATGCTCTTGGTACAGAGTTGATTCTTACTCATTGCTTTGGTCTTAGAAATGGAATCCAGAGTTTCATACCTGGGAAGTATGTGCTCTACCACAGAGCTTCACCTCCAGCCCAGACTTGGTTTTAATTGAGGGGTAAGGTGAAATAAATAAGCAAAACTTGAGAACATTTTGCCACAGATACAAATACATTAAGTGAGAGAGAATAATCCACCATGTTTCCTACGGGGTTTGAGCATCAACTCCCTGGGGCTGGAGACCCTAGTCCAAGGACTTGCTTTCAGGAGCAAACTGAAGATGGGGTTCTTCCTTCGAAGAGGGGAGGCTGGAGAGAAGGCGTTCTCTCTGTTCTCTCCCCTTCTCTTGGTCTCTGACATTTCAGTCCACAGTCTGGCTCATGACTGTGTTTAATGTTGGTTTTTCTTTCTTTCTTTTCCTCCCATCTGTTTGTGGTTCCTGCTTGTCCCATCTTCCTTGAAACAGAGGAAGAAGAGAAGAGGAAGAAGAATAACCTGCCACCCTCTCCTCAGAACTCCAGCTGAATGTGCACCAGTGGAGAGGGAAGTACGCAGGCGGCTGCCCACTTCCGTAATCCGTTCCGTGCATTCTTGGAAAAGGGGCCTGGCTGGAGCTGAAAACTCATCTCTATCGGCTAGCGTGAGTTGGGGTGCAGCGGACAGAGAGAGAAGCTTTTCAGGAAAGGAGTGAGGCAAGGGCAGGCTGTTCACAGTCGAGTCCTGCTTCGATGCTGCCTCTCAGCCCAAAAGGCTGACCCAACCGTGTTCTTTTGCTTTTTCAAAGCAGGTTTAAAGTTACTTTATAAAAAGTAATGATGTCTGGCCTGAAGACATCTCACATTTCCCCAGCGGGCCTCCCCGTCATTCTTTACAGCACGTATGTCACCTTTCTCCTCTTTCCTGGCCCTAGATTACCTTCTCACTCCTGGGCAGCTGCAGCAGGCTTCTCCTCCTCTCATGAAACGGGAACTATCAGTGAGGATTACCTCCCTCTGCTGTGACCAGAAGCGTATCTGGGTTTGCATCTGGACTCTGGTCCAATGCTAACTGCTCACTGACTCTGCAGGTCCACCATGTCCCAGCTCTTCCAAGACACAGTTCTGCCTGCCCATTAGGAGGCATCTTTGAATTGTTCTTTCCTTTCAGCAAATTAGGCATTTAACGAAACGATCTTCACACCTATCACTCATTAGAGTGTCGCCTACTTTACAACCACGCTCTCTCTACTTTGTTTTATACTGACGTTGGCTGTCAGCCATTCACCCCTAACTCACTGAATTCCCTGCCTTCCATGGCTGCTTCCCCAGCTCTGATTTCACTAATAATCATTGAGGTGTCTGTAAGTGCTAATCGCCTAGGACCTGTTTATATACTTAGGGCTATGGCTCCCTTTCTGAGCTCTGAGTTCTTGGCTTCCCTGCTGCTTCTCAGCTTCGCCTTCTTTGCAGTTCCTCCTTTCCGATTTCTGAAGAGATGGTGTTCTCCAGAGTTGCACATCGTCTGCTCTTTCATTCCTCCTAATCTCAGCACACTTTCCCGATGAACTCTGATACCAACTGTCCTACTCTCCCACTCTCACAAGCTTGACAGAAACACAGACTCCTGGACATGGGTAACACTTCCGTCAGAGCCCTGTGAAGCTCTTGGCACACACATTTGCACACTCCTGTTGGAAACTCCCAGGCCATCTTAAACTCAACAGAGCTCATCTCTTTCCCAAACCTAATGCTTTCCTCAAATTTCCTATACTACTGTATAATTTCATAAAATTGTTTTACTGGCGATGTTTATACAGAAATTATGGATAATTTTTTTAAGAGTCTGACTATGTGAACCTAATCAAAGCCTTCCAATAAAAGGCAATCAGTAAATAACTTCAGAGGTTACCTGTCGGTGTGTATGTGTGTGTGTGTGTGTGTGTGTGTGTGTGTGTGTGTGTGTGTGTGCGTGTGTGTGTGTGTTGTATTTTATTTAAAGAACTTATATTTAGCCAGTTTTCTATGTGTAAGTGCCATCTGGGTGGAGGGTGAAGGTCCAAAACTACAGACTATACATTCCAGAGATAAGAGTTTAAGTTAACAGTTCAACTAAGCATGTTATACTGGCTTACATCTGCCAAGCTGATGACAACACGTGGCCATGCTTAGAGAACCACAGCATCTGATTGCAGCCCTGAGTACAGACCAGCTCAGCCTTTTAGGCAGGAAGTCTCCAAGCTCATCCTGTGCACCACCCCCCGGGTCTGAAGAATCTGATATCTCTCCTAGTCACACCAGTTTACTTCACTTCCCATTCATACAGCCTTATTTCTTTTGAATAGCTCTTCAACTTTTTCAGCCTGTAATGCAACAGAGTGACATTTTTTCCAGATAATTTCAAAGGACAATAAGAATGACGATCTTGCACATCTCTGCATACTGGATATAAATCTCACTCAACGAATGATTTTCATTCTATAAAACAATAAAATACTTCAACCATTTGCATATATAATAAACTAGAAAATAAACAGATACTTTCTAGTTTTTGATACTTCCTATTTTTAAAGCACAGAAGAAAATAGTTATGTTATACTAGTTTGGATTTATACATTGAATAGATACAATTTGCATTACAAAAGTAAATGTAAAAATTTTAAACAATAATTACTTTTGTTCGTTTCATCTGTATATTGACAGGATGAACATCTGAAATTCGTAAGCCAGGCAGAGTAAATATTCTTCAGAATACTTAAATGTTGTGACATATAATAATTAACATCATTAGTTCATGCCATGTCTATCATTTGAGGACAAAGTTAATCTGCTCTGCTGTTTTCATTAGAGGTTTATGCTGCCACTGTTTCCATTACTATGAAAAACATAAACGTATCATTTTAAATACAAACTGAGAACTGTCATATTTTTAGCCAGAATTCAGATGCAATTATCAGGAGGATGTCATGTTCACCCTGCAGATAAATATAAAACCTGGAAAATAAGTTAACCCTGCAGTTCTAATCTCAGAAAATAAGTAATTCTTCAACAAATAGGGCAATTAATTAGAAATGAAAAAAATCCTATTTTCTTTGTGATTTGAATTCGATGTGTGGACAAGTCCACACACTTGGAAACATTACAGCCAGTGAATTGAAACTGTGTGTTTTCTTTTTAAAAATGCTTTTGCATTTGTTTGTTTGTTTGTTTGTTGTGTGTGTCTGTATCTACGTGTGATGAGATGAATGAACACGAACACACACACACACACACACACACACACACACACACACACACACACGCCACAGTGTTCCTGGAGGTCAGAGGACAACTTGTGGGAGTCAGTTCTCTCCTTCCACCATGTGGGCTCCAGGAACCAGACTCAGGTCTTCAGGTTTGGTAGCCAGTGCCGTTCCCCACTGAACCAACTTGCTGGCCCACACTGCATTTTCATATGAGCACAAAAGTGAAAGCAAATACGTCATAGTCCCCTGCATACAGACATCCTGAAGCAGGCCAATAAATCCCACCACTGAACACACGGGTGAGAGTGTTCCTTGCACTTGCTGCACCTCGCCCAGAACACCACTAGAAAAACAATGTTTGGCAAACTGAAGAGGTGAGCAGAAAGCTCTGTTGTTTGACCTTGGCTCTCATTTTCAAACAGGTTATATTTCAAAATAGAAGATGGGGTTGGAAAAGTAAATACAGCTGTGTTTTCTCCACCCTTGTGTGAGAATGAAGGAGCTATTCAGAATGGAAGGAAGCTGCGTCGCTCCTTTACTGTGCAGTTGGAACCCAAAGGAGCGTGCTAGTATTCCATGTCACAGAGAACTCAGCTCAGCATTGCTTTCTCACTGTAGGAAAACATGCACAACATAAAATTTCCCATCTTACCTACCTTCAAGTGTATAAATGAGGGACATAACTCCCTACACAGTACACAGTCATCACCACTTTCCCCTGCTGGCACTGTCATTATCTCACACGAAACTGTCCCCATTAAACCAGCCACTCCTCATTCTCCTTCTCTCTGAGCCCACAGTCATCTTTACTATACTTTTCCTTTTTAGTTCTATGAACTCGTTTATTCTAGGAGTCTTATGTAAATGGTATTACAAGGTAATTCTCCTGTTGTGAGTGGCTTACTATGTTTACTAAAAAAATTTCAAGATCCATTCACACATGTTGTAAATTATATCAGAGCCTTTCAAGGTTGAGTAATATTCCATAGGGTGTATATGGTACACTTTGTTTATCATCCAGCTGTTGATGGAAATTCGGATGTTTACAATCTTTTGGATTTTATAGGACAATATTTTTAGGTAAGAGTATAATCAACTAGGTGGAAATCTGGGAAACAATTCCAACAGGGTTATCAGGAGCCAATGGTAGAGGAACCCTGAGTGTGTAAGAATGCAGAGTCAGGGAACAAGAACTTCAGGTGCAGGAATGTCCCTGCTTACACTAAAGTCATTGTATACTTTTCTAAAGCATACTTTGCTTGACTTAAAAATCATAATTAAAGTTTTGTAACTTAATATTTTGAGAATTAAAGCCTAAGCATAAGTGAAACCATTTCAATCTTGTTTGAGGCAGTTCACAATCCCTAACCCTTCTGGCCACAATGGCACTTTGTGCTGGGTTCTTCTGTGTATTGTTACAAGGTACAAGATGTGACTACCTGCTCTTAAGGAAAGTCCACCCAATAAAAACAATGGTGTCAATAATGCTAACAATGGATTGCAAATGGGCCAAAAAGGTCCCACAATATGAGAAAAAGTTTAAAGGTCACAGTTTTGTATACTTTAAAACTCACAGTGCTTTACTAGAATAATAATCTTTCTTTAAGTGACTTGGAACTTCTCAAAGAAAAATATACCTTATTATGAGAAAAATGCTTACAGATCAATAACAGTAAACTGCAAACGTATAAACCCACGGTTATCTGTCCACAGGATTCCCATGGTTTCAGGGAAAGGGAATGGAATCATCAAGAGCTACCATTGTTTGTGGATTTCTAGTCAAACAGTGCTATCTGGACCTGGCTGCTGCTAAGCCACAGACAGGGCTTTCACAAGGCTCCCAACCTTCTTGGTTTCCACTCAGTTCTCTGAAACATGAGCTAGTTGGACCAGATGAGCCAGCAGCAAAGAGCCACAGTCTTAAGAGCATTAGGATCTGAACTTTTCTTGATAGGATCCCCAAGGAAACAACTTTTAATCAATACAACTGGGAACTGTAGAAGCAATAGCTGAGGAGTGTGCATCTTGAGAACAGAACTCTACAGTCATGAAAAGAATTTCTCTAATGGAAGCATGCCCAGCTTTACAGTGCTCTTGAATATGTAAGAAACAAACACTTAACTAATGAGAAAGGTGACAGACATTTGCCATCTTTTCAGAAGTTATGGCTTAGAAACCACCTCTCTAGGATTTAAAGAACTCAAAATGTATTTTCTCAGAGTAAGAAGTACACAATAGAGATGAGATTAAATATATGTAATAAACAGATATAGAAAATTTAATTACAGTATTATGATGAGAATAAGAACCATACTAAATACATTAAAATGATCATGAATGTCATTGTTTGAAAATAGCAAATTCAGTTTGAAGGACTTGAAATTTGGTGCCAAATCTAAAAGGATGTTAGGAGCTTGTTCTGCATTTCTGACCCCAGTACCCTGGGAGCTGGCATCTCCATTAAAAATGTTCCAGGGAATCTGGAGAGTTAAGAGTTCTTGTTTTCTACCCAGTGGGAAGACAATAAAGTAGAAGTTAGAGAAAGAAAAAGAAGATGCATAGACATGAAAGTAAGCACATGTTGCTCTTCTTGAGGATCCAAATTCAATTTCAGCACCACAGCTGGTGGCTCACAATGGCGTGTTCCGGGATGCTCGGGTCTCAGTGGGCACCTGGACTCCTATACTCATATCTAAACACACAACACATAATTTAAAAATAATAAAAAGTAAATGCAGACACACAAACATACACACACACACACACACACACACACACACACAGAGAGAGAGAGAGAGAGAGCGAGAGAGAGAGAGAGAGAGAGCGCGCGAGCGAGAGTGAGCAAGCACGTAGTTTACTGGAGGCTGAAACAACTACTTCTTAGAAGGGAAAGTGTGGACATAATCCACTTGCTGGCTCACACAGTTCTTTCTCATCACAGGTCCACTTTGTTTCCATGGTGGCTGGACCAGGCACTAGGGAGGCTGGGAGCTGGATGGCAGAAACAAGCAGCCTGGCACAAGGCTCTAGGTCCCAGGTGTGTATACGGTGTTTGATAACCGAATGGCGGCTTTCAAAGGCTCAACATTTCATCAGTTTGTAGGCAGTCACTTTCAGAACCTTCCTAAGCACAGATTTTCCTCCTGCCTTTGAGAAATAATTGCTACAGTTTCAGCTGCTAAATTGACCTAAAAGTGTATACTTGTAATTTTTAAAAGTGGTCTTAAATGTACAGAAACCACATTTAGAGTCAAATAAAGAATTCTGTTTTCCATCCTCTGCTCTTTGCAGGTGAGCTGATGACGGGAATTCTCTGAAGACACTAAATAATTTACAGTCTCCTCATGAAGTTGGAAATTCAGCAATTTAGAAAAAGAGCTCTGACACACTATTAAGAAGTAAATTATATTAGCTGTTACTGCATCTAGTTTTGCTAACTTTACCCTGGGTAAGTTGTAAGGCGGGCTCATTTCCAGGATCGCAGGCATTAGCTCACACTGAATGGCACTTACTTGCCAGTCACCTTAGATAACGTATCTCATTAAGTTTCCTTTGTGTGGTGGGTACCATTTCAGTGTCTGTTGAAGCAGACAGGGGATGCTGAAGTGCAAAGAAGCAACACTGTCAACTGGGGAACCATATGCTTAACCACCATTCTCTGAAGCTCCCCTCATCTGACCTGGGGAAGAAAACACCGCCTTTTCGAAGGCAGTGCACTTGTTTCTAAAGATCTCACAGTATCTCCTACAGGAGGTTATAAAATACTTGATCTTTCTCTCAAAAGCAAAGAAGGCACATGCAATGTAGAGGAAACCAGGTTTTTTGGGAGGTGGGGTGGGTGTTGTATTATGTATCATTTTATATCCAGCTGGATATGCTAATTCTATGCAGATCTTAGAAACCCTGAAATTACATACTGTTTAGACTATTTTAATCCCTGAAAGCACCGCTGTGATCCCTGAATAATGTATTTTTAAAATAACTGCTTTACCTTCCCCAAATATATTCAGTTAAATTTAAGAACTTAAAGTGACAGCACATTGCTCTTTGTTCAGGAAGAGGATTCTTCCTAGAGCAAGCCCTTTGTGGTTAATTGTCCAGCGACTGGCGCTCATTTCATTGTACTGCCCACATTTTCTAACCCACAGCACTTGTGGGACAAGGGCAAGAAGGTGCCAGATGGCTAGGACGTGGGCTGCAATCTGTTCGTAGGAAGGGAAAGGTGCTGTCCCTTTAACGAGTTCAAACACAAGCCCTGGGCTCATTTAACACCGATGCTGGCACTTTCTGTGCTAAGAGAGGATATCAGAGGCCAGACTCGGAATGAGAACATTTCCGGGACTCTAGAGTTGCATGCTTCTGGGAGGACCTTGACCATGGAAGAAGAGGAAGTCCATCATCACTATTTATGCTCAGAGCGGCGCTTTCACTCCTGAGAAGCGCAGCTGACGGCTTGGAGGACCATGAGTGCATTATATCACTTCCTACTTAACTGCTCTGAACTGAAATTCAAACAGAAATGGGTAAGAGTGATAAAGTTCAAGACAGAAATATCATTGTGATCGCTTCAAAGATATAAACATAGTTGGGATCGTAAAACAACAGAAGCAAAATGAATTTCAAGTTGAAACAACCTTAAAACTCTGAGTGAATAATCACTTAATGGGGAAAACCACAGAAAATATCTTTATTTGTGCAAATGCGTTCTCAGTTGGTGCTGTTCCTTCAATTCCAGTAATCAGAAAGTTCACTCTCTTTCAAAGGAGAGTGACCAACAGTACATGTGAAAGTGGTGCACATCTTTAATCCCGGCACTGGGGAGACAGAACCAGGCAGATCTTTGTGAGTTCGAGGCCAGCCTGGTGTACAGAGTGAGATCCAGGACAGGCACCAAAAATACATAGAGAAATCCTGTCTCGAAAAAAAACCAAAAAAACAAAAAAGAAAGAAAGAAAGAAAGAAAGAAAGAAAGAAAGAAAAAGAAGATACTTAAAAAAAATTTATAGCCGGGCGGTGGTGGCGCACGCCTTTAATCCCAGCACTCGGGAGGCAGAGCCAGGCGGATCTCTGTGAGTTCGAGGCTAGCCTGGTCTCCAAAGCGAGTTCCAGGAAAGGCGCAAAGCTACACAGAGAAACCCTGTCTCGAAAAACCAAAAAAAAAAAAAAAAAAAAAAAAAAAATTTATAGCATAAGCTTTGTACCGCTTCCTAACAATGAGTTCTGGATCAACTCTGCTAGGAAAAATTAATGTGATACACTAGATCAATAAAACAAAAGCCATAGGATTACTTTGCATGGTTGGCTCAGGAAATTCAGGCTCATAATAACCCATTATCGGTGTGTGTGTGTGTGTGTGTGTGTGTGTGTGTGTGTGTGTGTGTGTTGCATACACACGCATGTGAATTCATGTGAGTGTGGGAATATGTGTGCCACACAGCACATGTGGAAGTCACAATACAACCTTGGGTGTCATCCTGTTTTCCATTCTACTTGAGACAGGGTTTCTTTTGTATTGGTTTCTCACAGCAACAGAACAGTGGCTAAGAAAGCTACATAATGTGTTTGTACTTTAAACTGCTATTTCAAAAGCACTGAAATAACGGTTTATAAAATAAAAAGTTATAGCAGGTTAAGGTTAACTTGTCATTGATGAAAAATACTTGAATCCATTTACCATAGTCTTAGAGAACAGTGCCTACAGCCTATGGCAGGAACAGTCAGGCACACCATTCAGTTACTTACTTGCCAACTCACATAGAGAAACTTCCAGTTCTGTGATCACCACTCAAGGTGAGCACCTATACAGGTATATAATTTGATAGGTAGAATAGTTTTGATGTGTCTTTTTGATACTTAGGTATGTACACTACGTTATAACTTCCAATAGCATTCAGCACAGTAGCACACTGGGTAGGTAACAGGCTAGACTGACTGCCCAGGTATGTAGTGGCTTGTATCAGCTGAGCTTGCTGAGTACACGTGGTGTCTCACAGCACTTACTGACACAGCTTACAGAACACATTCCTGCTGTTAAGTGACACATGGCTCTATGTCAGCACATTGTCACGCATAACCCAGAAATGAAAGTAAGATAAATTGCATTTATAATGCCATCAAAATAAATTTCAAATACTTAGGAAAATGTTACTAGAAGCACAATATTTACATTCTGAAAACTAGAAACGATTTTGAAAGAAATTAAAGACCTGAGTGATGTAAAGCCATCCCACATTCATGGATCAAATGTGAAACTGTAAAGATGAGCTCCTTAAACTGAGCTTTAGAATCAATGCTATTCCTATCAAAATCACAGTGGCTTTCCCGTGACAGATTCTAAATGCATATGGAATTGCCAGGGACCAAGAGTCACCACAACAACTGTGGAAAAGAAAAACAAAGTCGAGATTTCTAATTTCAAAATTACAATAGCTAAGAGTCCCTTGACATAAGGGCAAAGACACAGATCAATGGAATAAAATTCAAAGTCTGGAAATAAACCCATGTGTCAACAGTCATGTGGTTATCCACAAGAGTGTACTGTACGAGGAGGAAGAAGTGTTTTTTGCATTTAACATTGAAAACCAAAAAAACTGGAGCCTTGTATCACGTACCAAAACTAGGTCAAAATGCATCAAAGGCCCATAAAAGCTGAACCATAAAACTATTAGAAGACAATGTAGAGGTGAAGCTTCATGACCTCCAGTTTCACCCTGGAGCCTTAGCTCCAGCATAAACCAACAAAAGAATTGATTCAGGCATTTAAAAAAAATGAGATGGCCCAGAAGGTGAGAGCACTGGCTGCTCTTCCAGAGGACCCAGGTTCAATTCCCAGCACCACATGGAGCGCACAACTGTCTGTAACTCCAGGTCCTAAGGATCTGACATCCTCTTCTGGCCTCCTCAGGCAGCACGCAGTACGCAAGTGGTACCCAGACTATGTATACATTCAGGCAAAACACCCATACGCACAAAACAATAAAAACTGTAAACTGTGATAGTAAGGGCACTATCGAGAAAGTGGAGAGGCAGCATACACAAGAGATGAAAATGTTTTAGAGCTATGCATTTGATAAAGGAATTACATCTGTGTAAATTTTTAAAGATTTTGTGTTGTGTGTGGGAGTGTTTGTATGTGAGTGCCTGGGGCCCATGGTCTTTCACAGAAGCAGCAAGTGCTCTTAACTACTGAGGCATCTCCCCAACCCACATCTGTATCTTTAAAAAACTTACTCAATAATACAAAGACAACTGAAGGGCGATCCTAATTAGTCTTAACAATAAAAACCCAGAGTCAGATATCAAGGGTGAGCTGAAAGATCAGAGAAGCAGAGCACCCAGCCACGAGACTTCTTACCTCTATGAAATATCAGACTGAATGCGGGAGATCCTATCTCTGTGAATCCTCTGATTGAATGGGGGCCAAGATCCTGTCTCCACCCACCTTATATTCCTGTCTCTACCTCCCGATTGTGCTGGGAATAAATGTGTGAGCCTCTCAAGTGCTAGGATCAAAAGCATGAGATCCCAAGTGCTGGGATCAAAGATGTGAGCCACCATCACTCAGCTCTGTTTCTCTTTTAGACTGGTTCAATCTCGGGTAGGCCAGGGTGGCCTTGAACTTCTGATCTTCCTGATTTCTCCTCTCAAGTGCTGTAATTAAAGATGTGTGCCACCACTGCCTGACCTCTATGGTTAGCTAGTGGCTAGCTTTGCCCTTGGATCTCCAGGCAAGCTTTATTTGTCAGAACATAAACAAAATATCATACAACAGACAACCTATTTGATAAAGCAAGGCTCTGAGTAGACATTTCTCCCAAGCACATGCACAAAAAAGAAAAAAAGAAGTAAGCAAATGTAGGTCACTAGTCATCAGGAAATGCAAATGAAAACCACAGTAAGATATGACTTCACACCTCAGAGTGACAATCAAAATGCCAGATAATAACAGCTGTTGGCCAGGAAGTGGCAGAAACATAAATGTTATAGTCACTTTGGAAAACAAGTCTGACCGTTTCTCAAGTACACCAAATCCAGCAGCTCACTCCTAACAGATCAACATAAACAGTCATGCAACTGCTCATGGGAATATGATTCAAAGAGCCCAAAGTAGAAATAATCTGGATTCTCACTAAGTGATGAACAGATAAATAAAGTACCATATCTACACAAGAGATTATTATATAGCAATAAAACGCTAAAAGGAAATCAAGTACTATTTCAGCATGGGCAACTTAAAGACAGTGTGCCTAAGGGGGAAAAAGACTAGCAGTGAGTATCGTATGACTTCATTCATATGAAATACTCAGAACAGATTCAGTCTGAGAGAAAGAATAGAGATTAGTTGGGCAGTTCACTTTTACTTATGGTCGTGCTATATGTTCAGGTAATAGGGATATATAATGGCCCTTACATTTTTTAATCATACTAGTAAAAGAAATAATTTTTGTCTTCTGTCAAAATATTTGACCATGAATTCACATTCTTTCAAAATTATTTAATTTACCTAAGATATTTAAATGAGTTTAAATGGAATGCTGTGGATTCTGCTATATATAATATACCTATAATAAGACACTGTGTAAGCCCCTCTACCTTCTCCTTGTTTTACTGCTAACATCATTCTAGTAATCAACCTCAGATACAGAACTCAGTGAAGAAAAATCACTCTTTTATCACATTGGAAAAATACTTTCTAAAAATAATACATTTCATGTTTAATAATCATTAGAAATAGAAAGTATTCACATTGTTTTGATTAATTATATACTATTAATAATTAAAATGTGAATTAAAAGAAAATTTCTAACCCTGGATCTTAAGGTTGTGGCAAATGTAACGTTTGAAAAGATTACCTTACATCAACATGGTTGCTAAGAAACATAAAAACTCCTGTGGTACATGTGCCCATTAGTGGTGTCTGGAAAATCGAAAGCCCATCATAACAGCATGTAAAAGGTGATGTCCTTAAGAGATGACAGAGTCATCAAGGCAGAGTGGACTTAATGCCATTATGTTGGGAGTGGCTTTCATCAGTTTGCTACAAACAGGAGATGGCCCTCAGCACCCGGCTTACTCCTGCACTTTCTTCTCTGTCTCCTTTTTGCAACAGAGTGACACACCAAGAGTGTCCTCTTTGGGTATCAGCTCCTTGAGAACAGACTTCCCAGCTTCCTAGAAGAGTAAGAAGTCATTTTCTGTTCTTTATAAGTTCCCCACACCAAGGTATTAGAATATTAGAGCATCACAGAACACACTAGGACAGTGATCAATAAGAGACTTTCAAGATAAAGAATGCTTTGGGGGAAAGTGGATGGAAATCCAAGTTCAAGTAAAAGAATGATATAAAATTTCCGATTGATAAAGAGCTTGTTCATGTATTTTTAAAATGGATGATGTCATGTATCAGATTACCAGGAGATCTCAATTATTGGATATATTAGAAAGAATGATGTAAGACTTTCATGATTAAATGTCAATCTTTATAATATGTGGGAAAATCTACCTTTTGTATCTATTAAAGTTAGACAGAATTCTTCTCTAACACCTTACAAATGGGTTTTTTAGATTTTAAGAATAAGTCCTCTAAGATTTACATTAAAATCTGTACCTTCACATTAACTCAATATTGCTAAATCGCTCTCTGGAGTAGCTGCATAGACTTATAATGAATATGAGTATTTTTTCTGCCTCTAGAATATCATGAAAAATTGATGTTTGCAGGCTTTTGAATCTGTGCCTGTTTGGAGGTAAACTCTCTTAACTCTTGAAACCCCAGATTAAGGGCCATCCAGAGATCATGTTCTGTGTACTCCATCTCACCATGGCTCCCCGCTCTTCACTTTAGCCAGCCATCTCTACTTCTTACACAAGATACGTCCTTTGCTCTACTTGCCACTGTCTGACGTCACTGTATGCACTCAACCATCTGTACTTCATCTTTACTTTAGTTTTTGGTCTGTCTCTCCTACTAAAAGGTGAAGTCAACAAAGCATAGGACCCGTGCACTACACTGCACGTCAGGATGAAGCAGAATGCCTGACAAACAGTAGGTATTCACTGCTGCTGAAAGGATGGCTGTCATGGGCTGGGTCAAAGAGTGTCAAACCATGCACTTCCCACAACCCACACTAGTTCACACTAGGGACCACAGGTTATAGTCTACCTCTTGAACATGCATAATCTTTTATTTTGTGTGACCCTTTATGCTTACATCCCACAAATATCTTTGCAGTGCACTGTACTGAACTGCAGGAAAGGAAATATAAATATACCAGTTTAAATATCCCCAACTGTGAGACCTTAGAAAAGCTCCCTTGTGCTTCAGCAGCTTGGTTACTTAATCCTCACACCCCCAACTTCCTCATCTATGAAGCAGGAGTGAGGGAATCCATTCTCTACAGTATTGTGAGAAGCAGACAAGCTAACAAGGTAGAGCTATTTGACAGTTTCTGGAATGCTCTGTTCCATTATGTTATCACTCCCATCCCCTCTATAATGAAATCTGAAAATGTTCATCAGGGCCACTGCACTCAGCATTACCTCTCATTTTACAGAAAGCCTTTTACTCTGAGAAGCCAAAGTAATACAGAATCGGATCACAACTAAAGAAAGAAAGACTAATATCACTCTTAGAATTGGGCAAAAGGAACAAGTGAAATTATTTTATTCTCTTTATCAATTGAGAATGTATTTTAAATAGAACTGATAGTAAATGTCACAATTGTCAAAGTGTATATAGTTTAAAAAATTCATTCCTTAAGAAATACTGATAATCAACCTAAAACATCTGAAAGACTTGGCTTCTTCATCATCTTTTCCTTTACATTTGATGACTGAATAATGTAAGAACCAACTACAATTTTTATAATGACTTCCTGGTTTCTAAAGCAAAAGGTGTGGACTGAGGGAGTACCCCAACCAACCAAGATTTCACACCTTTCCCTTCCTTCCATTAACAACACCCTAAAGACAACTATTGAAATAACAAGGAAACATTTTAGAGTGAGCTTTACTTAGCACACATTCCATGGGATAGTGGTAAAGAACTAAACGTCACCTGATTCTAGCCACTTTGATAGAATGCTGTATTTGATATAATTAATACTTTTAACTAAACTGTGCACACTTTAGACACAAGACTGATGTAGGAATCAGAGACTTCCTAAGTGAAAACACACTTCAAACCAACTATTAATTAGTTGTAGTATTACAATTGCCACAACGTGGTCTCTTTTTAAAAACATTAATCTTATGTCAGTTTCCTTTAGAGATGGTAAAATGAAATACAGATTAGTCATGTGTACATCTTAGCTTAACAGATTTTACTAAAATCAATTAGTATAGAAAAAAATGACAGAGAGAGACTATTAACAAATGCTAAAAGTTGTTTTTATTATTTATTTTGGATTTTTGAGCCAGTAGCTCTCTGTGTAGATATGGCTGGTCTCAAACTCACGGAGATCTATTTATCTCCTGAGTGCTGGGATAAAAGCACGAGTCACCATGCCTGGATAATGTTATTTTTAAAGGCACTAATAAATACTTTATTATTGATTCCAAAGAGTATGTGGAACTCTTAGCAATTCCCTTCTTAACCTAGTATGTTCAAACACTCTTCATTGGTTTTAATTCATTTTGGCTTAAGTATAACAAAAAAATGACTATCAAATAAAAATTCATTAAGAATCTCATAATTATATGTTAAGAAGCTAGGTGGCCTAAAGGAATTTGGTCTCAAGTATATAGATTACAATTTCAATTTTTACAGATAACCTATACTCATCCATTTAAAAAGTATTTGAATCTTTGTAAATAAGTAATAATGATATCTTATAATGTAATTTGTATACATTACTATGTAATTATTACTACTATATCATTTCAACATTATATGACACGATATATTATATATTTCTATGTAATTATGAATACTATTACTAATATATATCAAACATATAACATTAAATAATATGACACACAACACAGTATTTCTAAGTGGACATGTTATTTTACTGGTTATTTAAAATATTTTTGAGACAAGCTCTTATCATGTAGCCCTGGCTGGTCTGGCAATTGAGCTATATAGTCCAGGCTAGCCTCAACCCCTTATCAAACCTGCGGCTGCCTCTCAAGTGCTGGGATTGCACATTGACTGCAGATATTTTGCTTAATGAGAAAATCTTCCTAAAAAGCACTTACTAGATTCCATTGACATAATGAGATATCTTTGCTCAGAAGTGAGAACCACACTTATCTGTGGGTATAAGGATAAGTACTTAGAATGCAATTATACTGGTTTAGGGAGGTGGCAGTAGTAGGTTCTCCTCTAGGGTCCACGGCCTCAGCAGCCACGGAAAGTGGGCTAGACTTACAGGACTAAGTATGAATCTTCTTGTAATGGTGTTTCTCTGGTCCTGCCCAGCCCCACAGTCCTGCACCCACTTATAAAATAATCACTCAGAGGCTTAATGTTATTTACAAACTGTAAGGCCTATGGCAGGCTTCTTGCTAGTTAGCTCCTTCATCTTAAATTAACCCATTTTTATTAATCGATGTTTTGCCATGTGGCTGTGGCATTACCGGTCTGCTGGCATCTTGCTGCTCCTTGGGCGGCAGCTAGGCATCTCCCCTTACTCTCCTTTCTTCTCTCCATATCTCTGCTTAGATTCCCCACCTGCCTCTAAGCTGCCTTGCCATAGGCCAAAACAGCTTTATTTATTAGCCAATGGGAGCAACACATATCCACAGCATACAGAAAGACATCCCACATCATCTCCTCCTATTGAGCAGGCCTTAAGTCTGATTAGATGGCCTGGTGTTATTATTGCACCTGGAGACCTTCACAGAAAATCACAACTGGTCAAAATGCAGAAAACAACTGCCCATATGTTGCCTATCTGGTACAACTATAACACAACTTCTACACCCAAGGCTCAGGGAACATCATGAAGAGGGGACAGATTACAATCCAGAGAACCAGGACATCTGCTGTGAGATAGTGTCATCTATATGTTAGGGGAGCTGTCTTCATGAAATCTTAACAATATGACCACCTAAATAAGACCTGAAAAAATGATACTGCCAGTCGATATGTGAATGTGGATGGGAGAAATTTCACAAGGTCCCACCATTTTATGAAGAGCTATAGGCAATTAATGACTACTGAAAGGAGGGAGAATTAGTCCAATCTCAAGTCATTAGCCCTAACATATATACACATATAATCAACACTAAAGCGACCATATAATCAACACTAAAGCAACCCAGCAGGTTGTACTTATAAGTTTATATGTATATATGTACAAATAATTAAAGAAGAGGTCATGAATCTGAGGAGGAGATGCTATGGGAAGAGTTAGGGGAGGGAAGGGAAGGGGAAAATGATGTGAATAAATCCACACAGATAGATGTCGAAGAATTTTTTTTTTTTTTTTTTTTTTTTGTTTTTTGAGACAGGGTTTCTCTGTGTAGCTTTGCGCCTTTCCTGGAACTCACTTGGTAGCCCAGGCTGGCCTCGAACTCACAGAGATCCGCCTGGCTCTGCCTCCCGAGTGCTGGGATTAAAGGCGTGCGCCACCACCGCCCGGCTATGTCGAAGAGTATTTTTACAACCAACAAAGCAAAATGATCAATCAAGTGGAGGTCACTCTGGCAGTAATTTCCAGTTGCCAAGGACAACGCATCATCATCAACATGCTGAGGGAAACAGTCTCTCATAAGTGGCATTATGATGAACCAATACAACAGAAAAAGGACACAAAGACAAAGTTGAGCGGGGAGGAAAAGGGGTGTATATCTGGGAAGAGTTGGGGGCATGAGAATGATCAAAAGACATTGTATGAAATTCTCAAAGAACTAAGAAAAAAAACTTAAAAAAAAAGAAACATCCTCACCAAGCATTTAATTAATTCATGAAATAAAGATAATAAATTTATTTAGATTAAAGAGAATTAAAGTCTAACTGTCTATGTTGGACAGATAAGACCTTTTCATACACACCAGATTTATTCAACACCCTGTAATAAAGCAATACAATTTCAAAGAAATTTCATTAAGTAAAATGGGTAGAAAAAAATGGGGGAAAATGCTTTCTGCAGATATAAGCATAGTGTCATCTCCAGAAAAAATATTCAAGAATAATTCTGGAGGGAATCTGGAGACACGCTTCAGTGGTACAGAGTTTGTATAACATATGCAAATGTCTGAATTCAATCCCCACCACCACAAACAATTAAAATTTTTTCTGCATCACAAACTGTCAAATTTGATTTCAGAATGCTGTGTGAAATTCTACTACCATATTTCCTTAGAAATAAAAGGGAGATATTTACAGGGCACCTAGCATATGGCTACATATTACTTAAAAATAAGTGCTAAGGAGAGATTTTCTTTCATAATTAATAGTGCTTTCTTAAATGATGAGGTTTACTCTTTTCTCAGGAATACATCATGTGTACCTCCCTCCTCAGCCCCCAAGTAATTCCTCATTCTACAGTCTTAAATACCAATGGAATTTGGAGATGGGACCTCCAGGAATTAAGAATAGACGAGGTCATGAGGGTGGGGCCTCAGTGCCGGGATTAGTGGCTTTACAAGAAGAGCAAGACACAGTGCTCTTTACTCCATGGAGATCCAGAATGAAGTAGCAACTGGCAAGAAGCCTCCTAAAGATGGAGCTGGCAGCAATCTTGATCTGGGACTGACCAGCATCAATGATTCTGAGGAAAAGAAAAAAGTTTGCTGTTTAAGCTATCTAATATTTGATATTTTGTCATAGCACCCCAAACTGACTTGTCTGACGATGTGGAAAAGCCAGAAAACACAGACTGGAAGGAGACTAAAATGGTGTGGCTGACAGAGTCATATCAAGTTATTTGGGGGCTGGAGCTCCACAGTCTCCAGGCTGAGGTACCACAGATTTTCCAGGCAGTCTCCTCAGGAACTAGGGTTAGAGTGAGCTAGATTTTCATAAACTCAAGACTGTATGCTCTGCTTTCTTCATTGTAAGTATTTCAAATAAAAGACTGAGAAAATGGTCATCATTTTCTAGGTGCTATTCCATCAACTAAAACCAATTTTTTTTTTTTTTTTTTTTTTTTTGGTTTTTCAAGACAGGGTTTCTCTGTGTAGTTTTGGTGCCTGTCCTGGATCTCGCTCTGTAGACCAGGCTGGCCTCGAACTCACAGAGATGAGATGTGCCTGGCTCTGCCTCCCCGAGTGCTGGGATTAAAGGCATGTGCCACTACCACCTGGCCTAAAATCATTTTTAAACAAATACAGAGTTGCATTTTTGCAGTTTGCAAATGTGCACGACTTTCCATAACACAAAAGTTCTCAATTTCAAGAAATGTGTTTTCTTTCTTGCCACCTTGGTGTATCTGTTGAAATTTGCTACTGTGCAATAATTCATAAGGGACAGGTAGGGCTTTTCTGTCTGTACCCTTCCTGACACCATCCCTACTTCAATTAAAGCTATTTACCTCTTTCTTCCTGGCTGTCGTTCCCTGTATTCAACGCTGGGATGGAATACAGAGCATCTCAATACCAGCGCATGCTCTACCACTCACCTACAGCCACGGTGCTTCCTAGACATCCTATCTGGGCCTCATTTGTCTCCCATCTCTGTAAGGACTGTTGCCAACACTAAGAAATACTAACAGTCCAGTATTCTCGTAAGTGTAATCCTTTGCCTTTCCATTCCCAGGCAGAGATGACTCTGGTCTTAATTTTGGGAGTATCTTTTAAACACGTCTCCTTTCCTGTGGTTGGCCACTGTGTTGATCATCTGACAAGCTGGGGCCTGTTTAACTTCACAACATGGCTCAAGGTGCTAGTGTTCTCTATCAAAACCATACAACAGCTTCACACTGACAGCTGAATGAAATTTTTCTACCTATCTTTCAGGGCCTTCTGCACTGTGGCTCAAAGCTACTATTCTAGTCATATCTCTTACAATTGCCTTTACAGGGTAACTAAAACTCTACCTAAATCAACTGCTTTTCTCTGACCTTGCTCATGCATTGGCAGCTTTACGGTTTTGCTCAAATAAAAATGTGGACAAGTTGTTACTAAATTTTCCTTTTCTATAGGATGGTTACTTATGCTAGCTTCTATTGGAAGAGAAACTTGTTCTAAGAAGCATTTCTGGATATTCTTAATTAATGTGATCATTACCTCCAACGCACTCCTCCGACACTCTGTACCACACTCACTGCAGTCTCCAGACACTCCTCTTATCATCAGCAGTTCATTCTAGATCCCAAATGGTCTGAGATCCTGCAGTTCTACTCATCTCTGAACCTGCCTTGGTAGCAGCATGATACCATGAAGTAGAGTCCAACAGTTGTTACCAGTGTAGAGAGCAGAAAAAGCAGCCAGGCATGGTGGCTCACACCCACACCTCCAGCAACTGGGAGGCGAAGGCAGGAGGGTCACTGAGTTCAAACACACCGCAGAGTCAGAGCCAAGACAGCTAGGCTACAGAGTGAGACACTATCGAGGAAACAACAAATAAATAAATGATTAAATAAAATAGCAAGTAATATCCGCAGAAGGCCATCACTAAATAATCAATACATTCGATGTATTTCCCCTGCTCCTTAGGATACTGGTGGACACAATGGGTATAATAATAGTCAACATACAATAATGACTGCAATCTATGAATTTCTCCTGCTCCTTAGGATACTGGTGGACACAATGTGTATAATAATAATAATTAATATATAATAATGAATGCAATCTATGAATTTCCCCTGCTCCTTAGGATACTGGTGGATACAATGGGTATAATAATAATAATCAATATATAATAAACAATAAATTGATATATTTCCTTTTCTCCTTAAGATACTGGTGGACACAATGGGTATAATAATAACAATCAATATATAATAATGAATGCAACCTATGAATTTCCCCTGCTCCTTAGGATACTGGTGGATACAATGAGTATAATATCTTCTGAGTCTCCTCACAGTTTCTTTTGTTGAAAATAGATTCTTTTCTCATACAATACATCCTGATTCTCATTTTCCTTCCCTGTACTCCTCCCAGTTCCGACTACCCCTCTGCACTTTCCACTCCCTTTCTGTCTCTCATTAGAAAAGAACAGGTTTCTAAGAAATAACAACCAAACATGACAAAAAAATATAATAAGATGAACCAAAAATTCTCATGTCAAAGTTGGACACGGCAACCCAACAGGAGAAGAGTCCCAAGAGCAGGAAATAGAGTCAGGAACCCACTTGTTCTCATTGTCAGGAGTCCCATAAAACACTCAGCTAATAGCCATAATACATAGGCAGAGAGCCACATAAACCACAGAGGCCTTGTGCTTGCTGCTTCGACATATGCGCCTTGCTTAGTTGACTCAGAAGGCCTTGTTCTGGAGGCCTCCATCCCCTTTGGTTCTTACACTCTTTCTGCCTCCTCTTCTGCTAGATTCCCTGAGCTCCGAGGGGAGAGAGTTGATGGACACTGTCAATTTAGACTCTCTCTCTCTGCATAATCTCTATCTGTGTGTCTCTGCATCTGTTCCCATCTGCTGCTGAAAGAAGCCTCTGATGATAGCTGGATAAGTCGACCAATATATTAGAATAGCAGACTATCATTAGAAGTCATTTTACTGATTTTTCAAAAAGGACCAGTTGTGTTTGGTTTTACTCTAGTTCTCTGGGCTATCTAGTCTCTGGTTCTTGTTACCCAAGCAGTGTCGGTTATGGGCATGGGTTCTTCCTCTCGGAATGGGACTGAAGTCAAATCAGACATTGGTTTCTTTGTACTTTTCTACATATATAAAAGTTATATCACAGCAATTAAAGTTCCCTGTAAGGCCAGGCAGTAGTGGTGCACACCTTTAATCCCAGCACTCGGAGGCAGAAGCAGGTGGATCTCTGTGAGTTTCA